>NC_134273.1:57644127-57972017 GCF_031893055.1 Leptodactylus fuscus | reverse complement strand
CCAAATTACTAGAGCAGGGCAGAGTTATTATACTGGAGCTTATAAAAGAAGTCCATGGACGGAGGAGGGGGGGGAGGTATGAGCAGGGACAGAAGAGACTTCAGGCATCTGAATAGTCACATTAAAGGGGTTAGCCACTTTCAGATCAATATTAAGAAACAAATGTTATTGTTTGTACAATAAAAGGATATACAATTTTCCAATATACATTTTTTTTTCCGTTTTTAATGTATATTGTGATATGTGATATGGGGCTCATATAGGGATCAGATTCCCCCCCCCCCCCCTATCAGTATGTCTTTTGTAGAATGGGAGGAAATCCATGCAAACACGGGGAGAACATACAAACTTCTTCCAGATGTTGTTCCTGGCAGAATTCAAACCCAGGACTACAGCGCTGCAAGGACTGCAGTGCTAACCACGTTGCCCTCAATATACTTTCTGTATCAATTCCTCACGGTTTTCTAGATTTCGGCTTGCTGTCATTCATTCTGTTACTTCTAGAGGATAAAAGTCTGACCATGGTCATGTGATTTCCGGTCCATGGTCATGTGATGAGCACACAGGTACACAGCTCATTACCAGGCAGGTGTCTGATTACTGTGCTGTGACTATAACGAGCAGCACCTGTGTGCTCATCACATGACCATGGACCGTAAATCACATGACCATGGTCAGAGTTTTATTCTCTAGAAGTAACAGAATGAATGACAGCAAGCAGAGATCTAGAAAACTGTGAGGAATTGATACAGAAAGTATATTGCAAAATTGTACAACTTTTTATTATACAAATCATAACATTTGTCTCTCAAAATTGGTCTGAAAGTGGACAACCCCTTTAATATAGGTCAGTGCTTCATAATATCCTATATCAGGGGGTACTCAGGTCCGCCATCAAGAAAAGGTCTGAGCTGAGCAGCAAATGTCCAGAATTTATGTTATTAAAATTGACATCTGACTATAAGATAAAGATGAAAAATTAAAAAAAAAAAAATTTCCTAATGTGGCATTATACTTTGCAGGGGGCACTGAGCATTATATGGTGGGTGGGGGGTACTAAGGAGCATTACACTATTAATGGGGGCACTAAGAAGCATTTTACAGTGGGTGGGCATTAGTGCCCCCAGCACAGTATAATGCCCCATTATTGTGCTTTCACATGGTGTGCTCTTTAGTCCCCCCTCCCTTCACACTATAACTCCTCATTAGTGTTCCCATACATAAATAATATTAACAGTGGGCGGAAGAAACCTTCATCTCCTGTCCCCCAAATCAGATACCTTAAACTAAGTGGCAACTGGGATTGGTAATCTTCCTTGCTGTCACCTGTGCAAAGGATCAGGATTTAGGGACATCGTGTAAGAGGTGAAGGTTTCTGCCGGTCGCCGTCATGAGAGAGCCGGGGAGTCAGGGGTCTGGTCAGCCGGTGGATGTGGTTTGGACCGTGGTCTGTCAGATGAGTAAGCTTTGTCCTATATGATCCTGCTGCAGTTACTGCATAAAATATAGAAAGTTATGGCAGGGTTCACACTACCATTGAATTCCGATAACTGATATTAATGTGTCAGTTTTTTTAACTGACCCATTTAATTGTCACATTAGTATGAGTTAATTACTGTTAGTTACTGTTACTCCTCATTTCAATTTATGCTAAAATCCAGATCAGTGTTCAGTTAGGCTGCCATGCAAGTGAATAGGGTTTCTTCAGCCCCGTTCACATGCACTGGAGGCATTTGTACAGGTTGTGCACACTGCCATGGGATCATTACAAAGATATTTAACGAATACCACACAAACAAAATGCAGATGAGCCCAACTGAATGACAATGGGTTTAATCCTTGTGTGGAGTCAGGGCACAGCTGACAAAAATGTGAATGTGAGCCTTGAATTACTGCCATTAATCCACTATTACAGATATACATTGCAAATGTGAACTTAGCCTAATAGCTGTTTATGTTAGTAGATAGGCTGTGACTTTAAGAAATCACTAGTCCTCCCTTTGGAAAGTTTTAATGTTTTTAACTTATAATAAAGAAACTTTGTTATATGACCTACAATCATTGTTTCCAGTAGGGGCAGATTAAGGGTACCATTGATCCCCCCACCCAATGGCGTAACTAGGAATGGTGGGGCCCCGTGGCGAAATTTTGTCGGACTCCAGAGTGTAATAATCGAAGACCCAATGTTACTTACCTCTCCTGGGCTCCGGCGCACTCCCTGTTGATGTTGGCCATCTTCAATGATAGAAGAGACGTCACTTGAGCCGGGGCTTGCATCTCAACACATAAGGACACAAACCTCAATCCAACGTGACATCTGTGACATCACCAAGTAGGCCTGAAGCCTTCCGGAGCCAGGAGAAGTAAGTAATAGTGTTTTTTTTTTATGTTCCCTCACCTCTCCTAGCCCTCCGATCATTACACTTGGGAGTCTGAAAAGACCCAACCCCCCCCCCCCCCCCGAGTATAATAATAGTGTTTATGGGGTTTGTGGGCCCGTGGCCTTACATATCGATCTCGGCTGATGCTCACAGCCGTCTCTGCTGAAGGAGAAGCACCGGAGGCTGTGAGTAGAAGCCAGGATTGGTAAGTAAAGAGGGTCCATTACCTGCTGGGGTTACTCCAGCAGGTAATGGTCTATTAAAAAAACCAAAACGCAGCGGTAGTGTGGCAGCCGTTTCCGCTGCTACCCCGGTAGTTACTCCCCTGCCCCCACCCCATTCATGCCACAGATTCCAGAGGCATCATAACCATATGCAGTCACAGGGATCACACAGAATCCATATCTATTACATCCAGTGACATTTCCTTGGATTGTAGATGTTCTCTTTCCTCATCTTCTCCATGTGCATTCAAAACATAAGGTGCAAATGTCAGTATAAAGTAAGTAAAACTCACTTAACTACTTGGCCAAAAGCTCATGAGCACCACAGAAGATCTCACATGTGGCGGCAGCAGTTATTATGTCTGCTTTTTCAGCCGAGCTTGTTATTTTTAAGGAAAAGTCTTCTTTTGTACCCAAACAAGTTTATTTAAAGTACATGATACAGAACGTCCATGTGCAGCACAGAAGAAAGTTTTAGTTTTACACAGGAAAATATTTCTGTTCACCTTCACCATATCCGGACAGAAGGGTGAAAAAAATTACTCCAACATCAACATTCAAGTGTGTGTTTATATCAATGGAAGGAGGGAAATAAGTCATTGCAAGACACCTGCACCCATGCAATATATCTGGCAGAAGTCCAGCATGCCTAATCCCTCTCTGCCCTGACAGTAAACTTTCAAGAACAATTCAGCCCCCCATACACATTAGATCAATGGCCAATCCCACTAGTATTGATAACTTGGTGGTAAGTGGTACAAGTATGTTCCCAATTTTGGCAGGTCCTCTGGGTATTGCTTACAAGTCCTGCCTAGGCCCGTCCTCCTTTGCTCTGATTTCAGCCTTTCCCTTTGTATATAGGACATCTGACAGGCTCCCTTTGAGACCAGCTGTGTAGGTTACTTGATTCATAGCAAAAATTGTACAATATAGTGTTTTTGAGGAACTCAGTATTTACTAATGAGATACAGTATAGTCCAAAAGTTTGGACACACCTTCTCATTCAAAGAGTTTTCTGTATTTTCATGACTATGAAAATTGTAGATTCATACTGAAGGCATCAAAACTATGAATTAAGGGCCACACGGTGGCTCAGTGGTTAGCACTGCAGCCTTGCAGCGCTGGGTCCTGGTGTTCAAATCCCGCCAAGGGCAAAAAAACATCTGCAAGGAGTTTGTATGTTCTCCCCGTGTTTGCATGGATTTCCATCCCATATTCCAAAAAGACATACTGATAGGGAAAAATGTACATTGTGAACTCTATGTGGGGCTCACAATCTACATTACAAAACCCCCCAAAAACTATGAATTAACACGTGGAATTATATACTTAACCGGTTAAGGACCAGGCCCAGAAGTACATTAAGGACCAGGCCTCTTTTTTTCAAAACTGGCATGTGTCACTTTAAATGGCAATAACTTTGAGACGCTTTAACTTACACAAGTGATTTGGAGATTGTTTTTTCGTAACACATTATACTTCATGTTAGTGGTAAACACTAATCAATATTTTTGTATTTATTTATAAAAAAAACTAGCAAATTTGATGGAAATTTGGAAAAAATTGCAATTTTCAAAATGTGAAATTCTCTGCTTTTCAGGCAGATAGTCATACCATCCAAATACATGAATAAATATTATCTCCCATATCTCTGCTTTACATCGGCATCATCTTTTGATTGTCTTTTAGTTCATTTTGGATGTTACAAGGCTTACAAGTGTAACAGCGATTTTCCAGATTTACAAGAAAATTCCTCAAACTAATTTTTTAGGGAACACTTCAGTCCTGAAAGGAATTATAAAGGCCTATATAATAGAAACCCCCATAAATCACCCCATTTTCAAAACTACACCCCTCAAATTATTCAAAACAGCATTTGGGATGTTTGTTAACCCTTTAAGCATTTCATAAGAATAAAAATAATATGGAGGTCAAATTTAGACATTTCATTTTTTTTCACTAATACATTCATTTAGACCTAAAATTAACACATTCACAAAGGGTTAAAGGAGAAAATGCATCTCACATTTTGTTATGCAATTTCTCCCATGCACAGAAATACCCCACATGTGGGTGTAAACTGATTTTTGGACACACGGCAGTGCACGAAAGGGAAGGAGCGACACTGGGTGTTTGAACAGCATATTTTGCTGGAATAATTTTCAGGCACCATGTCGGATTTGCAGAGCCCTTAGCGTACCAAAACAATGGAAACCCCCCAAAAGTGACCCCATTTTAGAATCTACACCCCTCACAGAATTCATCAAGGGGTATAGTGAGTATTTAGACCCTACAGTTGTTTCACAGATTTTACTAACATTGGAATGTGTAAAAGAAAAATTACTAAAATGTCACTTTATCCCCAAAGTTTTCATTTTCACAAGGGGTTAAAGGAGTAAAAGCCCCCCAAAGTTTGTTAAACAATTTATCCTGAACACGGCAATACCCCATATGTGGCCATATTCTGCTGTATGGGAACATGGCGGGGCTCAGAATGGAAGGAGCGCTATTTTGCTTTTGGATGGCAGATTTTACTGGAATAATTTTTAGGTGCCATGTCGCATTAGCAGAGCCCCTAGAGAACCAATACAGTGGAAACCCCCTAAAAGTGACCCCATTTTGGAAACTACACCCCCCACAGAACATATCAAAGGGTAGAGTGAGCATTTTGACCCTACAGCTGTTTCACAGATTTTATTAACATTGGGACATGAAAATGAAAATTTACTTTTTTTCCAACAAACTGTCAATTTAGCCCCAAATTTTTCATTTTCACAAGAGGATAAAGGAGAAAAAGCTCCCTAAAGTTCGTTACACAATTTCTCCTGAACACAGAAATGCCCCATATGTGGCCATAATCTACTGTATAGGAACATGGCGGGGCTCAGAATGGAAAGAGCGCTGTTTGGATTTTGAAGGGCAGATTTTGCTGGAATATTTTTCAGGTGCCATGTCGCATTTGCAGAGCCCCTAGTGTACCAATAAAGTGGAAACCCCCTAAAAGTGACCCCATTTTGGAAACTACACCCCTCATAGAATTTATCTAGGGGTTTGGTGAGCATTTTGGCCTCACAGCTGATTCACAGATTTTATCAACAATGGGACGTAAAAATGAAAAATTACTTTTTTTTCCAATTAATCGTCCATTTAGCGCCATATTTATTAAAAGCCCCCCACAGTTTGTTACACAATTTCTTCTTAACACAGCAATACCCCATATGTGGCCATAATCTGCTGTATGGGAACATGGTGGGGCTCAGAATGGAAAGAGCGCTATTTGGCTTTTAGAAAGCAGATGTGGCTGGAATAGTTCTCAGGTGCCATGTCGCATTAGCTGAGCCCCTAAAGTATCAATACAATGGAAACCCCCATTGTGACCCCATTTTAGAAACTACACAGGTGACAATAAACTGGAATTCACCAAGAAGTGACCCCATTTTGTAGGGACAATTTTAGGGCCTCTGCAAATGTGACGTGGTGTCCAAAAACAAAGAATCTAAATCTGCACTCCAAAAGCACATATCGCTCCTTCACGCCCTGCTGTGTACCCAAATGGCGGTGTATGCCCACATGTATGACACTGGTGTACCCCGGATAACGTACTTAATGCCATATGTGGGTATAAATGGCTGTTTGGGCACAGCCGGGCACAGAAGGGAAGGAGCGCTATTTTGGTTTTTGGAGCACAGTTTGGTTTTTGGAAGTCATGCCACTTTTGCAAAGCCCCTGAATTGTCAATAAAGTGGAATCCGCAGACATGTCACCCTATTTTGGACACTACCCCACTGATGGGATTTATCAAGTGGTGTAGCAAGCATTTTTAACCCCTGAGTGTTGCATTTATTTAGTTTCCAGAAATGAAATCACAGCTGATAATGAGAAGTTAAAAATGAAAATTTTCCAGAGATTCGCCATTTTAGTGCCCGATATGTTGTGCCCAACTTATGTCAGCAGAGACACTCCGAAAACTGTTAAGTGGGTATCCCGGGCACAACAGCTTTCAGAGCGTTCTTCTCTGATACAAGTTGGGCACAACATGTTACACACAGAAATGACGGATTCCTGGAAAAATTGTCATTTTCACCTCTCACAATCAGCTTCGTATTCATTTATGGAAAATAAGTTATAGCAACACTTGGGGGTTAAAAATGCTCTCTGTACCCCTGGATAAATCCTTCAGGGGTGTAGTTTCCAAAATAAGGTCTCATATCAGGGGATTCCACTTTACTGGCTTTTCAGCTCTGCAAAAGTGTCATGGCATCCAAAAACCAAACCGTCTGTGCTCCAAAAACCCAATAACCCTTCTTCCCTTTTGCGTCCAGCTGTGCCCTAATATCAGTTTATACCACATATGACATTACGTCCATTATCCCGGGTACACCAGTGTCATACATGTGTCATACATGTGGCATAAACTGCAGTTTGGGCGCACAGCAGGGCGCAGAAGGGAAGGAGCGCTATGCAGCTTTTGGAGCACAGATTTGGATGTTTGGTATTTGAACGCCATGTCATGTTTGTAGAGCTTGTAAGGTACTAGAAAAGCGGATTCCCCAAAGGAGTGACCCCATTTTGAAAACTGCACCCCTCAAAGAATTTATCAGGGGGTGTAGTGAGTATTAGTATCCCAGACGTGACTGCACAGCGGATGGCGAAGAGGGAATATATAAGGTGTGCGGAGGACATTGCAGACACCAAATTCCCTACTATGTCCCAGTAGCTCCTATGATTGGGGGAGTCACTCTGGGGTCACTTCTGGTGTTTTTTCGCTCATAAACTGTAAATCTGGGGTGTCCCCTGATATTCGCTCGCACAGCTTATATATTCCCTACCTGCCGTAGCCAGTTGTGTTCTAATAATTTGGCGATTTTTGGGGGGTTTTGCCTTGACATTGCTAGATGCTATATTTTCTTTATTTTTCTGGTGACATGGCCATATAAGGGCTTGTTGTTTGCGGGACGAGATGCATTTTGTAATGACACCATTTTTGGGTGCCTACAACTTACTGATTACATTTTATTAACTCTTTCTTGCTGGATTAAAAAAAATAAAAAATCAATCCTGCATTGAGTTTTACATTTTAAATTTTTCGCCATGCAGCGTACAGTATAAGTAACATGTGTCCTTTATTCTGCGGGTCGGTACGGTTACGGCGATACCTCATTTATGTTATTTTTTTATGCGATACTAATTCTGCAGAGGAAAAACACATATGGGGACATAAATCAATGTTTTTTGCATCGCCATCTTCTGAGAGGCATAACATTTTTATTTTTCGGTTGACAGTGTTGGTTGAGGGCTTATTTTTTGCGGGAAAATGTGTGCTTTTTATTGGCACTGTTGTGGGGTGAATATGACTTTTTGATCACTTTTTATAGCATATTTTGTAGGATGAGATGGCAAAAAATCATTACTTCTGGCGAGTTTTTTCCGTTTTTTTTTCCGACGTTCACCGTGTACATTAAATATTATTTCAGTTTTATTGTACAGGTTGTTACGGACGCGGCGATACCAAATATGCATTGCTTTTTTAAATTCTTAGTGCTTTTTTTTATATAATTCATTTTGTATAGAAAAAAGGGATTTTTGGACTTTAGAACTTTATTACCGTACTTTTTTCATACACTTTTTTTTTTTTTTTTTAACTTTTTTTTAACTTTTTCATGTGTCCCTTTAGGACACTTGAATCAGTTGATGCTTTGATGAAAGCATCAACTGATTCTGCACAATAGCAGACAGGACACGAGCAAGACATGAGCCTGCTCGTGTCCTGCAAGCTGCAGAGGAAGTGAGACACATCGCTCACTTCCTCCACCGCCTGGCAGGATCACCAGGTATGTGGGGGCTCAGGTAGTCTGGGGTCACTGGCCAGACCCCAGACTACCTTTTACTGACATCGGCACCCCCCGATCTCGCCGCAGGGGGTGCCGATCACTTTCAATTGTCAGCGGATCCCTTTCGATCGCGCCGTGATGTTTGACGGCGCGATCGAAAGGGTTAACACGTCCAGTCGGACTCAGTTCCGACTGGACGTTATGGAGGAAGGGGTTAGGTGTTAGTAACACCTAACCCCTGCCCCCCCGCACCCCTCCCCGCCGCACCCCTCTCCCCGCCAGAAAGGTATCTAAAGGCCGGACGTATTTCGGCAATAGTCCGGTCTTTAGGTACCAGCACATGAGGCCGTAAATTTACGTACGGCGGTCCTCATGTGGTTAAAAAAGTGTGAAACAACTGAAAATATGTTTTATATTCTAGGTTCTTCAAAGCAGCCACCTTTTGCTTTGATTACTGCTTTGCACACTCTTGGCATTCTCTTGATGAGCTTCAAGAGGTAGTTAACGGAAATGGTTTTCCAACAGTCTTGAAGGAGTTCCCAGAGATGCTTAGCACTTGTTGGCCCTTTTGCCTTCACTCTGCGGTCCAGCTCACCCCAAACCATCTTGATTGGGTTCAGGTCTGGTGACTGTGGAGGCAAGGTCTTCTGGTGTAGAAGGTGTGTTTGGGGGTCATTGTCCTGTTGAAAAATAAATGATGGTCCAACTAAACGCAAACTGGATGGAATAGCATGCCGCTGCAAGATGCTGTGGTAGCCATGCTGGTTCAGTATGCCTTCAATTTTGAATAAATCCCCAACAGTGTCACCAGCAAAGCACCATCACACCTCCTCCTCCATGCTTCACAGTGAGAACAAGGCTTGTAGAATCCATCCGTTCACCTTTTCTGCGTCGCACAAAGACATGTTGGTTGGAACCAAAGATCTCAAATTTGGACTCATCAGACCAAAGCACAGATTTCCACTGGTCTAATGTCCATTCCTTGTGTTCTGTAGCCAAACAAGTCTCTTCTGCTTGTTGCCTGTCCTTAGCAGTGGTTTTCTAGCAGTTATTTTACCATGAAGGCCTGGTGCACAAAGTCTCCTCTTAACAGTTGTTGTAGAGATGTGTCTGCTGCTAGAACTCTGTGTGGCATTGACCTGGTCTCTAATCTGAGCTGCTGTTTACCTGCGATTTCTGAGGCTGGTGACTCGGATGAACTTATTCTCCACAGCAGAGGTGACTCTTGGTCTTCCTTTCCTAGGGCCTCATGTGAGCCAGTTTCTTTGTAGCGCTTGATGGTTTTTGCAACTGCACTTGGGGACACTTTCAAAGTTTTCCCAATTTTTCGGACTGACTGACCGTCATTTCTTAAAGTAATGATGGCCACTCGTTTTTCTTTACTAAGCTGCTTTTTCTTGCCATAATACAAATTCTAACAGTCTATTCAGTAGGACTATCAGCTGTGTATCCACCTGACTTCTGCACAACACAACTGATGGTCCCAACCCCATTTATAAGGCAAGAAATCCCACTTATTAAACCTGACTGGGCACATGTGTGAAGTGAACTTCTTTGAAGAACCGAGAATATAAGACAGATTTTCAGTTGTTTCACACTTTTTGTTAAGTATATAATTCGAAATATGTTACTTCATAGTTTTGATGCCTTCAGTGTGAATCTACAATTTTCATAGTCATGAAAATACAGAAAACTCTGAATGAGAAGGTGTGTCCAAACTTTTGGTCTGTACTGTACGTATATCAGCAATTTCCCTACAAGTTTTCCTGTGTCAATGTATCTATAATATTCCATATTTTCCATGGACATATCTGTGTAGGAGTCTCCATCACAGAGTCTGCCTGAAAATTAGTATTAAAATCACAGACACCCGACGGACCCCATTATGTTTAATGTGGTCTTTCAGACTCCATGGGTAACCCCTTTTTGTGGTCCACCTATCCATTGTTCTGGCCCTCAGATGGACCAGAACAAGGGTTAGGCGATGTTAGTGTGAACTTATAGTCATGGTGATGATATTGACCACATCAGTCATTTGTATTGTGCTTGTAAAGCTGCCCATATATCTGATTCTCTGGACCAGGGCATGTGTCAAGAGCAGAATAAATGTCTTCCTGTTTGGAAGTATAAAGGACATTCTAAAAAACTCTTAAAAGGGAATTTTTAAAGGGAATGTGTCAGCAGTGAAATAGGTATTACCCCAGTCCCAGAACCATGTAGTGTAGAAGGAGATAAGCACCCATATACACCTTTCAGTTGTGGAATAGTAGAAAACTGTATCCTTAAAAATATACAAAGCTCCATGTGCAGTGGTGCATTGTTATCTCTGCACCGCTCCCTGGACAATTGCACTTATTCCTAGGGGTGCAACTTGAGGAAGTCACACCCAGACCCAGGAGCCCCAGGTGGCCCATAAGGTGTCTCTTCCCAATATGAGGGGACCAGTACCATAAGTGATACATTATAATTGGGGGGCTGGGACACTTATTGCATTGGGGTCCAGGAGCATCTCGTCACGCCTGTTTCCTCCCCTTTTCTTATATGTGCACATGCAGTACAGTACCCCACCCGTCAACTTTTAGGGACAGATTCCCTTTAAACATTATAAAAGTGACAAGTCACACCAGCATCTGGACTCCATTATCAGGTCATGCAGAAGACGGAAACCTGTCATGCCGAGTCCGGCCGTGAGCGCTGGTGTTTTATGCTCTCCGTGGCGAAACCGTTTTTTTAAAAAACCGGACACAAAGTACTGCATGTCCGGTTTAAAAAAAACGGTTTTGCCACGGAGAGCATAAAACGCTCACCGGCGCTCACGGCTGGACATTTTTCAAACCCATTCAAATGAATGGATTTGAAAGATGCCGGCAGGTTTCCGTCCCTGCCCTGTTTTGTGCAGGAAACGGAAACCTGCAGAACGGAGTTCCAGGTGCAGATGTGAACGAGCCCTTCGTTAGCCATTAAAAGGCATTTTTTACGGAGGTTTTTCCGTTTTGATTTTTTCTAGGCATCTTACTTACTCAGAGGTATAACTTGAATCTCCTGGGTCTCTATGCAGAATATATATATCAAAAGTATAGCACGTCTATTGGAGGAATAGGTATAACCCATCATAATTCAGTCCTACCTCCCTCCCTCATTAAGCCCTTCAAACCTAGCATGTCTTAAACCACAAACATAGATATACAAACACAAAACTGGAACAGGCCAGATGGTTTATCGACACTCAACATATCCAACTACAGGTTCAAGTATAAAAAATATATACCTTTATTAACACAATGTTAAAAATTATATACATCAATATAGAGAAATACACATATACTGGACAGATGCAAAACACCGTATAAAACAGTACACATAGATGAATCTTAGTGAAATAGTATTGCACATATATATATAGTAAGATGAACTACACCTGATGCAACCTCCACAAACAATTTATTAAATAATCACACTACCCGAATGCAGCTAAACTACTCTCCTAGTATTGACTAAGCATGTATATAGTCATAATATCCTGATTGCAGAAAGAACACTCTCCTTAATTCCAAATAAAGTCAGAAAATGACCAATAATATGTATTTCCGAAGCAGGAACAGGGATAAACCCATGTTTACAACATATTGTCATCAGGGAGGCAGAGCCGCAGGTATAATGCACACATAATGTAAAATACAATAAGGATAGGTCTACATCAAGAAGAAATATGCCATCTTACCCATATAGAATCACTGTGATGTAAGGCAAGAACACCTAGTGTCTGTTTGTCAGCCCGACGCACGTTTCGGCACGCTAAGCCTTCTTCCGGGGGTCAGGCTTAGCCCCGGAAGAAGGCTAAGCGTGCCGAAACGTGCGTCGGGCTGACAAACAGACACTAGGTGTTCTTGCCTTACATCACAGTGATTCTATATGGGTAAGATGGCATATTTCTTCTTGATGTAGACCTATCCTTATTGTATTTTACATTATGTGTGCATTATACCTGCGGCTCTGCCTCCCTGATGACAATATGTTGTAAACATGGGTTTATCCCTGTTCCTGCTTCGGAAATACATATTATTGGTCATTTTCTGACTTTATGTGGAATTAAGGAGAGTGTTCTTTCTGCAATCAGGATATTATGACTATATACATGCTTAGTCAATACTAGGAGAGTAGTTTAGCTGCATTCGGGTAGTGTGATTATTTAATAAATTGTTTGTGGAGGTTGCATCAGGTGTAGTTCATCTTACTATATATATATGTGCAATACTATTTCACTATGATTCATCTATGTGTACTGTTTTATACGGTGTTTTGCATCTGTCCAGTATATGTGTATTTCTCTATATTGATGTATATAATTTTTAACATTGTGTTAATAAAGGTATATATTTTTTATACTTGAACCTGTAGTTGGATATGTTGAGTGTCGATAAACCATCTGGCCTGCTCTATGCAGAATATGTAGCAGGTACCGTAACACTGGGTGCTCCTTATGTTGTAAAGAGGTATTTGGGTCCCCTTAGGCTCCCGGTCCTGGTCGCGATTTCTACCTCTGCATCCCCTATAGCTACGTCCATATACTTACTTTTATAGTAAACAGGAGTCATTTAAGTTTGCAAGTGCCTAATAGTTTATATTTAGCATCGTATACTGCACATAGACGTAAAACCATCATAACCACAATCATTCTACTATAATTTCAGTGTATCCTAACTTTCACACCACAATTCAGCCCTGTGGGAATAGGAAACATAAAATTACTTCTATCCGATGTATACTTGGCACACTTGGGGAAACATAACTTCATATGTAGTCACATCTGCCCGCCATATGGAAGACAATAAAACTGCTTGGATTCCTTTCTCACCCTACACACCAAGTAATGTTACTGGAAAGGATATATAAACACCAGAATGACAACTTCCACCACAACCACCCAGACTACAGTGGTCTATTTTACATCCAGTAGAGAGGCAAACGCTGTCACTTACTCTATGAGGGATGAAGCGGGTCCCATCCTACTCATTCAGCCCCTATCGTAGCCTCCAGCCATTCTTAAAAAGTCTTGTTCATTAGCTAAAGATCCTAATAGAGAGATAAGAGAAAGGTACATAACATAGAATACATAAAAACTTGTCATACACTATGCGAGGATAACTGAGCTTTCCGAGGCTCAGATAATGCAACGCTAGACCACAAAAAAGTGGGACAGAAACCCCAAGATGGATAAAAGCGACGCTTCACCCTTCTCCGTTCCCTCTGTGACACTTGGGACTGCGATCCCTTTCCTGAATGGTCTGTATCCACTGTATATGGTATTTGGACATTATTATATTGCTCCTATTGTGAATATTAGCCCATACCTTTATATAGGATTGTAGTATTTAGATTACATTTGTTCTATGTACATTTTCTTAGATTTGATACATTGGTTTTAGATTCTATTTATTTCCATAGGTGAATTTACTTTAGGTAGTTTATAGCTTGTATGCTTTAATGAAGATGACATTTAGTTTTGTAATATTGGTCTCCTATGTTTTCAGTTTTGGTGGGTTGCATTATATCGACATATGGGAGTTTACTATATAGTATAAGCCCAGTGATTTATTTAGGTGGGGCCATTTTAACACATTAGTAGGCCCCGTTCAATCGTTTTATAACATAGTGCTCATGATTAGAAATGAGCGAGTACTGTTGGGATCAGCCGATCTGAACAGCACGCTCGCATAGAAATGAATGGATGTAGCCGGCACACGGGGGGTTAAGCGGCCGGCTGCCGTCAAAGCGGAAGTACCAGGTGCATCCATTCATTTCTATGGAGCGTGCTGTTCAGATCGGCTGATCCGAACAGTACTCGCTCATCTCTACTCATGATGTAGTGATAAGGTCATAGTCGCGTTTATGACTAATTGACCAATAATCTTGGGTAATGGTCGTCGTCCTAATTAATTAGACTGAGTGCCAGGCGGTAAAAAAGTTACACCGCTCTGTATCGATATTTGTTCTTTTCTCAGCCAAAGAATGTGTGCTGACGTCCTTTTTTATTGAGAACACGGGGTTAAATAGTAGCAGAGAAAGGAAGTGATATAACAACAACGTAAGTTTTCATATTCATTCCTGATTGGTATGGTACATCTCAATCAAACAGAAAAAGTTTAAGCAGTGCCATATATAGCCAGCTGCTCCCGCTCCTGCGTGGTGACCTTGGGGAGCTGTCTTGTGGCAGCAAGCCAAGCATTTGTTTTTCTTGCATCCATTTTGGATAGCCCTTCACACATTATCAATGTCTATGCACCAGCATTGCACAAGATATGTAAAAACACTGTATGAAAGTCAAACAATCAAGCATGAATGATACAATATGAACAAGAATCATTACTTCAGCAATACCCCTGCTGTAACAGCATACTCCCCGTCTGAAATCCTTGGATTTCACTACTTAACATAAATGTCCATCTGGTATATTCTGGAACCCTGAAAGACAAAATGCAAAAACAAGGAAAAAATAACAATAACTGTGAACATGTATTCAGGAACAGTTGAAAATATTGAATGCGTCAAATGCACGGTATATCGCTGTTCCTGGGATAGTCCAGTGACGACTCAATTGAGTCAATGTACTTGAAATGTTCTTAGCTTGACTCTCTCATGATAATGCCGTATGAACAATGTAGTAACATGGTGGTGGGCAGGAATAATGAGAGGAATCTTTTCAAATGTCTCTAACTCGGCCTTGTTCAGGCGACCACCTACCCTTAGCAAACCATGTTCGTCAATCACTGGCTTCAAGTTGACAATAGGGCTGCTTTTAGGAATGTCCAGTTTGTCACGGAGACATTTCAGTTCCATGTGAAAGGCACTCTGCTGTACATTACGTATCACTAACTTCTCACTTAGTGTAATATCTTCTGCAGAGAGGGGCTTGTGACAGATGTGCCAACCATGACATTCAGAGTTATCGTTCTTGGTGTGAAAACACTGTGCAATGTGAACTAACCTTGCGATGGTGCGTACAAGCTTCAGCCATCTAGAAAAGCGTTCAAAGTGGTGACAGTCCAGGCCGGACCTCCTTACAGACCTGGTGATGAGAGTACTCACTTCAGGACGAATCTCAGGATCATTGTCAGGATCTTGAAGATTGAAGACGTCTTGACCAGATGTTTCTTTTCCTTCGTTCAGCAAGAATTCTGGACCTGTTAACCAAGAGGATTTAGCAAAGGCACTGACCGATGATGGTCTGGTGGCACAATCTGCAGGGTTGAGATGAGATGGAACATAGTGCCACTGCTCAGGTTTAGAGGATTTCCTAATCCTTTCAACGCGGTTACTAACATAGACGTAGAAGCGTTTTGTCTGGTTGTTTATGTAACCCAGGACAACCTTGCTGTCTGTATAGAATTGAACATCGTCCACATGAATGTCCAGCTCATACTGTATAAAATCTGCGATCTCTACAGCCAGTACAGCGCCACAAAGTTCAAGCCTCGGGATCGTATGTTCAGGTTTAGGGGCTAGTTTAGCTTTCCCAAACAGAAATCCAACATGAGCTTTAGTGCGGTTGTCGATTACCTTCAAGTAGGCAACAGCTGCGATAGCCTCAGTCGATGCATCCGAGAATATGTGGACTTCCCTTCTCTGGCTTGTGGTGAGAGATGCTGGAGTGTAGCAACGTGGTATGTGAGTTCTGTCCAAGGCATGTAGGGATTCTTTCCAGGACTCCCACTTTGGCTGCTTGTCATGTGGCAGTGGAGCATCCCAGTCCTCAATCGTCTCTGAGAGCTGCCTAAGTAGGAATTTGCCCTGTACAGTCAATGGTGCTACAAATCCCAGTGGATCATACAGGCTATTCACCACTGAGAGAACTCCACGCTTAGTGAACGGCTTGTCTGCACAATTAACCTGGAAGCCAAGAGAATCGTTTAACAAGTCCCATCTCAAACCCAGACTTCTCTGCACCGGAGGATCGTCTATGCCTAGGTTTAAGTCTCTGAATTCTGTGGCATGATCGCTGGGCTGGAAAGCTTTCATGACAGCAATACTGTTGGAGGCTATTTTATGCAACCTCAGACAGGCTCTGGACAGCATACCTTGAGTCCTTCTCAGCAAGTCTATGGCTTCCTCAGCAGTGGGCAAGGACTTGAGTGCGTCGTCCACGTAGAAGTCTTTTTCAACAAAGTGACGAGCATCCTTTCCAAATTCTGATTCACCATCAGAAGCAGTCCTTCGTAGGCCATATGTTGCAACCGCAGGTGAAGGACTGTTGCCGAACACGTGCACTCTCATGCGGTATTCAATCATTTCCTTGTTGGTATCACTGTCTCTGTGCCACAGAAACCTCAGGTAATTCCGGTGGTCTTCTCGTACAATAAAACAATGGAACATTTGCTCAATGTCAGCTGTAATGGCAACTGGCTCCTTTCTGAATCTCATTAGCACCCCTACCAGGTTGTTGGTCAGGTTTGGACCCGTGAGGAGAACGTCATTCAGAGATACGCCATGATGTTTGGCACTTGAGTCGAATACCACCCTGATCTGCTTGGGTTTTCGTGGGTGATATACTCCAAAGGAAGGAAGATACCAGCATTCTTCATGCTCTTGCAGAGGTGGAGCTGGCTCTGCGTGATTGTTACGGAATATCCTTTCCATGAATGCCACAAAGTGATCTCTCATCTCAGGCTTGTTTCTCAGCGTACGTTGCAAGGAGATGAATCTAGATAATGCTTGTTCCCGGTTGTCAGGAAGTCTGGCCCTCCCAGTCCGAAAGGGTAAGGGTGCAACCCAATGGTTAGATTGATCCTTGAAGCATTCACTGTCCATTATTTTGATAAAGTCTTTATCTTCCATGGATAAAGCTACTCTGTTGTCGTCTTGTGTTATGTAAAACACTGTGGCTCCTAAGTCGTCATAAGGTGTAGGGACGATGTCTGGTGCCCTTTTTAAGTTAGGAAGATGTTCCTTTGCCTCATAGTGATGAAGGCATGGCTTAAAGTAGGTTGTGCGTCCATTGTTGAGCACAAAGGTTTTAAAGGAGTTCACTTGAGATGACATGAGACTCTTATCCTGACATACATTGCCAATGATTACCCAACCTAAGTCAAGTCTTTGTGCATATGGGGCATCATGTGGACCATTGCATTGTTGACGTACCTTATGTACTCTGAGAATGTCTCTTCCGAGCAAGAGCAGGATGTCAGCATTCACATCCATAGGAGGAATCTCCTTAGCCAGGTGTCTCAAGTGGGAATGATGATATGCAGCTTCCGGCGTAGGAATTTCTTCCCTATCATCAGGCATCTGGTCACATTCAATTAACGTTGGTAGGGATATGTGAATATTCCTGTTAATTGGAGAGATAACGTATCCAGTGGCTCTCCTGCCAGAAGTCTCTATGCGACCAGAACAAGTGTTAAGAGTGTATGGTATTGCTTCTCCTTCTATACCGAAGATCTCGAAGAACTTAGGCTTTGCTAGAGACCTGTTGCTTTGTTCGTCTATTATGGCATACATCCTTATGGCCTTTTCAGATTGCCCTTCTGGGTAGACATTCACCAAGCACACCTTGGCACAGCACTTGGGACCATTATCCTTGCCACATACTTCCATGCAGGAGGAGGAAACAGTGGTAGTAGCTGAAACTTGAGCCGATGGCTCCCCGCCATGCGCAGTGATGGCTTTAGATGCTGCTTGAGGATGTGAGTTGTCAGATGAAGAAGTAGGATGCATGGCTGCGACATGTTTGTCGCTACTGCATTCAGTACACTTGATGACAGCCTTACAGTCCTTAGCAAAATGTTTTGAAGAAGCACAACACTTGTAACACACTCCTAGCTCCTTGAGCATGTCTCTGCGTTCTTGCAAAGTCTTTGCCCTAAGTCCTCTACACTCTTTCAGGGGATGAGGCCTTTTGTGGATAGGGCACGTACTATTAGGGTCTTTATCTTTAAGGACAGGAGTGTCCTGTTTGGTGGTGCAGGGTGCAGCGATTGGGACGTCTGTCTTCCTAACAGATACTGTTCCCCTTAAGTCTCTACGTTTGCTTGTTTCATACCTTGAACATGATGATGAAGCTGGTAGAGAGGATTCTGTGAAGTCAAAGCTGGGATCATTCTTTTTCCGAGCTTGGTCACTGATAAATCTGGAAAAATAAGAGAAAGGAGGGAAGGACACATTGTGGTCTCTTTTATATCTGGAACCTAGGTCGGCCCATTTTTCTTGCATGCCATATGGTAGTTTGGATACCACTGGATTAACACCATGAGATGTGTCAAGGTAACTCAGACCTGACAGACGTGGGTCCATTTTGGCTAACTCTAATTCCTTTAGTAGGTCGCTCAGATCTTGAAGCTTGCGGTTGTCCTTGTTGGTGATTTTTGGGAACATATGAAGTCTCTTAAATAAGGCACTTTCTATAGCTTCAGAACTGCCATAAGTCTGTTCAAGTCTCTCCCATGCCGCAGCCAGACCTTCCTCTGAGTGGCCCGCATGAACTGCTCTCAATGTCTTTATACGTTCTGCAGAATCTGGGCCTAACCAGTTAACAAGCAAGTCAAGTTTTTCTTTGGCAGTGAGGTTAAGATCACTGATCACTGCTTCAAAGGTGGATTTCCAGGCTCTATAATTCTCAGCATGGTCATCGAACTTTGAGAGACTATTGTTTATCAGCTCCCTGCGTATCATATATCTGGCAAAGTCCGACATGTCTGATCTCCCACCTTGTGTCACCAGATTAACTTGTGATATCCCTGGGACGTATAAATTCTCTGGCATATGGGGCCGAGATGAATCGGGGTGAAATGATGTAGCATAAGGGTTGAGCTGTGGTTTAGTTTCTGGAGGATCTGCATGTGTGATGCTGGAAATTACCTTGCTCTGGATAGGTGGCATCATCTGATGCTTCACAGGTACAGCCATGTAGTCGGTTTGGAGTGGTGCTGGTGCATGTAACTTAGCAGGCGGTGCAGGAGATGATTGCTTCAGCACATAATTGGCAGTGCGGTCAGCTGGGTCTTCCACTTCTGCAGGGATGGAGCAGTCTAGGTCGGCGTCTTGATCTAATGCTTGTTCAAGAACCTTTAGCTTGGCTAAGGCAGCTGCTTCCTCCCTTTCCATTTGGAGAATTTTTAGTTGAGCTTCTGTCTCTGCTTGCCTTTGCGCCATTTCTGCTTCCTTCTTCGCCATTTCAGCTTTTGCCTCTGCTTGCCTTTGCGCCATTTCTGCTTCCTTCTCAGCAAAGGACCGTCTGACACTGGCCTCCTCTGCGTCAGCACGGATCTCAATAAGCTTATCGTGTAATGCTGACCTTCTGGAACGAGAGGATCTGGAGGATGACAGCGTATGTTTGGATGAAGTAGACCGATGGGACCTTACTTCTTGTAGGTGTGCGATGCGGAGTTCTGCCTTATCTCTGGCGTTTTTCACTGCGGCATCTTTCGTTTGGAATAGGTTCTCCCTCTCAGTTAGCTCTGCTATAGCATCATCAAAATCAGCGTTACTCAGGAATGTGACGTATTTTGCAGACAGTCGCTGATGGCGTTCATAGGCGGCAGATAAGCGGTTTAGTGTGGTGACCAATTTTGCTGCGTCACTGTCATGGCGTGAGAGCGCTGCTATATAGTGTTCAGTTCTTCGCCATAATTCATCAAGATTATCACAGAACTCTTCTTTAGTTATTTCAAAGTTCTCTCTAATCTTTTGCGTGGGTTTACTGACACGTTTTAATCGCTCAATTTGTACATCCTGAAACATGGAGTCTGTTTCCTGCACATCTGAGTCCCTGATAGCAGGATGCACTGTCCCAGATGCAGTGACAGGGGAATCCACATAGCTCCTTGTGGACATGGTGCCTTTGTGTGGAAAATGTCAATAAAGATGGCACTGCCCCTTATTTCACTGTGGTGAGGAGAACATGTGCTCAAGATGGAGGACAGCTTTGAGCTCACCTGCAGGCTGTGAGGCGTGCTGCAGATTATGCTGTATTCTCACTGTGCTTGCTTGCAGGCTGTCTGTAGATCCTGCAGGAGCTGCAGATATAGCTTGTTTTAACTAGAAAGTTGTCTTTTGACTATTCTGCCACAGATGCATGTTAGAGAAATCTCTGAAGATGTGAGATTGTAATTCCCGTATGTAAGCTAATGGCAGATAGCAGAACGCGCTGACATTTCATTCCCAGCGTTCCCAGGTTGCATGTGGAGAAATGCAATGGAGTTGCTTCAGGTAGTTTATTTGTCTTTACCTTGAGAGATGATATGCCATACGGTCAAAACACAATTCCTTTCTCAGTTCTACAAGATGGTTGCTCAGTGGTTACAGACTGAATAACACATATCCAGGAAGAAGATGCAACAAGAAGGGAGGAGTAACAGAAACAGAGAATTATGGGAGAAAACTACTTAAAGAGCCCTTCACACATTATCAATGTCTATGCACCAGCATTGCACAAGATATGTAAAAACACTGTATGAAAGTCAAACAATCAAGCATGAATGATACAATATGAACAAGAATCATTACTTCAGCAATACCCCTGCTGTAACAGCATACAGGCGCCATCTTATCATTTAACATTATACCAATTTCAAGCATAAGCAACTATATCTAGAATTCAGCTTTAAAGGATAATGATGTTTTTTCATACATTACATAATTATAAACCTCACAGTAGCCCCCTACCCCTTAATCATATGCTAGATAGGTGCAAGTCAAATTTATATATGAGATGGCTAAGATCACTGTCTATAAAATGATAGTAGTCTCATGTTGGAAGTAGTGGATAGTGAGATGGGGAGCCTGAAAGTCACAAGTTCCGAACATTGTTACCCTTTTGCTTGTCAGTGTATGTATGCATAAAGTTAGAATAATAAACAAAAATAACTCATTATGAATTAAAATATAGTCATAGAGGACTTGTCTCCTCTCATGTCTGTTTTAGCAAATACGAACGTTTTATTAAAATTGTATTATAATGTGGCGATACTCTGTCATTACCCCAGGACATGTATGAATAAATTGACAACTGGGTGTTACCATTCTCATTATCAAAGAGGTGAGTCCTTACACAGTCAGCACTGACTGGACAGGGTTGTATCAGGAATGTGGGTCAAAGATTATGACGGTCAGACAAGGACACGGGCAGGTATGGTGTATCAGTCTAATCTTAATGCCCCGTCCAGTGCTTTTTAATGATTAGCCCTAGTACAGGGCATGCTTCAGTATTGTGAAGGGTGAGATCACTCAACCAATGAAACATTTTAACTTTCTAAACTTCCGAAGGTTCCCCTGGCTGGTCATGTGATCTTGTTCAAAGTCACTTTTACTATGTAAGTCTAGGAAAACCTTTATGTTAAAGTCTGATCTCAGTCTCCAGTATTCTGTGGTATGCCCGATACTAAAGAGCTAATGATTAAAAACCACTAGAGAGGGGCTTTATCCAGTAACACATTGTACCTGCTGGTAATTCTACAATAAGTGACTGTGAAAAGGATACATGTAAACAAGTTAGTGAACCCTAAGGATTACCAGGTTGTGATTTGTGACTTCAAAGTTAAATAGTGACTAACAGGCGATTGTAAGAAAATCTGTAATATATCTTATAGGCTTCTTATTAGGCCGTTTCCCTGACCCCCTTCTTTTGCTAAAATGCCTTTCACTCTGAAAATGTCTGCTGTACTGCCTTAAGAGACAGACTGCAGGTCACATGATTTTACATGGGGAGGAGCGAGCAGGAAATGCACAAGATAAGATAGAAGAAAGACAAGCTTAGTCTGATGCTGGAGCACAATAGGAGCTTTCTATCACAACCAAAACACCTTACTTACATTGGTATAGTACTTCTCTACATATGTCCTGCATGGCCCTGGGCTGCTTCCAATTGACAGTTGTAGAGCAGATTCTTTTGTACTTACTGTGTGCACTGTATGGCAGCTAGTCTCCACCCAGCAGTTCAGAGAGGAATGAAAACTACAGATATAGCATGCAGAGGGGTAAATTGCTAAATATATAATGGCGAGATTTTGTGTTACTCCTCACACACTGCACTATTCACTTATACAAAGCTTGTTGGAAGGTTATATATATTTACCTTCTTTAAAATGGTTATATTGTCTGCAAATGTACAATGATATGTAATTTTATTACTTGCTTGTTACTTTGGTTGTGACACCCAGGACATGACTGAAGATTTCACTTTCACTAAGCTACATTGCAGTATAATACCAATGAGTAGATTCTTGCACTGCCACTCAGAAGTTGTCACAACTGTGACACTACAGTCACAAGAAATACAGCAGGATTGAATGTTTTGCAATTGCAGCAAAGCCATAGCAGCAACCAGTGAGTTGTAACATGGCGTCATTCGCAATCATTATATACAATGTAGCCTTGTGAAAATGTGATCTTGTTGCGTGATGAGTTTCACAACCAAAATAGCTGTGTAGTCCCCATGGCAAACTTTTGACATGGTTTCTTATCCCCCCCGACCCCTGTCAAAGATACAACCCAAGAGTATAATAATCGGAGACCCAGGGAAGGATATAAACATAAAAAACACTTCACATAAAACTTACCTCACCCGGGCTCCAGGGCAGTCCCTGCAGATGTCGGCCTTCTTCAATAACGTACGGGACGTCGTCACCTGTTCCGCGTTTGCGTCGTGACACATAATGATGTAAGCCCTGGTCCATGTGACGTCAGGGACGTCACACATGTAGGCCTGAAGCCTGCCTGGAGCGGTAAGTAACAGTGTTTTTTATGTTCCCTCACCAATCCTGGGCCTCTGATCATTATACTAGGGGATCTGAAAAGACTCCCAAGTATAATAATAGTGTTTGTGGAGCGCGCAGCCTTACTTACTGATCCTGGCTCCTGCTCACAGCGGCCTCCGCAGAAGGGGAGGTGACGGCGGCCGCAGGAGCAAGGATTGGTAAACAAATAGGGCCTGTAACAGCCTTTATATAAAAAAAACAAAAAACGCAGCAGTAGCGGCTGTCACTGGGCCCCCTAATCTCCCGGGCCCTGTGGCAGCAGCTGCTACAACCGTACATGTTCTGACCTCGGTAACTGAATCACTGAACATCACGTCATGTAAACATGTGCAAACATTTATTGGAGAAAGCCTTTAGACATCTTGTCAACACATAATTAAAATATACCACAAAATAATTTTATAGAATTACAAAAGGCACCAAAGTTCGTAAATATGGCACGAGTTTTATTAGAGAGCGATATTATAATAGAGGACATGAAATGGGATCCAAGACATGTCGTTTTTAATATATATTTGTATTCTTAAAAGTAAAATAACAATTATGGAGAGTCCTTTCTCAGAACTTTAACCCAGATTTACTAATAATGCAAACTATGCACTGAAAATACACCCGATTTATCCCAGATCCTAGATGCTACTTTGATATCCCACCATTATGATCCTATGTAATCATGAGACCCCATGTGGTTTTAGCATCACAGAAGTCACAGCCGAAGCCACAAGATGCTGATAAGTGTAATAGTAAGTACCAGTGGTGTAATTGTGAAGGAGTATCTAATGAAAGATGGCTGCCTGGTAACAGTAACCATATAACGGCAGTGAATATTCTGCGCAGTCGTACAACTCGTAACATTACATGCTCATAAGGCATTACCTTGCTGACAGCGGCAGAAAACACTGATAGAAGGTGACGTTTACATTTATAGAATCCACTGCTCCTACACAACATCTGGAACTCATAGTCCTCATCTTGTACAAATAAGGCATTGTATATAAATCCTCCATATCAAGATTATAGGTCAAAATCATATTCCACAATGCAAAATAAAGCAGAGTGCACGCATTGTCATCTGTGCTTTCAGCAGCAAATATAAGGCAGCCCCCACAATGCCTAGTCTTGGAGGTACTTCCAGAAGTAGTGTATCGATAGCCTAAAGATATAGGGACTCAAAT
This sequence comes from Leptodactylus fuscus, assembly GCF_031893055.1. NCBI lineage: Eukaryota > Metazoa > Chordata > Amphibia > Anura > Leptodactylidae > Leptodactylus > Leptodactylus fuscus. The sequence goes on along the minus strand of NC_134273.1, from coordinate 57,947,659 downwards.
AATAAGAACATGTCGGTGACCTCATTATTCCGTATCCCCCTCATCCCCATCTCTTCAGTGATTCACTGGAAAGGTGGCCATGCTACTTGCTCGTCTTATAATTCACATTGTAATGTAGACATGGCCACATCTCTACTGAACTCTATAGAGACTGCTGCGGTCATGAGATCAACCATTTATGACTTAGCCTGAGGACTTACAGAAGTATTAAGTCACCCTGCAGCCAGTACACTGCTGTTAATTCATGGTAATAGAGTAAGGTAGACTTCTGTGTAGTAGAAGTCCTTAAAGTGTGATGCAGAGTTACATTACATTACCCTGGTTGCATACGGTGTATTGTAAACTTTGCAATATACTTCACTAAACAAAAGTACCTGTGTCTTACAGTACATCACCTGTCTGCTTCTTATTTGCTTCATTTATTCTCATGCCTCATGGATGGGGAAGAAAAGAAGGAAAAAGACAATGATAAGAGGCTGTCTATGGTATTAAATGAGCCAGGAGAAAGCCGGATACTAATATCTGATAACCCAGCTGTGTTGTGAAATAGAACTGTCTCTATATATCTATATGAAGTCCCTTCTCCATAGACTTCTATTTTACCTATTTGATCACCAACATAAAGAGGCAAATAAGTGAAGAAACAGGCACTTTTCTTACATAAAGTGTATCACTAAGTTTAACAAATTTTTTTGTTATGTTTTTAAGCGTACCTTATAATCTATATATATATATCTATATCTATATCTATATATATATATATATATATATATATATATATATATATGAAGAGCTCAACGGAAAAATGGCCTAAGTCCACATTTTGTCATATTTCAAATTATTACCTAGAAAGCTTCTTTGTACCTCGTTCTATGCATTGGGTTTACAAGGTACCTAGGATTAATGACCTAAGTCCATATATTTCAATGCAGAAGAATTTACATTCAATGGAATAATGGCCTAAGTCCAATACAAACTTACTTACTTCACTCTCGTTGGTCATTTTTTCATTGAAATCGTGACTTCCGGTCTGTTGTTTATATTAGTGTAAAAACTTTGTCTTATTGTTTAAAAGGCTCTAAATCGACTTTTGCACATATTTAGCGCCGAAAAGGGAGGCAGGTAATTATTATTCTTCATCGTTTAATAATAGTAGTAATTAATTAATAATATTAAATAAATAATATTTATACATGAAGCTGCAATTTTTTAAATAAATAATACAATTTATGATTAGGATTAACGGTGTTCATTAGCTGATTACATTGGATAGATATATTCCACAATAATGCCCGTTTGCTTTAGGCTAAAACTTTAAATTTCGTTTTTCTCACAATATTGATTTTTGGACTTAGGCCATTTTTCCTTTGAGCTCTTTATATATATATATATATATATATATATATATATATATATATATATATATATATATATGTAGTAGCTGTTACCCGCGACTTTGTCTGCGGTGATTGTAGAAGTGGGTATATACAGGCATGGGTAAGGTTTTCGTACTGTGTATAAGGTATGGGATATGAAATGTAACTTTGTATCTTGTTGTTGCTGTAATTCAGAGAATACGTGAGACTTTTGTGTTGAAGTTACTTTGTATTAGAGCTGCTATATATACGGTGTTGTGAGAAACTTTACATAGTGACTTTGGGACAGAAGTATTTGCAGTTAACCCTTTCCCGCTGATGACATTTTTTGATTTTCGTTTTTGACTCTCCTCCTTCTAAACCCCATAACTTTTTTATTTCTCCACTCCCAGAGCCATATGAGGTCTTAATTATTGCGGGACAAATTTTTCTTCATGTTGCCGCCATTAATTATTCTATATAATGTACTGGGAAGCAGGGAAAAAATTCAGAATGGGGTGGATTTCAAGAAAAAATGCATTTCTGCGACTTTCTTACGGGCTTTGGTTTTACGGCGTTCACTGTGCAACAAAAATGACATCTCCCCTGTATTCTGTGTTTCATTACTATTCCGGGGATACCAAATTTATATGGTTTGAGTTACATTTTGACCCCTTAAAAACATCCAAAACTGTAAAAAAAATTTTTTTGAAAAGTCGCCATATTCCGACAGCCGTAACTTTTTTATACGTGCATGTACGGGGATGTATATGACGTCTTTTTTTGCAGGACTGGGTGTACTTTGTAGTTCTACCATCTTCAGGAAATGTTATTGCTTTGATCACTTTTTATTCAAATTTTGATCAGAATCAAAACTGTGAAAAAAAGGCAGTTTGGCACTTTTGACCATTTTTCCCGCTACGGCGTTTACCGAACAGGAAAAATATTTGTATAGCTTTGTAGAGCAGGCGATTTTGGACGCGGGGATACCTAACATGTATGTGTTTCACAGTTTTTAACTACTTTTATATGTGTTCTAGGGAAAGGGGGGTGATTTGAATTTTTAATCCTTTTTTTTTTTTGTTTTTAATATTTTTTTTTACTTTTTTAAACTTTTTTTTTGCATTTATTAGACCGCCTAGGGGTATTGACATGGGTGGGCGGTGTCGCGGATTGTCATAGCGGTGGGGGTTGGCAAACATGGCTGCTCCGGAGCGTTAAAGAGAGCCCCCTGGAGTATCGTTAAGGTGAGGGGCGAAGTGGTAAAGTATATGTATATGTGATTGTGTGGGGTTAGGGGCGAGGCTGTAGAGGGCAATATGAATTTTGTGGCTTGCTATGGTCCAAAGTGTGTGAGATTGCAGAGATGGTGGTGTGAGTTTGGGGTTTGTGGGGGTCCTGGGAAAAACGTATGTGCGCTATTGTGACGAAAAGTAGCCTATTGCGCAATGGGGTGTATTAACTATGTTTGTGGAAAATTTCAGCCAAATCGGTCGAGTGGGTTTTGCGTGATTGACTAACAAACATCCGAACACACAAACCCACAAACATCCAAACTCACAAACTTTCACATTTATAATATTAATAGGATATATATATATATATATATATATATATATATATATATATATATATATATATATAGTGTATGTGCAATATATTTTTAACCAGTTACAAAATATGTAATTTCTAGTTCAACAAGTCTACACATTAGTCCAATTAGCTCTAGCCATAATGTATCAATTAACGGAATTAGAACAATGTGAAGTCAGACAGACAATAAATTACACAAAGAAAAATTCCAAAATTCCAGGCAACGTGATTTTTCAGTGTATAGTACTTGTGCTACAATATGCTTTCTACATTGCTATTATTCCCATACCATATTTTACTCAGACCAAGTTTTGATCACTTGTTAAGGACCGTTTCTCTACGTAGGTATCATGTGACCACTTAGATCATGTTAGGAAATCCTCCTCTGTGCAGCCAAAGATCATATGTAATACTGTCTTCATTGCAGTCATGAAAAAGAAGCCTAATGAGGACTGAGACCAATCTAAGTAAAGGTAAAGGAGCAGATTTATTATGGAAATCTACACCAGCTATGATATTCTGTAGCTTCCCCTACAGGTGCACATACCTACGGAGGTTGTACCTCATTTTTAAGGAGCTGTGAACCCCGTCATATATGATGCATATCCCTTGCTGGCAATAGGATCTTGGTGTGGTCACAGCAACTTGTGAGTCACAATATGACCATATTCATTAATTTTAGTTGTGAAGAAGACACTTCTACACAGTGATCTTTGGCCATCTGATGTGTGTCACAGTGAATGTCACTGGGTGTGTGATTTTACTGGTAAATAAGCTATATTACCAGCATAACTGTGCAAACTCTATTTGTAAACCCCGTTAACATGTGGTTATGGTGTTGGCCGCATGCAACTGCCTCTTCAACCAAATGGGACCAAAGAGTTTTTACTATCTGAAAAAGTGATGGCGCAGCAGTGATCCTGAACATATAGGGGCTGCAACGCTGCCATCACTTTATCAGATAAGAATACCGTATATACTCGAGTATAAGCCAAATTTTTCAGCCCAGTTTTTGTGCTGAAAAAGCCCCCCTCGGCTTATACTCGAATCAGCAAAAAAAAAAAAAAAAATTTTTTTTTTTTTTTTTTTTTTTAGAAGGGGGGGGGGGGGGGGGTCTATGACCAGCCACAATATCAATGTATAGAATCTCCCATAATATAGTGCATAAAAAAAAAAAAAGATTTAAAAAAAAATAAAAGTTTTAAATCACTCCTTTCCCTAGAATACATACAAAAGTAGAAAATTACTGCAAAACACAAACACATTAGGTATCCCTGTGTCTGCAAGTGCCCGGTCTACTGAATATAGGGGATCTGCAGTGCTCCTGTTCCGTTGGCAAGGTGTTAATAGGAGCACTGCAGATACCCTATATTCAGCCAGACTGAATTCCAAGTGGGGGAAGAAAAAACAGTCCTCAAGTTCAGGGAAGGGGCAGACAGACAACCAAAACACCCCCTCCCCTTTCCCAGCATCTACTGCACCCAAAAACTCCGACCATTTTAATTTTTAACATTTTCCAGTAGTGGCTGCATTTCCCCCCCTCGGCTTATACTCGAGTCAATACGTTTTTCCATTTTTTTGTAGTAAAATTAGGGGCCTCGGCTTATATTCGGGTCGGCTTATACTCGAGTATATACGGTAACCCTCTAAATAAGAAATGACTTGATCTTATTAATGTCATGTGTAAAATAATAATAATTGAGCAATCTGTCATATATTAATAACAAAGTCACACGCAAACTTTTGGCAATGAATAGAATTACGTAAAAATAATGCCCATATTATAAGGCACCAATGTCATCTTGTACATAACTTATTACATCAAGATAATGAAGACTGACATTGTACATGTGAGTGAGGAAATGGCTTTTCAGTAGGGGTTACTCTGGACGTTGTGTGCGGATCCTTTATTCAGCCTTTCCACAGTGGGTATGTCAGATGGATTAGTTTCTTGTTACAATGCAGTGAACAGATCCGCATCATGTCAGCCTGTCGCAGATGAAAATCAAAGACCTGTCAACACAAAGTAATAGAGATTAGAAATATCCCAAAGTCAGGCATTCATTTACAACCCTAGAAAGGTATGGATGGAAATTTGGGAAATCTATAAAATGATGTCATGGATTATATTCCAGCTACATTCTTACTGTTACGGGCAGTATATTGGTTTAGTGGTTAGTGGAGTCCTGGGTTCGAATCCTGCCAAGGACAACATCTGCGAGGAGTTTGTATATTCTCCCCGTGTCTGCGTGGGTTTTTTCTCACACTCCAAAAGACATACGGATTGTGAGCCTTATATGAGACAGCGACTGACAATGTCTGTGAAGCGCTGCGGAATATGATGGCGCTATATAAGTAAGTATAATACATACTGTTAGAAGTTTCTGGACTCTAGAACAAGATACAGATCGGAGTATTATATGTGCCCTTCTCAGTACAGTGTATGTAGCGATATTTTGCACAATAGTAGTGTACACTTTACCGGACACAACTGTATCATGACTCTTGCTGAGTATCTTTAATCCAAGTAGACTTGCACATTATGTGATATATGCTTGTACTATAAGATATTTCAGGAATGTTCTAGCAGGGCTGTGATTCCCCCTCCTACTGATGACCCTGTAATGTTCACCACACTATATCACTGCATCAGATACTTGGGAACACAAATCTATGTATTTTCCATGACAGTTACAAAGAAAGTACAGAAAGGCTGGAGAGCAGTGAAGGGTGGAGAGCAAGGTCTTACAGAAATGTCACATGCTCTACAATAAGGTTACTTACATACAGCCTGACTGCTACCGTGCAGGGAAAACAGTCCAAAATCCTATTCTGCTGCTTCTTAGATACGTATGTTTGTAGGATAGCTGGGTAACACATCGTGGTGTGTAGTGATACTTGTATACATCTCATATTGCTAGATTAGATTTTAACAAATATGACACTACTAGGTGACAGCCAGAGGCATAGCTTGCTCCTGGGCCCTGGTGCGAAACTTGTAATTGGTCCCCTACCTACCTTTTACCGTTTAGAATATGGGTACATTTATCTATCATTGGAGTCCAGGGCTCGGATCTGCTCCCTCTGCACCCCCTATAGCTACGCCTCGGTGACAACCTTTATAGGAGTAACAATGGCTTATATTGGTGTATATCAGTTTTGGGAAAAAGGAAAGAACAGATATATTGAAATGAAAAGGCTGAACAAATTTTTTAATCTACTTTAACTCTAGCTATTTCTCCTGTGCCAAGCACAACATATGAGAAAGCAGAGTTCTGTGATATATAAGTTTACCGTATATACCCGAGTATAAGTCGAATTTTTCAGCACAGTTTTTGTGCTGAAAAAGCCCCCCTCGGCTTATACTCGAGTCAAGCAAAAAAAAATTTAAAAAAATATTATTTTATATATATATATATATATATATATATATATATATATATATTTTTTTTTTTTATTTTTTTTTTGGGGGGGGGTCTATGACCAGCCGCAATAGTAATGTATAGAATCTCCCATAAAATAGTGAAGAATAAAAAAGAAGCTTTTTAAAAAATATAATAAAAAAATAAAGTAAATAAAAGTTCTAAATCATTCCTTTCCCTGGAGTACATATAAAAGTAGAAAATGACTGTGAAACACATTATACACATGAGGTATCCCTGTGTCTGAAAGAGCCCGGTCTACTGAATATAGGGGATCTGTAGTGCTCCTGTTCTGTCGGGAGGGGTTAATAGGAGCACTGCAGATACGCTATATTCAGAAAGGCTGAATTCCAAGTGGGGAAAAAAACTCAGTCCTCAAGCTCAGGGAAGGGGCAGACAGACAACCAAAACACCCCCTCCCCTTGCCCATCACCCAGCAACTACTGCACCCAAAAACTCCGCCCATTTTAATTTTTGAAATTTTCCAGCAGCTTCTGCATCTCCCCCCTCGGCTTATACTCGAGTCAATACGTTTTCCCAGTTTTTTGTGGTAAAATTAGGGGCCTCGGCTTATATTCAGGTCGGCTTATACTCGAGTATATACAATATATGACTTAGAACAGTAAAAAGTAGAGTAAATTCTGATAGGACTCCTAGGAGAGACAATAGGAGTCCTGCTGAACCTGACCACACACAGTCATTGACAGCCTGCTGTGTACATAGTGATACAGGTAAAACTGGCCATTACTTTCTCTGGTCAGGATAACCAGGACTCTCACTGTTTTTCAGAGGAGTCCTGCCAGGATTTACTATAAAAAACAACTTGCTCCAAATCCTATAAACCTATATATCATAGAGCTCAGCTCCTCGCCCTCTCTCACGTCCTGATCTCAGGTCTGCTTTAATGCACCGCTGTTGTGACATTTTATATAGAAATGTTGCCAAACCAGAGTTCTGATTCACCGTGAGTACAATTAGTCCACTCGGAAATGTGCTAGGAGATAGTGTTCCTGGCTCATTGAATGGAAAGCATCTCATACAATGTGAAGGCTTTCACACATTATGGCTCATGGTGTCTCCAGTGACACAATTTACAAGGCTATAAGGAAAACATTAATTTCATTTATTCTGGTGCCGTCCTTATAATAAACAGCTTATCCTTGTGATACTGAGTAATCCAATTGTCTGAGCACTTTCACACGTATAAGTTTCTTGTTGAATAATGTGACTGTGTTATGTTAGTGTATATGGAAGGACCAAATCCAAATAAAAAGAGATGTGTCCTCCATTGTTCAGAGGAAGGAAATTTGTTGCACTTGAAAAAGGGCCTGAGGAGCCTGAAACGCGTTGTGCCGAATAAAGTCTGTTTTTTGGGTGAGCGCTGCCTTTTGCATTCTTTTTTGAAGAGTGTGGTCCCTATTAGCTGCCCAAATCCAAGTAAAGGCTAGGTCAGAGGTAAAGGAACCACACTTTACCCAGATAAACAGCGTCCAGTAGACTTTATTGAATACAAAACACTAGGCATTTCACCCCTTTATCAAGTGTACAAGGAATACAAATGTACACTGCTATTACTTGTACACTTGATAAAGGGGTGAAATCCCCAAAAAGTGTGCCATTTTCGATTCAGTAAAGAGTACTGGATACTGTTGATCTGGATGAAGCGCAATTCCTTTACCTCTGACCTAGTCTTTGGTTGGAATTTGGTCCTTCCGTATCCAGTCTCTGACACCTTAGGGTGCTCGCTGGTTCCTGTTGCTCCTATTTACCCAGAGAGGAACCCTCTGTAAACCGGTTCCAATGCGCAATAGGGTAGTTGTGGCCCAGCTCATAACTATGTAACATTTATAACATTTATTATTGCTCTATTGTTAAATAGTATTACACTATAGTATTACACTATGCACTGCTCAGTGCTGTTTTTTAGTTCATTGTTACTATGTTATGTTAGATTTGTTACATGTAAACTTCTTGTCACCCCTAGTACTGCATTGCTTTATCTTCATTATAACTAAACAATAGACCTCTGATTTACCACTTTTTTATGTAATGGTAATTGTCTTGGTGACAGAAGAGGAGACTTAAGTCTTATACTGTGGTCATTTGTTTTAATGTATACTGACAATGTAACTTCTGACTATGACATTTACTATACAAAATTAGGACGTATATATTAAATTTACAGTGTATTTAAACAGGTTTTCTGGGATAAAATGTCTGATGATCTGTCAAAAGGAGAGGTTATCAGTATCAGATAGGTAGTTGTCTGACACCTGGCACCCCCACCAATCAGCGGTTGTCAGCAGCTAAAACACAGAGAAAGGAGCAGGAAGCAGACAGCTCCCTTCTCTGTGCAATGGTCAGACCAGGTTACTGCAGGTCACCTATCATTCACGTGAATAGGAGGTAAGCTACAGTGATTTGGTTCAGTCACTACATAGTGAATGAAGCTATCTGCTTCCTACTCCATTCTCTGTGTATCAGCTGCTAAGAAATGATGACTGATGGGTGGGCCAGATATCGGGGGAATAACTGATGTGATTACCTATCCTCAGGATAAGTAATCAATATTTTTAGCCCAGAGAACTCCTTTAATATAAATCATCAGTATCCGATTGACAGGGCAGTGGAGTTAGTAGACCAACCCACTGACTCTGACACAGTTCGACTATGACTCCTTTATATATGGCTGACAGCAATGGTCAGACAGAAACTGTAGAGATCCTGTAACTCGATAATAAGCTAGTGACTGATTTTCTATGAAAGTAAATATGCAATAACCTTTAAATCTAATTAATTATACAATATCAATAACTGCATCACATTATATAAAATAATTAAACCTTTTATTTTGGCTTTGACTCTAACACCATTCAAAACTGCTCCCTCTCCGACTCCGACATGAATTTGGTGGGGATCGGACACCGCTGTTTGACAAATCTGCAGTGTTCAGACAAGAGCTGTGGCTGTCTTCACTGATGTCCTTCATCCTCTGTTAGGTTGGGTTCACACCTGCGTTTGGCACTCTGTGCAAAATCAGTTTTTGAAACCATCTCAAAATCCTCAAAAACTAATTTAGGGCGGGTTCACACCAGCGCCCGATCTCCGCTTTGCTGGTTTCCATCTTCTTCCCAAAAAACTGGACAGGAGACAGAAACCTGACAGTCAGTTTTCAAACCCATTCACTTGAATGGGTTTGCAAAGTGTCTGCCCATGAGCGTCTTCTGGCCTCCGCGGCAAAACCGTTTTTTTTAACCAGATACAAAGTCAGACATGCAGGACTTCGTGCCTAGTTTAAAAAAACCCAGTTTCACCGCAGAGACCAGAAGATGCTCACGGGCGCTCACTGACTGCCAGGTTTCCGTCTCCTATCCAGTTTCTTGGACAGAAGATGGAAACCCACAAAGCGGAGACCGGGCGCAGATATGAAAAATAAGGATTCCAGGCGGAGAGTAACCAATCTGTTTTTTTGTTTGTTTGTTTTTAACATTGAGGTCTATGGAAAGCAGATTACAAATGGATAACAAAAAGTCTGTGTTCGTTTTGCAATCCCTTTTTTCTCTTGGTGCGCATGCTCAGAATGATGAAGGAGAGAAAAAAAAGATTGGTTAAAAATAAACACAAACTGTCCGTTCTTTTGAACAGACACCCATTGACTTATACGTCTAAAAAGATGGATTTGGGTATCCGCTGTGTAACCATTTGGAATCCTTTTGTACCAAACCGCTTTAAACAGTTAGGCAGACCCTGGCGGGCTTTAGGAGCGGTTATCTACATGCTACTGCACAAACTTGCATGATAAATTGTGACTTTTTGATCCCTTATACACCAGAAAATTGGCGTATAAGGCCAGACATATTTCCCCTAGGTTGTTCTGGCCAATAGCTGTTTTCCTCTTATCCAAAAACAGGATGGATAACTTATTATAACAGCAAACGCACCCTAAACACAAGTGGTTATATACCCTTAAACAATGGACATTGTGTAACGACAGACATAGAAGTGGAAAATATGTCATATCTACGGCTACGGACTATTTCAGTATACAGAACCCCCTGTATTTTATTAGAATGAGTTGCTGTGGTGGATCAGCTCCTGGGGTTCTCTCTTTGACCTACGCAGGCACAGACTGTAGAGTATTTTCTCCAGCTGGCCACTGTCCAATGGCGTAGAGATTAATCAGAGTATTGTATGGCCAGCAGACAGGAAGCCGCGCTCTCGTCACTCTCCATGTCCCCTCCCTTCCACTCTTTGTTTATTTTCTGAGCTTTCCTGAAACATTGTTTTTAGCGATGAGTTTGTTTGAGATAACGTTCCTCTTAAATGGTCATTTTTTCCATCATAACTAAAGTTACGCGCAATGTTTCTGGTCTGTCTGTACACACACGAGTCCTGTAATAAAGATTACAGCATGTTACCAAAATGTACAGTAATATGCCGTCATGAACAGAGAATACGTAAATGGTCAAGGGCGCCCCTAGTCTTACAGGACGAAGCTGGTCATACGCATTACATAACTGCTGAACAATGCTTGCTAGACTGCCACTTATCACTCCAGTGCCGAGAGTCACCTCCAGGGATGCTTATCCTATGGGAGATGGGTCAGACCAATTCAATAGAGCCCACAGCAAGTCAGAGTTACACATGGTCAGATCAACCAGTCAAAAATGACCATTTAAATGGTCACAGATATGTCAGGCAGTTTTATTGAGATGTGAGGAGGGTCCGTGGCTTTTAAGTGGTACACAGATATAGTACTTTACGGTAAGTGGTACTGTAGTACACAGATTCAGTAATTTACGGTAAGTAGTACTGTAGTACACAGATTCAGTAATTTACGGTAAGTGGTACTGTAGTACACAGATATAGTACTTTACGGTAAGTGGTACTGTAGTACACAGATATAGTACTTTACGGTAAGTGGTACTGTAGTACACAGATATAGTACTTTACGGTAAGTAGTACTGTAGTACACAGATTCAGTAATTTACGGTAAGTGGTACTGTAGTACACAGATATAGTACTTTACGGTAAGTGGTACTGTAGTACACAGATATAGTACTTTACGGTTAGTGGTACTGTAGTACACAGATATAGTACTTTACGGTTAGTGGTACTGTAGTACACGCATGTAGTACTTTACGGTAAGTGGCACTGTAGTACACAGATATAGTACTTTACGGTAAGTGGCACTGTAGTACACAGATGAAATTTCCCCAAGGTGGGACTATTAAAGGATTATCTTATCTTATCTCTTATCTTATACAGATATAGTGCTTTACGGTAAGTGGTACTGTAGTACACAGATATACAGTAGTACTTTATGGTAAGTGGTACTGTAGTACACAGATATAGTACTTTACGGTAAGTGGCACTGTAGTACACAGATATAGAGTAGTACTTTATGGTAAGTGGTACTGTAGTACACAGATATAGTACTTTACGGTAAGTGGCACTGTAGTACACAGATACAGATATAGTACTTTACGGTAAGTGGTACTGTAGTACACAGATACAGATATAGTACTTTACGGTAAGTGGTACAGTAGTGCACAGATATAGTACTTTACGGTAAGTGGTACAGTAGTGCACAGATATAGTACTTTACGGTAAGTGGTACTGTAGTACACGTATGAATATGGTCCATTACAATAAAGTTAAAAGCTGAAAAAATTAAAACAATGGAAATGTGGAGTTCAAAGATATATCCAACATGTGAGTGGATGGGGACCCAATCTCAATAGCTTTTCCTATAAAATCATTGACTTGTCAGAGGTTTAACACCCAGTGGTACACTCTACAATGGTTATAATATTGCATAAATGTAGTACAACAAATGACGTCCTAGTCTTGCGTTCTCATGTAGTGATCTCAGGGACCGTAGCTGCGGAGCTTTGTTTATCTACATATGCCTCACCCATGTGGACAGGATGTATACATAGATCCCCCCTCACGTATCCCACAGCTATAGGGAAGTATATGAAAACAAACAATATCAACCGTATTCAGCAGCCGTCTCTGGGAAAATCTTCCTCTATATTAACCTGTGCAGCAGTTTCCTCTTACCTTTAACCTTTTTTATAAGATCATGCTGTGTTAGAGACCTTAATACAAAAACAATTAGTAAAATCGTCTCTTTCCTCAACCTTCACCATCTCCTGCTTAGACTACTATAACATCCTTCCCTGTGGCCTCCCATCTAACGCCTCCCCACTCCCCCCTAAACATTGCTGCCATTATCTGCCTCTTCCATCATTTCTCCTCCCTATGCTAATCCCTTCACACGTCACCCATTGTCCATCAAAACCCATCTACAAAATGACAGTTCAAGGCTTCCCACTACTTGTTCCTCCCGACCTCTTCAATCTTTTCTCCCAGTATTTTCCCACACTTCGATCCTCCCAAGACCTTCTTCTTTGCTCTCCTCTTACCTGCTTTTCACAAAACCATCCCCTAGATTTCTTCGGTGCATCCCTCATACTCTGAACTTGTTAGCCAACACATTCACTTCTATATGTCTACAACTTATAATAACCCTTCTGCCACAATTCTACCATCTGAACATCTTCTACCCCCAACCACTGCCTCAATCCCTGGCATATGGTAAGCCCTCGTGGGTAGGGTCTTCTCTTCCTCTGCACCAGTTGGTCACTAAGTACATAGAATAATTAACAGAATAAATAATAATAATAATGACAAGGTTAATGGGTTTGTTGAGGCTTGGACTACATCTGAGCTGCAATACCAAACATTGACAATGGGCACCGCTTGTGGAAAATAGCAGATCTCTATTTACAACTTGAAATATAGCCATTAAATACGATGCACTTCTTCTTCTTCAGATGGTTAGCAGTGTAGTGCTATAGATGTGGAATAGAACATTCCTGCTCATGATTAAAGCGAAGGAAATGTCACTTTTATGAAGCTGCAAAGAAATAACAGTCCCAGTAGCTGAAAATTACATTTCTGAGCCTCTTAGACTCCATTTTACCATTTGCACAATTGCCCTAACACTATGTCATAAACCTCAAGTGTTTTTTATGTGAATCTTCAATCTCCGATCTTAGGCTCCTGTCATTGTAGAATGTGTTATGGCAGAGCACCTGGCTTCTCTCTTAACTACTAGAGATGAGCGAGTAGTGTTCGATTGAGTAGGTGTTCGATCGAATACTATGGTATTTGAAATACTCGTACTCGATCGAACACTACTAGCTGTTCGAAGTTTAAGGTTCGATGCAGAACCAGCGTTGATTGGCAGAATGCTATACATTCTGCCAATCAACGTTGGTTCTTCTCTTACCTTTAGAAGTCTTCTCCGTGCAGCGTCCCCGCGGCGTCTTCCGGCTGGAATTCACTCTGCCAGGCATCCGGAGAATCCAGCCTGACCGCCACTCGTGGACTTGGTAAGTATGATTTTAGCGAATTTTGCCTACCCCTGAAACGAGCATTTCCCCCCATAGACTATAATGGGGTTCGAAATCCGTTCAAACAGTTGAACAGTGTGCGGCTGTTCGAATCGGATTTCGAACCTCGGACATTTTAGTGTTCGCTCATCTCTAATAACTACTCTTACAGGGAATCTGTCAACTCTATTTGGGACACTAAACCTCCCACAGGTCCCTATAGATTGGTGGTTCAGAGTCCCAAATAGCTTACTTCTAACTTTGTTGGCGCAATAAAAAAAAGTTATACTTAAGCAGCTTGTGAACACTCGATGCCTGTGCAGCAGTTCACTTTACGGCATAAGCTCCAGACCTTGGGGACATGCATGGCATAAGCTCCAGACCTTGGGCCCATGCATGGCATAAGCTCCAGACCTTAGGCACATGCTTGGCATAAGCTCCAGACCTTGGGCACATGCATGGAAGCCAAAGTGCACTTTCTCAGCTTTGCACAGGTGCCGAGAGCACCAGAGAGGAGTCCAATGTGATGTGATGGACTCATCACTGGGTAACTATATAAAGGATTATTTTTTTCATAGCAGTCACTGACACCGTTAGCAGTAGGCTACTTGGGACTGTTAACCAGTGGTCACAAGGACCTGCAGGTTCCTGTTAAGCTGGCCATACACATTAGATAGCTATTGGCCACTTCCCCCATATAGGTTACATACACACTCGGCCATGTTCTGCATGTACGCTAAGCCTGGAGAGGAGAACAAGCTGCTGCAAAACTCCTCTGACATATTTTCCAAAGAACAAAAGAATTTGCCAGTTAAAATCCAGTCGCCTGATCCTTCTTATCTCATCAGGGAAGGGTTGGCATGCCGCCAGGCATATCAAATGGTAAGCCAAACTAGTTAACCATGGAAGACGCCCAATATAACACAGGGTGCCACAGTGGCCATTTGTATCCATCTACTGGTCAATGCTTGCCAGCAGAGTGCGAAATTGTGATCAACTTCAGTATTTGGCCCCATTGTCCAACACATATGTCAAGGAGGAGTATATATCCATGATATATTGTCACTGATTTAGGAAGTTATTTGCAACTGAGAATGCAGTGGGGAGGACATCAGAGGAAAATACACAGCAGCAAGTTGCAAGATATTTTCCTGTTATTATATTACAGAAAAGTAGTTTTGCAAGTGGAGTTAGGCTTAAAAGCAGATGCCAGTTATTGCTATAAGACTTTGTGTGGAGAGGTCCCTCGGGATGGAGGACTCTATGGTGTTATTGTTGTTACAGAGTCCAAACAAAACGAAACATAAGGGTACAATGGCGTAAGCAGGATATGTACTCCCACATACAGGCAAAGCAAAGTCTTGTAACTTAGAAAGCAATGGGTACACTATGGTACACAATGGTACACTATGTTATATGGCAATCTGACCTTAATATCAGGTAGATGGGGGTCTGACTCTGGCTGATCAGGTGACTGGAGAGACTACAGCGCTCCGGCTCCATTACCAGGCACGGTGCTGTACATTCTGAAGTGGCTATACCTCGTATTACACATTCACTACAGTGGGACAGAGACGGTGTACAATATGTATACCACTATGTCTGGTAAATAATAAAAAATCACATCCAGCAGACTGTAGCCTGAACTACCAATATGGCTGCTACACCCTACAATATTAATAATTCAGTGGGTAATGGATTAATATCAACCAGTAAATGGGCAATTACTGTTAGTGGGCCAGTAAAGGGGGCAGTAAACTGTATGGGGGACAATAAAGGGTCCGTTATTGTATTGGGGTAAGCATAAGTGGTAACTATTGTGCAAATATTGTGTCAGGGCTGGAAAACAAAGTAATATACTCTGTGGGGCAAGTTGTATTGTATAGGGGTCAGTAAAAGAGGCAATATACTGTGTAGAGGCCAGTAAAGGGGGCCCAGACGTTCCTCGTCACACCCCTGCATCTGTAGGTCTTTAAAAAATGCTCACAAACCCCTCAGTCTGTGAAACAAAGGGCATCTCCATATGCATCATCCCTGTACCCCCCAAATTTTTAATTACAAAAAAAATAAAAAGGGCCCCCATATGCCTCAAAACAATTCAGTACTGTTGAGACAGGAGCGCCACAAGACCCCTGAAGAGGTTTCCAGCAGAACATTGTCTAGGCAATATTGCTTCTGCTGCTTTCCCTTCTTCTCCCTCTCTACCTTATACTTGCAATTTTTCCTCCTTTCAAAAGATCTACTTAAATATGTGACTGCTCACATGCTGCCTAAGGATAAGTTCACACTGGGTTTTTTGGTCCGGATTTTGATGCAGGAAGCCGCGTCAGAATCTGGTTTTAAAAAACCCCTCCCGCAACTGGATGAAAGGAATTTAAATGGGAGGCGTTTTTTTGACGCGGATTCCGTATCAAAATCTGGACCAAAAACTCTGTGAACTTACCCTTATATATTGCATTCTCTTGATGGATGCTATTGTCAGGAGATCGATCAATATTACTAATTCCACCTGGTTTTAATGTCGCAACTGATCGACGTAAGTGCTCGTGATGTACAGACACATACAAGACACACACATACAAGACACACACGTACAAGACACACACGTACAAGACACACACGTACAAGACACACATACAAGACTTTTGAGAAGGCTAAATACAAATATGGCTCATTTTACTTCAATTTCTACCACATCAAAAGAGTACCCAAGTATTTAGTGAGCACTTTCACAGAAACACGTAAAGTGTTATTCTCATGTGGTTTCCTTATGTACATTGAACCTTCACACCTGTGTTATAGTGATGAATACCTCTGCTCTAATACACCGGCAGGTATAGAATCCACTGCTAGTCCTTACAGGGTCTGTATATACCATACAAGGGAGAAAGGAAATACTTTATAGTATATAGCATAGCATGAAATATATGGCTGTAACATAGATCTGCCTCCATTGTTACCCTGTCATATTAACATTGAGGTCACCGGAGCTTCTATACATTTCAGGTCATTGTATCACTGGCATGACCTGGTTTTTTTTGCTTGAGTTGAGTAATGGTTTATGGGGGTCTAGCATAATGAATAGAATGGGCATATGGTGCTTAGATTGTGTAGAATTAGAAAACTGGGTCATATTAAGCAGACAGCTAAGCCATACTGTAGTAAATGTCAATATATAAAGGGACTTTATGGGGTGTAGTAAATAATGGGTCATATCTAATACCTTGACTTACCAGCCATGCTTATAAGGTCAGTCTATAAAATAAACAGACATATAGCACACTTCTAGACTTCTATAGTGCTCCCTGTTCACAATCAGTTATTGTATTCTACAGTCGTCTTGAAGAATAGAATAGAATTTTTAGAACATAACAATGGCCTTTCAGTTGGACTGGTTAAATCATTGGTTTGCTCTTTGTTTCCATCCCCCCGGTTGGCTATGACATTGTCTCAGCAAGTGTTAAGTCCTCCTTACAGTATTTCTCATGAAGTGGTACTTTGGCATGGCTGCCAGGGTATTCCCACACATGGACAATGTGACTGGAAGCAGAATAATGAGGGGACACTAAGATTCCCGGTATCACATGAAGAACAAATCATCTCCGTCTTTGGAGCATAATGGAGTTATTATTGCTGGACAAAACAATAAAATTACATATTTCACAGGCAAAAAAAGAAATGACTCCATCTATGGATTTTATATAGAGGTTTAGACAGAATAAAAGAAATATTCCAGAAAAAAATGAAACTTATTTGCCTGGTTTCTCTCTGAAACATACAGCCTTGTGTCATCTGCCTACGCTCCTTCCCAAGTAGAAGACACATATTCCTCTGTACCCACATCTGTATTATTCTTCTACAAAGCATGGATCAAACATGTCATGAAAAGAACTAAACAGAATGGGTTCTCCAAAGCACAAAGAAGTGAGGTGCAGCTGATCAGAGGTAGATCACCCCCAAAATGGAAGACACAGAAGCAGGTTTGGAGACACTAAACTACCGGCATGTACTTATAGTATAGTATCCCAAAGGCCTCAGGAGGTTATATCCAACTTCAGGACCTCAGGAGGTCCGAAGGCTTCTCAACGACGTAAGAAAATACCATATTACAGACAGGACATGAAAATGGGGCCCCATGAAATATTTTGCATTGCAGCCAGGAGCTTCAAGTTATAACTCTGGTGATGCGGCATCATTACAGCTGCCACACAGTAAACACAGTATAATCCTCCCTTATTGTAATGCCCTTGTGGCTCTCTCTCAGTATAATCAATTCCCGCTAGTTCTGGTCCCCCATACTATAACGCCACCTCATTGTGGTTTTAATAAAATGCGCAAAATAAAAAAAGCAATACTTACTTTGCCTGTTAAGAAATTATCTATAAGGCAATTTCCAAAAACAGCAGGAACTGGCTGTTGACAGAGAGCAGTAGAACAAGCAACCTAAATCTTACGTTGCACTGGGAGATAGAGACTAAGGCTACCCTAATGTCTTCACTAGAGCCTGCTGCAAATCCATTTGGTCTTGAGCCTGATTTGGACCCAGGTTATCGCCCTAAAAACTAAAATCAAACCAGGGCATATTACAAAACTGACAAGGTAGATCAAACAAATAGAACAGACCCAAATGAATAAACGTGTCCAAGCCGAGGTCAATCCGAGAACTCACAGTCAAAGCCAAAATCAGAAAACAAGAGCATAATCAGTAGACAAGCCAAGGTCAGGAGTACAGCAAGCCAGCAGATATGATCAGAGCACAGGGGCCTAACTAGTCACAACTAACTAATAGCAGGCACATGGAGAGTTGAGATCAGACTTCAAATATCCCTCCTCAGTTGATGATTGGTGCAGCGTCTCAGAGCTCTATAAGTTATTGTAAGCTTCATATGTCAACATGGGAACCTTAAGGCAACAGCAGACAGAGGGCACACATTGAGATTTCTACCATCACCCTGTTCCCCTGCAGTCTACTCCAAACTCTGGAGCTGAAGCCAGGACATGCCTCCCACTGCTCAGGACTTAAAATCTGCGACTGTCCCGCTGAATCTGATGCCATTGGGAGTTATGCTTTGAATCTAATGCTGTTAATAAAAATAAAGATATAAATATAGACTTATGTATAGATGATCAACTCCTGAAAGCTTATGATCTACCACATAAAATGTATCCATATATCTTGTAACCTTAAATATACTTTATGTGGTCCAGCATTATACTTAGTGGTTATAATATAAATATATATGATATAAATGTATTGCTAAGTATCATCTTATGTTTCGTTTCATGTTCCTTAAGCCTAAAATTCATCTATTTGCGTGTGTAGATTGTTGATAAATGTTTCATACAAGTTTCCTGCTCCTTTGACAACTTTATTTATTTTTAGCATATTCAGTTAGTAAGAAATACACAAATGTAAACAGAAGGAAATAACATATTTAGGAGATAAGATAGGTGGCATTTTAAAGGGGTTGTCCACGATAAACTGAAAATTAACCCCTAAACTAAACTCCCTCCCCACCTAATCCCTAATCCACTCCTTCCCCATCAATACTTATCAAGCCTTTCTGTGTCTGGGGAACGGCTCTTCCTCCTCTTCCTTGTCTTCTAGAAGTGGGAAGAATACATTAGCTAGGGAGATAGGGGGAGGGTGGGAGGGGCTAGTAATGGGCAGGATCACTAGGATAAAAGGAGAAAGAGGAGGGTGGGAGGGGCTAGATGTAGTGACACACAGAGTGTTTTGTAACAGAGTGAAAGAGGAGGAGGGGGGCTGAGTGAGAGGGAACTATTATAGCAGCACAGAAGGAAGCTATACCATGTAAACAAATGAAGAGGCTGCTAGCAATTGCCAGAGACATCCAGAAAGCACTCCAAACACTGCTAAAGGTATATGGGCGTACTTATTAACCCATCACTAGCACTAACAGACCTTTGTTTAATTAAAAAAAAAAATTGCCAGAAAATCCCTTTTAACCCCCTATAGACCCGGCCATTTTTCGGTTTCGCATTTTTGGTTTTCCCTCCACACATTTCAAGAGCCCTTTTTTATTTTTCAGTTCACAGAGTCACCTGATGGCTTATTGTTTGCGAAAAAATTGCAAAATGTACTTTGTAATTGCACCATTCAATATGCTGTGCTGCAAAAAAAATCTGAATGAGATGCAATTGGAGAGAAAATGCATTTGCGCATTTTTATTTTTACAGCATTCACTGAGTGGTAAAAATGACATGTTATTAGAGACGAGCGAACACTATTCGAAACAGCCGTTTCGAATAGCACGCTCCCATAGAAATGAATGGAAGTGGCCAGCATGCAGACTTTGCCGGCGGCTTAACCCCCGTGTGCCGGCTACGTCCATTCATTTCTATGGGAGCGTGCTATTCGAAACGGCTGTTTCAAATAGTGTTTGCTCATCTCTACATGTTACCTATATTCTGAGTGTCAGTATGAACACAGCGATACCAAATTTATATCGTATTTGCAATGTTTTGTTAAAAAATGAAAAACTTTGCAAAATAGGAAAAAAAAAATTGTGTCGCCATGTTGTGACACCTGTAACTTTTTCATATTTACATGTATGGAGCTGGGTATAGCGTCTTTTTATGCGGGACAAGATGACGTTTTTATTGACACCATTTGGGGAAATATCTGATGGTTTGATCACTTTTTATTCAATTTTTTATCGAAGGCAAAGTGTTGAAAAAAACGCTATTTGATGATCTTGATTTGTTTTGCCGCTACGCCGTTCACCGTATGGGAGAAATATTTTAATAGTTCGGGCATTTTGGAGCGCGAGGATACCTAATCTGTTTATGGTTCCTCTTGTTTATTTCATTTTAGATCTGATCTAGGGAAAGGGGGGTGTTTTGAACTTTTGTATTTTTTTAAAAAAAAATTTATACTTTAATAAAAAATTTTTTTCTTCTTTTACTTTTATGATCAAACCCCTTAGGGACCTTGAACCCTAGGGGATCTAATCGCTCATACAATACACAGCAATACTACTGTATTGCAGTGAATAGCAAAATGCCATCACTTCTATTAGACACTGCCTCTGGCTGCGTGTAATAGCTATAGTGCAATGACAATCGTGGGAGTCTTCAATAGACTCCTGGATATGATAGCCACCGAATGCGTGTGCAATTTAGACGCCACGGTCCCTTTTGACCGCAGTGTGTAAAGGGTTAACAGCTGCGATTGGTGCGGGTACCAATTGCTGCTGTTAGTGACGGGTGCCGGTTGTATTATAAGGCCGGCATCCACCCTGTATGAAGAGAGCTCAGCTCCTGAGCTCTCGCCGTACATCCCCATGCGATCCAGGATGTACTATTACTATTATGTTCCAATCTACCAAAGGACATAAAAGTTTGCTAAATAAAAAAATAAATACAAGGGAACAATTGCCATTTGTATCTGTCTACATTAATTTCAATGTCGAAAAAAGGACAGATAGCCTTGTTGTGTTTTTTTTCTTCTATTTAAAAAAAAAAGGATGACAAACAGAAGGAATCTTGTCTTTTTACATCACTGAAGTTAACATAGAAAGATAAAACAAAGTATTCTGACCTGTTTGTATATATCTAGCAAAATGTGATGGATTAGAACAACAGACTCATTAGTGCAATCTATCTGTATGAGTATTTCCAGCTATTATATGACTCAGTTTCTGCATTTTAGTAGATTTCCACTCTGCAAACCTTTAATTTTCAGTTGTTTCAGAACTAATGGGTAGAGATTAGCTATAATGATCTCTCTGAAACTCATACAGAAAGTAGAGGAGAATCTGCTCACCTAATTCTGTTTTTCAGTATCGGACAGGATATTATTAGGATACACTAACCTGTATTGATGTTTAGGGTTTCCATCCCCGAACCCATTTAAAAAATGCAGAGAGAAAAGTGCTGCATGTGAATGGAGAAGGCAGCATCTTATCACACTACACTTGCTTTCAGTCCTAAGGGCAGAAAGTGATAGATCGGTGACATAAAATCTCCTAACTCACATTGTAGTTTCTAAACGTATTCCTATGAGAATTAGTTTCCGACTCTCTCCTGCCTCCTGTCTATAATAAGATTCTCCATGTTAGCTCGTACAAGTAGGAAGCAGGGGACAATGGGATACACAGGAGATTCTGCACACAGCACTTAGCAGAGACAAGCAGTGTAGATCAGGGGAGTGCTACAACTGCAGCTAATCATTAGCTGATTTAGAAGAACATCCCTTTGTAGCTCCTTGATATATCATGTATACTCTGAATGGTTGTATCAAAGACATTTCACTATATGTCCTGTGACTGTTTGGCCATCTAATTCAACTGATCCGACACTCCTGAAGCCTGACCAGGGTTGGACTGGCCCGCCGGGGAATCCCCCGGTGGGCCCCGAGCCCTGACTGAAAGTTTTCATTTTACCAATGCAGATGCATTGGTCGGGGCCCGATCGGGATGGCTGCCTGACAGATACTATACTAAAGGAAATGCACTGAACATTTCTTTTGTCTGCCGAAAGAATCCACAAAAAGGCTCCGGAATATTATCCAGCATTCTGTATAGTTATATTTGCATTACTTCTATGCTTGCAAGTCCACCGAGTTCTCGGTGATACAATAAAAAATAAAATGAAAAAAGCAGCAATTATTGGTATATTGCTATACTCTATATGCTCTGTGCACGCCTATGAATGTCATCCTATACAGCCACTGCAAAAATATAGCTTCGGAAATAAGTGTAATAAATGAGAACTGATGACTTCCAGTTATTTTTTTCTGCAGTTGGGGGATGGGGAGTCCTCTGTACGATGCTTATAACTGATGGGGTTGATAATTTGCAATATATTATTTTACATATTGTAAATATTAATACAGGTGACCTTTTATTATCTTATGTATTATTCAAGTAGACAGAGCTTGTACAAATAGAAGAAAAGCAAAGTGCAGAATAACAAGTACCGAGGCCAAAGACACCGAAGAGAAGCCTAATAGAGTCACCAATAATGTCACGAAATGAGAGTCATGAGACTGAAGGGCAATGGAGGATGGAGAAAAGTGAGTGTTAACTAGAAAGCGTTACATGTACATTTCCACTTACATTTGCATACAATAAAACATCTTTCCAACACATGTACAAAAATGTATTCACTTGTATTATTGGGACAAAAATAAAATGTAGTAAAGAGTAGAGATGAGCGAGTACTGTTCGGATCAGCCGAAACACACTGGGTGCAGGAGAACGATACTAAAACACCCTGTCATCCCAAAAATAGCTCCCACCCTAACAAGGGTGGTCCCAAAACAGACCCTAACAGCCCTATTTGTGTCTCCTGCTGACGCGTTTCGCTCATCGGGCATATTTAGAAGAAGGACTCGGTGATCCAAGATGCAGAGCTTCAAGCCCTGAGTGCAGGGGAGCTCAAAATCCCATATCTGGCACCCCTACCCATCAGCTGATGCAGAAGCTTTGGCTACTAGAAGTAGCACAGTGCATGAAGCGGTGTTCGATAGAAGTTGACAGCTCTGTACACTGTGTAGTGCCTGTGCTAACTTACTGCATCAGTATCTAATGTAACTATTGTACTCTAGCGACTCTATAGCAACAGAGAGTATCGGTTAGTGCTGGGATGTGGACTTAACACTTGATGATCATTTGGAATAACTTAGTGCACTGGTTTCATAGCTGTGCGATCAAATATCATGGAATGGAGACACTGTCAGGCCTCTCCTTCACATTACATGTACTGTAGTCCTTAATGCACCAGAGATAGGCTTTGTGTATGCTATTCAAGTGGATAGGAGCTGAGCTGCAATAACGTGGCACCAAAGCTACACAGTGTACAGAGCCAACTACATATATACAGGTTTATATTTTTTGATTTAGGCTAAATTCACACTGTTTGGGATATTTCAAACATACCCCCTTCACCTTACAGGGGACAAAGAGTGTCCTTTTGAGATCCATAGGGCTAATATACATCAGCATACCTCGTATATTAAGCTGTATGGAAAAGCACAATCAGTATCTTTTGTGTTTTTAAATAAATATTAAAGCGCAACTAAAACTTTTGGACAACTTTTTATTTTCTGGCTGTATGTGTCATTAATAACTTTACTAACAAAATTTGTCTCCTTTCTGTGAAGTCCTGCATTTTCACTCTTTCCCTTGTTTCTCTATTGAGAGCTGTCCTTGCTTCTTATTTCTCGATGTGTACAGTGTACAGGCTGTGTGAAGTGAAGAGAAAATGCGGATGGGGGGGGGGACACTTGAAAAGGCTATCTATATCTCAGACATTGTATAATATAACTTATTTTTGGGGGTATGGAACCTTGGAACTCCAGCTGTTGTGAAACTACAACTCCCATCATGCTCCATTCACTTCCATGGGAATTCCAAGAACAGCAGAGAAAGTATGCATGCTGGGAGTTGTAGTTTTGCAACAGCCGGAGGGCCGAAGGTTCCCTACCCCTATGGGGATAACGTCCATAGAGAGTCTCATCTTTCATGTGACAGTAAGGATACTAGTGTCATCATTTCCAGAGATTCCACTGGTTGAAAACAAAGTCAGGATTGGGATATTTAAATGCCTTTGCAGCTATAACATATAGTTCACCGTACACGATGAGAAGCAGGAACAGCTCTCAATAGAGAAGTATGTGAAAGCGTGAAAAAAATCAGGATTTCACAGAAAGGAGCCAACATTTGATATTAAAGTATTTTACAAAATGTATTAATGACACAGATACTGCCAGAAAATCAAAAGTGGTCTGAAAGTTTTGTTCTGTTTTAAATTAATATTAAATAACATTATATTAAGATACAGTGGTATACTTAGAGATACATATCAGGAAATCTGTCTGACATATTGTATACTGTAATGCCAGTGTACTCAGTAAGAGGAATTTATTAAGACTGTTTTTATCTACACCAGCCTTAATAAAGTCCCCAGCTACCATGCGGCACTCCTGAATTATTAAATAGCTTTGGCGTGTTAATAAATCACATGCGCTGTTCTGTGCCAGAATGGAAATCTATAGAACTCCCATCAGTTTTCTGGCATGAGCTATAATAAGTTTGTCAGGCCAAGGTGTCCCCATCCCGCACTCCGTCCTACTCTGGACACTATTGGAAAAAGTGCCGAGAAAAGCACAGCATGGGGGATTTAGCACAAGGAAGGGCAATGTGCCAACACTGCACCACATTAACTCCCATTTATGCCATAAACCTGTACAGGTTGGCGCTGGCTTAGTGCTTAGTATTGTAGCAGTGCAATGCTGGATTCTTGGGTTCGAATTCAGCCAAAAACAACATCTACAAGGAGTCTGTATGTTCACCCCGTGTTTGCAGGGTTTCCTCCGGGTACTCTGGTTTCCTCCCACACTCCAAAGACATACTGATAGGAAATTTAGATTGTGAGCCCTACATGGGACAGTAACTGACAATATCTGTAAATATGCAGAATATGAAGGTGCTATATAAGTAAAATAAATATATACAAGAGCTGATTATTCACCTTCCCTGTCTATCACCTTTGCTTATAAGGTGTACTTACTTGTACTCATACCATAAAGCTGTACTATCAGGTAACTATAATAAAGCATCCTATAGTCACACTATGTGAATTTATTCCCGGGCTTCTGTATCGTACAGGCTGTGTCATGACTTCCTGAGCCTGACCGCCTGAGCAGTTAGGTTATAGATATGGTAGAATGAGTCAGGGATGTTATTCTCCTGATGTATTGTTTCTGGGCTGTACAAGTAGGATTCTCCCAGACTACTAAAAATCCATTGTTAACAGTTTGTGAATAGAGAAAAGATTTACTGACCTAATCCCCGGAATATCAGTAGACGCAAACACTGTATAGAATGAGATCCCTGAAAATGAAGTCATGTGAATAGGATCTCAGGCTTTTCTGTGATAAGAACCTGCCAAGGTTAGCTATAGAATATAGGTTAGCGTCCACAGCTACAGTATATTGGGATTTAAAACTGACTTTTTATTAAAATTAGAATTTAGGAGACTTCCCATGAAAACAAGTAATCCCCTATCCATAAGATAGATAGATACAAGTGCTGCCGACCACCAAACCATTCAGGACAGGAGACCCGCACTGATCTGAAACGTGTCCCCTATCCCACGAATAGGAGAGAACTTGCTTTTGTGGGAAAACCACTTTAGGCTAAGGCTCTACATTGTAGAAACGCAGCTTCTTTGCTTCCAGATTTTGCTGCGTTTTTTTGAGCCAAAGCCATGAGTGGATTAAGTAGAAGTATAAAAGCTTCCTATATATTCCCCATTCCTCTTGTAGCCATTCTTGGCTTTGGCTGAAAAAAACGCAGCAAAATCTGCAACAAAAAAAGCTGTGTTTCCACAACGTGGGGCCTCAGCCTTAATGTGGCCATCCACCCTGCTAAAAGATTTGTCTCCACATGTGATAGACATGGTGCTGAAGGTTCACGGTTGTCTCTCTGACTTAGAGTCAGTGCTGCAGAGTCAACTGCATGAAACTGAGCAATGGCCACAGCAGCAATGGAGGACATCGGGTGAGTACTTTATACATGGTAATGTATAGTCAATATTTTTAACATGGTGCTTTGACGTTACCATAATCTTGACAGGGCAATTGTATTATAGATTTACATGGTTGTATAACTAGCACCTATAGAAATCAGTTAGCCATACCTTCTTGCATGTACATACAGGGCCATTAGAAGACCTACCGGATTCCATTTGGTTGTATATAGCTGGGATTGCTATATGATAGATGCCTGATATGTCCACATTCGTGGCTTTATTATTGATTTCTAAGGATGCTATATTGGTAAGGAAATACGTGACACTGGTTACTCTCGGGACTATACTGGAGGACATATCTTAGTAACACCATCATTTTACAAAATAGCATTAGGTGTAGTGTTAAAGTAACACCATCATCTACATAAAAATGTATAGACCATATTGTGAAGGGTGCGAAATACGGTGAGAAAAAGTGGTTTTAGTGACTCTGCATGTCAGATCCTTTTTAAGGTCGCACCTTCACACAGTAAACGAAGCAAACTATGGCTCCTATATACAAAGGTATTACGGTATATACTGGAGAAAATCTACCATCGATTTTGCTGCAAATCGCATGTGGTTTTACCCCTGCTATATGGAAAGGGATGAAATAATGAAAATCCACAACAGACATTGGTTTGCTGCAGATTTTAACCTCTGCATTGCCTGTCAATGCTGCGTGAGTGATTTTGAGTGAGTGAGTCCGAAACAAACCACTACGGATTTTACTCACACAGATCTGACTTTAGTTCTATTTCTGCATTGTATAGAGCCAAAATATGGATTATCCAGACTTCTGTGGCCATACTCACCTCCACATGCCTCCAATTTCTTAATGAGCTTTTTTTTAATTAGTAGGAACCTGAAAGTGCCCCTGTCAATTAATGGAAACAAAGATGGGGTTATCAGGTTTGGGGTCCTAAACCCCAGCAGCCTAAGGACATATTGTTGGTTTAGGGTTCCTAAATCTGTGACAGGTTGCCTTTAATTAAAACATGAAGGACCATTCAGCAACACATTCACCTACAGAAAAGGATTTTGGATATACATTACTAAAGATACCTTTACTAGTTACAGTATTTCCAGAATCATCTCTTGTTAAAGGGGCTGTCCAAGACTACATATTAATAGCCTGTCCTTAGGATAGGTTATCAGTATGACACAGGTAGGTACAACCATGATCAGCTGATATCTGCACAGTGTACAGAGCAGACTGCTCTGTACACTATTTAGTGACTGTGATATTGAACCTCTGTTCCCATTCCACTGAGTCTGCTTCTGGCTCTGTAGACTGTGTAGTTACTGATGTGATTTTCGTGACTTATCCTGAGGATGGCTCTTAGTATCTAAGTCCTAAAAAACCCTTTAATGTCACCTGAACCTGTAAATTTGAGAGGATCAGCTGATGGACAAATTTGTATCCAGACTTTTCCCTGACAGTATACTTAGCAGTGGCTTACGCACCTGTCTCTATTAATAACACAGCCGAAAGCTTTCTAAAGTGTAGGCTGTCTTAGGGTAAGTTCACACGGGTTTTTTTGGTAAAGATTTTCACATGGAATCTGCGTCAAAATCCAGCTCAAAAAAACGCCTCCCACTGAAATCAATGGGAGACGGTCATTTCCTTTGTCCGTTAACGGTTTGTTCCCGCTCATGGAAGCAACATGCCCTTTCTTCAGGCAGATTCCAGGGCAGATTCAGCCACAGACGTCCGCCTTGCGACACTCCCTCCCAACTAGGCCCACTGCGTCAAAGTCCGTTCCTAAAAAATCCGCGGCAAGATAGGGCAGCTCGCTTCTTTTTTCCGCTACTAGCTAGTGGAAAAAAAGAAGTGAGCGGTTCCCATTGAAGTCAATGGGAGCTGGTTTTGGAGGCAGATTTTGAGGCGGATTCCACGTCAAAATCCGCTCCAAAAAACTCCATGTGAACATACCCTTAAGGAGCCAGACTATGCTATAAATAAGATATAACTCACTCACCTAAGAACAGACTTTCAATCCTCCTGATACGGATTTGCATATACAGTGTGGGAATAATTCATTATTTCTATCTCGTGAGGTTAAGCTGTTTACTTTGTGTAATGTGGCTGCCCAACCTGTTTCATTTTCACCCCACAGTTTTTATCCTGTTGTTTTAAGTTATGAAACCAACCCTCAATATTGTTTTTTTATGTAACTTATGCTACACAATATCATGTGGACAACAACAATTGGGCAATTATATACTGCACAGCTGGGTGTTGTCACCAGCAGCCACAATGCTACCGTGTGGTTATCATACTATTTCCATATAGTGCATGTCTAAGATTTCAGTTTGTCCACGTTTCAGTGAATGGGGCAAAGCTGCAATACCAGACACAGCCCACTGACAAAAGGGGAGCTGTTTCTGGAATTACTAAATCGCATACAAAACACTTTAACTCTTACTAGATCTGATCTTAAGTGTATTAATGACACAAATACTTCCAGAATATAAAAAGTTGTCCTAAAGTTAAGTTACACTTTAAGGCCGAGGCCCCACGTTGCGGAAACGCAAGGGTTTTTTTTGCGGATTTTACAGTGTTTTTTTGAGCCAAAGCCAAGAATAGCTACAAACAGAATGGGAAATATATAGGAAGTTCTTATAAGTTCTTATCCTCAATCCACTCCTGGCTTTGGCTTAAAAATCTGCAACAAAACAATAAATTGCCATAAGTTTATCACTGCTCTTAGGCTCTTTGTGTCAGAACAAGCAGTCTATAAAAGCCCATAGAAGCAAATACAAATTCTAACAGCTGATACGTTGCAAAAGGATGTTGGAAGGGATGAAAAATGTGGTGAGATGGATGGCCCTATAAATTATTGTCAGGACCCTGAACTCAATGTTATTTACTTAAAACGGAAACAGGAAATACGTCTAACCCTAACTACATAAATCTATCATTGTCCATAATGGGGAGTCCCCGAAAACTATTGTGAAATGTTATTTTAATAATCCCAGAGACTGGGTTTGGAAAATCATTAAAGGGTAAATCTCATCTTGGCAAATCACGGTGGAGATGGGAGTAACTGCTCTCCGTAGCGAAACCCCATGGCCAGGATTTATGGTAATAGCCGAGCAGTGGTGGTCTATGCTGTTCCCGTAACCCTCGGAGAGGAGAATGGGGGCTATGGGAACAGGGCAGCACAGACGGACTGCGCTGTTTCCGTAACCTCAGAGCTCCATTTCACCTCTGTGGGGTATACAGCAACAGCACAGAGCAACACTACTTGACTTTTTCCATAAGGGTAAGTTTTTTGGTCAGGATTTCGAGGCCATATCCGCCTCAAAATCCTGACCAAAAAGACAGCTCAGGAGTGTTTTCCAGGAGCCGTTTCTTCCGGCTCCCGGAATAAAGAAGCGAGGTGCTCATTCTTCAGGCCGTTTCACCTCACGATTCGGCCTGAAGACACTCCTTCCTCCGGAGTGGGCCCATTCATTGGGCCTAATTCGGAGCGGAGTGCGCGGCTGGATGTCGGTGCAGTGCACCGGCTTTCAGTCGCGGCTACCCGGCTTTTGGACCGGAACCTGAGGCGGCCTCCGCCTCAGGTTCCGGTCCAAAAAACCTAGTGCGATCTTACCATAAAAGGGGTTGGGATTTAGACAGCAATTTACCAAATTGGGAATAACCCTTTAACACTCTTGATGCCAGAACATATCATACCACCAATACTATATATTTCCTTAAAAGAGGCATCTGATATAATGTAATAATAACGCCTAGCACTCTACAGTCACCTTTGTGCAATTTTGCATCAAATAGCAACATTTTGTAAAAGGAAAAAAACTAAAATACTTATAGGAAAAAATAAACCTTGAATGTACAAGACTTCTGGCACCGAATGTCTTCAGGTACCAACATTTGCTTTAATACATAGGACAAAATGTAAAT
Source organism: Leptodactylus fuscus (assembly GCF_031893055.1). Taxonomy (NCBI): domain Eukaryota; kingdom Metazoa; phylum Chordata; class Amphibia; order Anura; family Leptodactylidae; genus Leptodactylus; species Leptodactylus fuscus. The sequence continues at coordinate 57,917,433 of NC_134273.1, read as the reverse complement.
GGCAATAACGTATGATATGTGGTAAAGATTACTATATTACTCTACACAGAGAAAGTAATATAAGAAGTGTTAATGGATGTTCCAACCTTTGACAGCTACAATACATTGGTAGGATCCCAGGACACGTGCCGTCCATCATGCAAGGAATTTAAGGTGCAGACGTCCTCATCTGCTAGAGTAAAACCCAACACCTGGGGAGATGCAGGCTGGTTAGTGTGTCAGGAGAATGGGCACATGGGTTATCATACAATGTTAGGACTACACAACCTATGACAAAGCGTGTTCACATGTTCTAGACATACCGTGCAATTATTATAGGAATTAATGCAAGATTAGTTTAGTAATAAAGACTATACTGGCAGTGACAAGGTGAGGTATATGAAAGTCATTGAAATACATGATGCCATACTGACATAAACTATTCAATATTAATGGCTGCTCCTTAGACTAGACCATCAATATTAGATGTGATCCCTGAAGATCACCTGCCTGTAGGAACCAGTAGTGGGGGCCACCTAGGCTGACTGATCATTACAGTCCTGCTTGCTTTTTGGATGCTACTGTTCTGAGTGGCAGGAACCGATCTCAACTCTATCTGTGTCCAAAGGTGGAGAACAGAGTGCCCCTTTACTCAGCCCTGTAAGGAGGTGCAATAAGCAGTGAGCCGCAAACATCATTACAGCCAGCGCCTGCAAGAAAGTTCATGGGAACTGGGTTGGGTATATATATGTTTTTTTTATTTGCATGTAACACTGGTGAGGGGGCCCCATGTGGGAATATTTTGAATAGGGCCCACTAATGTATTAAATCAGCCCTGATTCACTTTAATGGAATGAAGAAATAGTGGGTTGTAATACCAAATGTACAGACCTGGGTCTATTAAACAATGAGCAGTACCGGCGAGCGCTTGGCCCCTTCCATCAACAGATCGACACAGTTGCCAAGAGTCAGACCTCCACTAATCTAACACTGATGGCGTATTGTAAGAACAGGCCATCACATTGAATAGTTTTTGCCAATATGATATGAGGAGCAGTCTATAGGTGTACGCTAAGACCTGATAAACGGTGGTACTGAGAGCTGGATCTCTGCCAATCTAATATTGATGGCGTATGGACAGGTGATCAGGTTCCAAAGTCCTGGACAACTTTTTACATATATATAATTTAAAGGGGTATGGTATTCAGGTACTATAATAAAGTGTTAGTCAATGTCATGATGTACTACAGCGTGAACCCCAGTAAGTTCAGAATAAAGTACTGAGGTGAAATCTAATTTTTTAACACAACTATTTCTTTGTATTTGGTGGTACATATGAGGCCTGTGCAAATCTAAGTTCAGACAGTCCTAGATATTGGTGGCAGTCCAAAGTCTTCACCAATGCAGTCCTTATTACCTGTCCACTTTACTTGTCATAGGTGACATCATTTGAGATCTTTCTCTATAACTTGAGGCAATGCTGGACACCTGTATAAAATATTTCAGCATACTTCACAATGGGGGCAAACAGGACGTCAATGACGGCTGACATTTTGTGACATAGCACTTCTCCCAATTGTTGTTCTAAGGACCTGACAGGAGAAGCAAAAGAGATGACAGAATGTGTGTATCTTTCTGCTGCGATTAGGAGAGCCGTGAAAGGAACGTCTATCTCCTATTATCAGCCACGCTGAAGACATAGACTAATGTACAGTGCTGTTATGTGTCACATAGATACTAACAGATGACGGAGGGTTGAAATAATTTTACATTAGTCTTTTATTAACTTTAGTTGTACAAAAGAAAGGGGCCGCTAAGATCTGTAGTGTAGAACAGGAAAACAGCATATAATATTCCATTATTCTCCTCAAGGTCGCGGTTCTTCCTTGCAGAGGTTTCCTCTGCGAACTTTCAATTTCAATTATCCCTCTAGGGAAACCACCGAGCTTTCGGTAGGTATAATTGACAATCTGCGATTTCCAAAGCCACGTCGGTTTTGGAAATCACGACGTATCCGCAGCACGGTTTTTACCGCAAAGTGAGAATGGGATTCGCCAGAGTCCCATCCACTTTGCTCTGACTGTACAACACCACGTTTACGCCATGTGGAGCCCCAGCATTAGGTAACAGTCAAAAAGCATTGCAGAAAGTCCGCAGAGTTTACGTAGATATGATTGACATGCTGTGCTTCGCAAAATGCTTACGTTCTTGAAATGGCAACATTTCCGATGTGGATGTTTTTTGGCAATGTGTGGATTAGCCAGAATCCCATACACTGTCCATATAATGTAAAACATTGTGCGCTGCGTCTTCGCAACGTGGGGCCCTGTTCTTAAAGCTGTTGTCACATCCAGTCTTTTTGGTGGCAGTTTTTGCTGCACCAAAATCAGAAGAGAATCAAGCTGGAATGAGAAGTATAGGTATAGGGAAGTATAATTTCACACTGAGTTTTTTGGTCAGGAATTTGATGCGGATTCTGCCTCTAAATCCGCCTCCAAAAAATGTCTCACAATACAGTCCTATGTAATCCACTTCTAATTTTTTCCCGCTAGCGGTATTTTCCGCTAATAGAAAAAAGAAGCGACATGACCTTACTTGAGCTGAAAAAACCAACAGGAGTCAATAGGAGGTGGAAAATCCATGTCACGGTTTTTGGACACGGATTTTGGTGCAGAATTGTTAAAAACCGCTTCAAAAACAGCTAGCGGTTTTTCTGTCTCCCATTGATTCCTGTTGTTTTTTTTTCAGGCGGAATCCGCCTGAAGGAAAGGTCAAGTAACTTCTTTTTTCCACTATAGGTAAAAAAAAATACATCAAAAAAAGCCTGACAATTTTTCCTGACCAAATTACTCGGCAAAAAACTCAGTGTGAACTTAGCCTAATGGTCCATTCACACGGAGGAAAGCGGTGAGGAATTTGGTCTGGAATTTCAGCGCTGAAAAAAAAGCCTCCCATTGACTTCAACGGGTTTCTGCTAGCAGAAAAAGAAACCCATTAAAGTCAATGGGAAGCTTTTCTCAGCACTGATATTCCACATCAAAATCCTCACCGTTTTCCTCCGTGTGAATGGACCCTTAGACCTTCTTCTTTATCTCTAATTCCTTTTGAATTCATTTCGGCCTCTCACGCAAAAGTCTGCAGAAAAATACTGCCCCAAAAGATCGTGTGACATCAGTCCAACAACCACAATGTTTTAGTCCTTAATGACCTTAACATTTTTTCTTTTTGGACTACCAAAATCATTTTTGCTGCATTTTTTTCAGGATACATAAGGCTATTTTATTAACTTTTTTAATTTTCTTTTTAAGTTTTATTAATGTTGACCTGCACAAAAAATAATGGATTCCTCTTTTGTTTTTTCTTTGTGTTTTAATTAATTGTTTTGAAACTTATGTTTCTCTATATATTTTTGATATAATATATTTTAATATTGCAGCTGTAACTGGGGCATTCAGTGGTAAAAAGCCACTTCCCACTGTCTATTATATTGTGTGAGTGACTGAGCTAAGGTCTCAATCACACGAAAGTGACAAACGTGTTTTCAGAACACATTTCTTTCAATGGGGGCAGAAATTTTAAGACAGGCACATATCGTACACCAGTCTTAATAATGGGCCCGACTGGTGCTGGAACAGAGAGATTTATAAAGAGACTGTGGCTTCTTCATAAACCAATCGAATGTCCCTGCACCAGAATGGAAATCTATGCCGGTTAGGAACTGGAGTAAATCTCATTCTAACTAAGGCCAGAAAACCGATGTCAGTTGTAATAAAACTGTTGGGCCAGGGCATTGCCATCATAGTCTACCCCTCTCACAAACCCTTAAAAACTGACATACCGTATCCTTGTCCATTAGGAGCGCCAAATAAACCTGATAGCAATCAATAGATTTGTTTCCGATGGATGTAAAATGGATCAGTGGGTTGGGTCCAAAAAGTCAGACCAATGAAATGCATCCATTTTTTTTTTAATGGTCAGTTAAAAATGGATGCCAAATAATGATACATGGCCGTAAAGATAAAGCGGACTGGATGCAAAATCCCATCAAAATTGATCAAGTATCTCTGTATTTCACGACTCTTACATCTGTCAAAAATGGCATTGTTATGTGAATAGCACCTTAGAGTTTTTGTAATATAATGCACCGTGTAAACTCAACCGAAACTCAGGGACACGAAGTGCAATGGGTTAGTCGTTTCGCCAGCAGCTAAACCACTACAAAGTATAATAGCAGTGTAGTAATGGATGGCATTTACACAAGTCCTGTCCACACACTGCAGAAACAAACCTGCAGTGCAAAGTGTCCTGTGCTGTGGATTTTGACAAGAATGTTTGCAAATGCAAAGGTTGAAAGCTGAGCCCAGTTGCCTGGCAAAAATCAACTGGGTTTAAAAAAAAAAAAAAAAAAATTGCTGTGTGAAGTCTGCACCGGACATACCCTCGCAGATTGGACACGTGTCCCCAGCCTTAAAGTGGGAAGGGAGTTGTGTATGTTGAGCTATTTAGAAGCAGAGGGGACCATACACTGATTTATGCATGGATGCCAACTGCAGCCTGTGCCCAGCAATGCCAAGAATTTTGCATTACATAAAATACTTATTATTCATACTCGTATGGTACAACAAGTTCAGTGATGGGTAGATACGAGACTCACCTGGCAGTTCTCTAGGATTCTGCTCTCTTTTGTTGATTTTGGGATGGTGACAATGCCATTCTAAGAAGAATAAGAAATACATCAGTATGAAGTGTGTAAAATCTTTTTCATGCACACACAATATTGATGTTTAGCAGCATCGGTATAAGGCATATTTCACACTTGCATATTTTGGTCAGGTTTTTGTACCATTACTTTAAACTTAAACACTGGAGTGGGACCTAAATATCATGGACGATTTGCACCTTTTCTGTGTTTTGGAGCCACTTCTGGTTATGACTTCCTAATGTGAAATACAGTAGTGAGCAAAATACTGCTGTGCCAATGTACTGTTAGAAATCTATAACACTAATGGACAGTCTTCTAAGGACAGAACTAAGGCTGTGTCGGAGATTCCATTGGAGACTCCATAGACACCACTGAAAATCAGCAGAGAAACAAGTCCTACACTTCAGTTTCAAAATGGTGCTGTCCGCCAATCTCCCTGTGCACCTTTTATTGTAGGGGTACGGCTCTCCGTTGTTTATGCGCTGAAAGATGGAGAGCCTGGCGCGTTTGTAAGGCCAAAAAAAATACACATACGTCTGTCTAGTGTGAACTGTCCTGTAAAGTTGATCCGTTTTTTTTTTTTAGCCAAACCTAGGAGTGACTACAAAAGGAATGGGAAATATATAGTAAGTTCTTATACTTGTACCTTCTACTTAATCCACTCCCGAGTTTGTCTAAAAAAAACTGCAACAAAATCTGCAACAAAAAAAGCAGCATTTCCGCCACGTGGGGCTTTAGCCTTAAACCTGACTCCTTTTCAAAGAAGGCATGTCCCTTTACATACAAGTTGTCAGAGTGTCTAAAATACTAAGGGCACAGCATGCTAGATTTTTTTTACACAAAGCATGACAAGATTCTATAAAATTTTGCTTAGCCAATCCGCCCCATTATCATTAGTTTTTCTGACCCCCCCCCCCATTGTAGTTTCCATGTGCAGTCAAAGTAGTAAATTTTAAAGGGACAGAACAATTTTTGCATCATATGCACCCTGGCCCCCTTTGGTGCACCCCACGTTCTTACTTTCCTTAGTAGCAGCTGAATTACATAAGATGGTCCCTTTGAAGACAGATTCAGTACAGATGCAACATTGAGTGTTTCCCGGTGCCACGTGGATTCATTTGGATTTTAAACACTCTCCATTGACTTCAAAGAAATTTCCCATCCATAAAACTAATGATCGCAATGCACATGGCAATTTAAAAATATATATGTACCTCATATGCCTATGCGAAGAGCCCCACAGTCTGAGAGGTGTCATACACTACCTATGTTTACCTGTGTCAGGATCTTGGCCACACTATGGGGCACATATATCTATTTCATTTAGACTTTATTTAGGTCAAGTTTCTTTTTTAACATCTGTAATATGGATGTAAAAAACATGATCTGAATAGAGATTTAGGTTAAGGCCCCACGATGCGGAAACGCAACTTTTTTTTGTTGCAGATTTTGTTGTGGTTTTTTTTGAGCCAAAGCTAAGAATGGCTAAAAAAGAAATGGGGAATATATAGGAAGCTCTTATACGGCTACATTTTGCTGAATCCACTCCTGCCTCCTGCACCAGTCTATCTTGCACGCATCTGAAAAGTTGGAGAGGTTTTGGAGTGGCACCAAGTTTGGCTTATTTATCTAAATTTTCCCACAGTTTTCTAAGCGCCTGATCTGGCATTGTTTTTAAGAGGTTGTCCGGGACTTTTAATGTACTTACCTGTCTCTAGTTATTGCAGCTCATGGACCCAAAGAATCTGGTCATGTGAGGACCCCCAGGTCATGTGATCCGAAGTAACCTTCAGCCTCTGTGGTCCACGAAGGTTGCATGCTGCTTCAGATCACATGACCTTGGGGGAAGTTAGGGGGGGGACCATTAGCTGCAATAACCCAGGATAGGTAAGTAAATTAAAGGGGTTGTCCCATCACAAGGATCCTATCTATACTGCTTGTTAATGTGAATTTAAGACTTCTCCTAAATACACTGCTTCAGCAAAACTGCTTTGTTTGTCCACTTTCTTAATTTATTCAATTCATTGTTGACACGGTCCTTGGACTTATCTGCTCAAAAGTCAAGTCACATAGCTGCCTGCTCTCGGGGAAGGGGGGGGGAGGGAGGGGCTAAGTGCAGGGAGTGAGCCTGTGTTTCTAGCTATTCCTGTGTCTGCACCACATGACCTAGGTCCTGCACTTAGATAGGGGAGAGGAGCTGCTTTCATTTCTGAACTCGTTTTCTGTTCTCCCAGTTATCAGGCTAGCTAATTCAATTGTGTTCATTATGGCAGAGACAGGCAGTCTCTGTATGTAACACAGAATGGAGTTGCTCCTGCCTGTACTTCATAGTCCAATATTGTGCATATAGTGTTGTTTGAGGACCTTTGATGACATCACAGGCCCTTTAGCCGCCCCATAGGATCACGCTATGTGGTGGGTGGAGCTACACACTAATTTGGGGGCAGAGCTAATCTACAGATTGCATATGAAACCCCGCCCACCAAATGACGTCAGAAACCAGGAAGAAAGAAGATTTTACAGAAGAGAAGAATGGTGAGTATGCGACGTGGGAATACCCCTTTAACAGTCCTCAGACAACCTCTTTAAGCCAAGAGCAGATTTATTGACATGTATCCCTGTTGATGAATCAGGAATGCGCTGCACTAGATTCGGCGAGAAAATGCGTCTGAGGCTAAGGCCTTATGTTGAGAGAAGCCCACCTTTTTTGGCTGCTGGAGAAAAAAAATGCTGCATTTTAGGCCGGGGCCCCTCAGGCCGGAAACAGTAAAACAGCGTTTTACAGTAGCTGCAAAGTGGATGGGATTCCTGCAAATCCCATGCCTGCTTTGTGGTAAAAACTGCAGTGAGGACACGCTGCGATTTCAAAAACCATTGTGGAAACGCAGCATGAGCTGCAAGTGTTTTCCCTACACATTTAAAATGGGAAGAAAAAGCAGAGAAAAATGCAGCAAAAAATGCTACAGAAATAAACTTAATGTATATTTGCTGCATTTTTTTTGCTGTGTTTTGGCAGGTGGGATCTTAGCCTAAGGCCAGGGGCTGCACATGGCATAAACTTTGAGGGAAAAAAATGCAGCATTTTACAGTTCTTGCGAATCCCATTCATACCTTTCAGGAGTATATTTCCAGCGGACAAAGTGCGATTTCCAAAGCTGTTACAGCTTTGGAAATCGCAGTGTATCAATTATACGTACGAGAAATGCCGGCAGGTTCCCTATAGGTATAATTGAAACAGAAAGCCTGCAGAGGAAATCTCTGCAGACTTTCTGTGAAAAGTGCTGGCGAAAAACTGCGATGTGTTGCACTTTTTTTTTTACTGCAGCCCAAAGCCCAAAAGTGATTTTAATGTTTTCAGTAGCTGAATTTTTGCAATCATACATAGCATTAAAAAACCACTCAAATATAGTCAACATTTCACCTGGATGCTCCAACGTATACAAATTTGAGCTGGTGTCTTCCCATACTGCTTTGCAAGCCTCAGAATAACTGGATGTGTTAGTGCTTGTCCTTTTGCTAGAGGACAGTATCCTCCGAATACAATATTATTTCTCTTACAATAATCCACCAGCTCCTGTGGCCTCTGGAAAGGATGGTATTCCACCTGTGGAGAGATGAGCAGGGAGAAAGTAAAGTACACAATAAATAATATGATCAATTCCTGAGTATAAAAAGCTGCAGAGAGACGAGCAGGGAGACAGTAAAGGTCAAGCTAAACAATACCTTCAATTCCTGAGTATAAATATCCAGCAGAAATAGGTTTTTTTTAGAACATAAGTGGAATAATCGCAAAACTATGTATAGCAAGTGGTAAATACCAGAGAAATATTAGTGAATATGAGAAAATGATTCTTTCTTGCTAAATGTTTATTATTTTCAAAAACTTTATTAGGGTATGTTGACACGGAGGAAAGGGTGGCGGAAACCTTTTTCACCTTGTGAACATTCCGTGCAGCTAGCCGCGACGGGATTCCGATGCAGCATTGGCATTCTGTCATGGCATCCCGCTCCTGATTAGGCCCAAATGAATGGGCCTACACAAGAGCGTGTCTCGAGCCGCGGCTGACTCAGTTCTCGAATCCGCGGCAAGATAGGTTATGTCTAGAGATGAGAGAACAGTGAAATATTCGAGATTCGATATTTGTTTAGAATAGCCCTTCAATATTCGACTATTCGAATGAATATCGAACCCCATTATAGTCTATGGGGAAAAACCGTTCATTTCAGTGGAAGCCACAATTCGTCACCAAGTCCAGTATAACACCCCAGGAAATGATGCCAACATCCTGGAATGCAACTGGGACAGCAGGGGAAGCATGTCTGGGGGCATCTAACATGCCCAAGTCACTGTATTACGTCGGGATCCCTGTCAGCTTGCGATATGCGGGAGCTGACTTTTTCCCATAGGAATGCATTGACCAGCGTTGATTGGCTGAATGCCATTCAGAGTACAGCATTCGATCAATCTCTGGTGTAGCAGAGCTGGCCGTGCGCTGAGCTCGATCTCCGGTGTTGCTGAGCTGAGTGCACGGCCAGCTCTGCTACATCTCGGCATAGGAATGCATTGACCAGCGTTGATTGGCCGAATGCCATACAAAGTACAGCATTCGGCCAATCAACGCTGGTTCTGCCGGAGGAGGCGGAGTCTAAGATCGGTCCACAGCAGTCTGAATTCTGGTCCGATCTTAGACTCCGCCTCCTCACAGACTTTTTCCTATGGGAAAAAGTCAGCTCGCGCATATCGCAAGCTGACAGGGATCCCGACCAGATAGAGCCCCAAAGAGCTGGGTGAGTAACATTCCCACCTAAATAAAGGTAATCCCTAGCTAACCCTGCCTGCACATCTATCCCTGTCTCACAGTCTCATAGTTAACAGTCTCATATGACCCGGATCTGAAATCCACTATTTGTATATATTGGAGGTCACCTGATTTAGCCAGTTAATTACTTTTTCCGATGCCTCCGTTGTCGTAGTTCCTGTCCCAACTCCTCTGCACAGTTATTGGTGCAAAAAAAGTGCCAGGGAAGGTGGGAGGGGAATCGAATTTTTAGTGCGTTTTCCGCGTGGTATTCGACTGTAATCGAATACCTCAAACGGCCTGATATTTGATTGAATATCTATTCGATCAAAGTGTTCGCTCATCTCTAGTTATGTTGCTGCTTTTTTCCGCTACTAGCTAGCGGGAAAAAAAAGCGAGTGGTCCCATTGAAGTCAATGGGAGCCATTTTGCAACTGGATTTTGAGGCAGATTCCGTGTCAAAATCCGCCTGCAAAAAACTCTGTGTGAACATACCCTTAGGATATCAAGGATCTAGAGAGAGTGTTCAAGCTTTCTACAAGCATACCAAGGATGAAACGCACATTGCTGGAAAATGCTGTAATTTTTGTTTTCCTATCACCAAGCAGTCTTTCAATTCACAGTGACCCCGAAGCTTTGTATGCCATGTTACCGAACTGACTGTTATTGAAAAAATTTTTTTTTTCTTTTTAAATTTTTAGCAAAGTTCAAATGTCCCTTCACGTCATATCTAAATTCTACAGTCGTCTTCATGCTTATTATTACCACATTCAAAGTGTGAAATGTGATTTTAGTCAAGAGAATATAATAATGTATTGAATGAATAGCGAGTCCCTGAGAGCCTAATGCCTTCGCGGGACACACACATGCACATTAGTAATTCCCGGCGCAGACCTTGCAGAAAAGAGGTTAAGGGACAACCGGGTCATCCCTTTCTCCATTCACCAGCTCTCCTGACATGCTTTGTCCTTTGTAGAAGCCACTTCATTCTGAAACTGAAAAGTCTTGTCCATCCACCCTGGAGCCACAAAACAAAACTCAAGAACAGTTTGTCCCCATAGCTAGCCAAAAAAAGAGAGCACAACAAGTAGAGAGGCTTGGACGGGCTGAGAGAGACAACTGGATGACAAGTTGTTAGGATAGAGAAAGACAACCAAGTGGATTAGGGGGAGGAAAACAAAAATGACGGGGAAAGAGAAAGCAGTGGGAAAAGAGAGCGCGTTCCCACAGAGAGGAAGCACACAATGCAGGCCAGGAAAAATGCATTCCCTCCAGCACAATGTGTTCCCCCTGTGAAGGCTACAATAGGATTACTCTCCTTACATATACTGGATACATTGTGCTCTTGCTTACATCTCATGACACCATTTACCAGGTTTAGCTCATATTCTTCTATACAATACGGCATAACAATAACTTTCCCCCAACTAGTATGAACATGACTAAGGCCCGGTTCACAGCTGCTTTCAGGATTCCGTTCGGGGATTCCCAAAACGGAAACCTATACGCATAGAAAAGCGGTTACCTGGGAAAACATGCAGACCCCATAGACTATAATGGGGTCCGTGTGGTTTCCGCGCGAAACATGCGGAGAGAAAAGTGCTGTTTGCAGCATTTTTTTGCAATGTGTGGATGAGAGTAAATGAAATCTCATGCATTTTGCTGAGACTGTAAAATGTTGTGTTTCCAGAATAGTCAAAAACATTGTGTTACTGCACAGTGTAGCCTTAGGCCTGGTTCATATCTGTGTTGGAGTGCGCATGGGGACCCCCCCCCCTCACCGAACGGACTACCGAACATATTGGCAAGCGGTGTGCAGTGAAAGCACATTGACCCATAGTCTATGAGGTCCGTGTGCTTTCCGCACGGAACATGCGGACAGAAAAGTACTTCACGATCTACTTTCCTGTCTGCATGACTCGTGTGGAAAGCACACGGACCCCATTACAGTCTATGGGGTCCGTGTGCTTTCACTTCACACCGTTTGCCAATGCGTTCAGTAGTCCATTCAGGAGGGTCCCCATGTGGACTCCCCGAACAGATTACCAACACAGATGTGAACCAGGCCTTAGCCTAAAAATATTTTATAGTGCAGAGACACAGAGAGCAGACTGCTATACACCGTATATGTATTCTTCAAATTTCTCTGTTGTTGTCCTGCTCTACTTCATCACTATCACCCTTTCATACAGTAAGACATTAGATATGTTCATATTTTCCCTATAGATTTAATAAGGGAAGAAAGACAACAGAGAAAAATACTGCACAAATGCAAAGGAAAACGCAGTGGAAAAAAACATGATGCGTTTCTGATGTGTTTTTAACATGCGTTCCGCAAAATGGGCCCTTAGCCCCAGGAATCGCACTATTTCTAAAAGTAGAATTACTATTAATAGTTATATTTTATCGTGCTGATATTTTGATTCTTTATTTTTGGGTTCCTATCAGTCGTCCACATTCATTCTGCTTTGGTGTATTCAGGAATCCCAGTGCTCCCGAGATCTCAAAGCTTCATTTTTGACACAGGCATAGACACGGCTGTGATGTCAGCGAGCCAAACGTCCGACTCCAATTTCCTATGTTTTCGCACTCCAATTCAGAGTTAAGCTCTGACAGCTTCATAATGGCTTATGGATAATTAGTATAGATGAGTAAGGTGAAGTTCACAATGTTCTGATCCATGGTGGGATGAGAACAATAGACTGAAAAGCTGACAAAGTGAAGGATGCAGACGGATTAAATTCTGTTTGCAGCTGTCACCATTCACCTTACAAACAAGACAGAAGTTTTCTTCCGTCTTGCTTGTTATTGCGTTGAATGGAAGATAAAGTCTTGCAACCATGAGGAAGCTGCTAAGGGCACTGATATACCTGAGGGTCTTATTACTGGGCTCTCGTATGACGTGGGTATAGGCCTGTCCAGGGATATTATACTATCTGTGTTTTTGGACGTTTTTATAGCTTTAGATTTTTTTTCCCTTTTTTGTTTAACTTCATATCTATAACCCTCTTCAGGGATCCCCAGGTGTATTACGGCTTTATTCTTAGCAAAAGGAGCCCTTTATAAGGAATTTTAGGGAATATTAGACGTGAAAACCATTTTCTAATATCCTGCTTCTATGCTGAGCTGCGATCGCTTTAAGTTACGTGCACAAGTCTAAAAAAGAGGTTCTGGTGAGAACATTTCCTGTCCTGGTTCCTGTCACGGACGGTGTTGTCATGAGGACCTTGTGTGGACTTCAGATCAGGAGATACGCAGATGTCCTCACACAGCCGCCGCTGCTCAGACCATAAGGAGATATTATTGTATTTCATCAAGGACTACACAAGGTCTTCATGACAACACAGCACCTGATAGACATCTGAACAGGAAACATTGTCACCAGAATATGACAGGAATATATGACAGGGAAATCTCAGCCCTGAGGCAAGACGCTGAAAAGAAGCCTTCACATTTTCATCTACATTAAAGGGAATCTGACACCGTGAATATGCAAACAGCAAGTTATAGATCAGGAGGAGCTGAGCAGATTGATGTATAGGATAACATTCACTATAGCATGTCATTTATCCATTATTTCTCTGTTCTTTCTATGCTTAGAAGAAGTCACAGAGTCCAGTGGGCGGTCCTAACAGTGACTGACAGCTATCTCTGTGTGTATAATCATAGAGGGGAGGCTGTCAATCACTGGTAGGCCCGCCCACTGGACGCAACAAACTTCTTCCAGGCATAGAAAGAACAGAGAAATAAAAGAAACTACCGTATATACTCGAGTATAAGCCGACCCGAGTATAAGCCGACCCCCCTAATTTTACCACAAAAAACTGGGAAAACTTATTGACTCGAGTATAAGTCTAGGGGGGAAAATGCAGCAGCTACTGGAAAATTTCAAAAATTAAAATGGTTTTTGGGTGCAGTAGTTGCTGGGAAAGGGGAGGGGGTGTTTTGGTTGTCTGTCTGCCCCTTCCCTGAGCTTGAGGACTGTTTTTTTTTTCCCCCAATTGGAACTCAGCCTGGCTGAATATAGAGTATCTGCAGTGCTCCTATTAACCCCTTCCTGACGGAACAAGAGCACTGCAGATCCTGTATTCAGACACAGGGATACCTAATGTGTTTCACAGCAATTTTCTACTTATATATGTATTCTAGGGAAAGGAGGGATTTAGAACATTTATTTTATTTTTTTATTATATTTTTTAAAGCTTCTTTTTTTTCCCCACTATTTTATGGGAGATTCTATACATTACATTACTATTGCGGCTGGTCATAGACCCCCCCCCCCCCCTCTCAAAAAGAAAAAAAAATGTGTTTTTTTTTTTGCATGACTCGAGTATAAGCCGAGGGGGGCTTTTTCAGCACAAAAACTGTGCTTAAAAATTCGGCTTATACTCGAGTATATACAGTACATATGTCTGCTTAGCTCCTCCTGCTCTATAACATACCCCTGCATCTTTATGGTGACAGATTCCCCATATGCAATTTTTTCCAGTCTACTCTAAACTGAGCTAACATTAGACTTCTAATTTCTTAAGATTTCACAACATTACATAACCAAGATATTTAGAGACAAAGTTTTCACTACTTATCCAAGTGAATGAGTAGAAGATTTGTTTGTTCTTTTCAAGAACATTTAATAAGGTCAAGAAAAAGTTAGTTCTTCACGGACTCCAGTGACTGATAACGTGTAACATTTTGGAGAGATATTACATATGAAAGATTAATAGTACTGTGCAATAGTACTAGGCAAAAATTTTAGGCAGGTGTGGAAAAATGCTTCAAAGTAAGGATCCGGTGCTTCATAAGATAGAGAAAGCAGAAAAACAGACAGCATGTAGCATTAAGGGTCCATTCACACGAAGTAAACGCACGCTCATTTTGGCACAATACACGTTTAGAGAATACACGTGTAAAAATAAGACTCCCATTGACTTTAAAGACATTTTATGCGTGTATTTTGACGTGTATTTCGGCGTGTTTTTTTACACGTGTAAAAAAATGTAATTGAAGTCAATGGGAGTCTTATTTAACACGTGTATTTTTCCAAAATGAGCGCTCGTTTACTCCATGTGAATGGAACCTCATAGTGTAATACAATATGGTTAAGAATAAGGGCTAATTCACATTGAATCCAATGGGAGAAGGTCATTTCCTCTTTCCATGAGCGGTATTTTACCGTTCGAGGAAAAAATAAGCGACCTGCCCTATCTTGCCGCGGATTCCGCGGCGGATACCACTGCGGTGTTCGTGTCAAGACAATCCCTCCGGATTAGGCCCACTCATTTGGGCCTTATCTGTATCGGAAGGCTGCGGCAGGAGCATTTTGGTCCGGATTCTGACGCAGCTTCCCATATCAAAATCCAGACCAAAAATCTATGTATGAACTAACCCTAAATATAATTAGCTGCTCACCTTTTAAGGTTGTGGTAAGTAAGGTGTGTAAGTAAGGTGTGCGCGGTGCTGCCTGTAACTGAGGCGGTATCCACTGAGTTTACTAGAGCGGCTCCCTGTGAGTGCCGGCTGCCCGCTGACTAGTCCTGCGTATAAGGACTAAACTTGTCCTCCTCGGGAAGAAGCAGCAGGGACTCTGTGTGTAGTGACAGGGCTTGTCCGGACAGGAGTCATTAGAGGAATTGGGGCCAGAAGTATCCGCTTAGCCCCACCTGGAGCATGGACTACTGGATGTCACCTGCCAGGTGTGTACCTGACTCTGCCTGAACACGATGCCTTGCCATGGGGTCAGCACTTGTGGCATACAGTCTGCTTTGTGGCCATTGCCAGACGTGGAGCACAGCTGGACACAACAGGAGGGCTTGTGGCACAGCTTGTTTTGCACTTGAGAAAGGGTTGACATAGCTGAAACACGTCGTGCTACTTTTATTATTCAATAAATCTACTCTTCGTTGAATATTCCGGTCTTCATACCACTCCTTTACTAGTGAGCGCAAATTTCCACTTCAACACGAACCCTTGGTTCTTGGTTTTGTACACTCCTCCTCCGGCCTGCCGGTGTCTTGTTGGATTTGCTGCCACTCTCACCGTGACCTCGTAATCAGAAAGTGTCAAAAGATGTTGTTCCAAAATGGTGTAATACACAATGCTTTTCATGTTTCCCAGCGTAGTCTGGTCCTGCTACTCCGCTATCTTGTTTTGGGTGAAGTCCCTGCCACACCTAGTAGGCCTCAGTAGCCTAAGGAAAGGACAGGGGGCATCAGAAAGGACCGCACTGAGAGACACTGAAGCGGGGACAGGTAGGCATATTTTTTGTTGTTTTTTTCACCTTCCCTGGCCTCATTAAAAAAATCCCTTTAAATATTTGTAGTGCGAACCCACCCTAAGAAAGTTTACAAATATAGAAATGTTAATAGTTTACTTTTGTCAATTAGTAAATAAAGAGAAATCTAAACCCTATGAATATTTGCTGTGACCGCCATTTGGAGGAGAAGTCCTGGAAGTGATGATACGACCCACACAGAGCCTTGATCGCAACATCACCCAGTCTGCACTCCTGAGATTCACTTAAAAATTAGTCTTTAATTGTCCATATAAAAATGGGTAAATCCAATGTAAAAATTATATGTGACAGTGATAAACACAAAAGTGCATTTAAAAACCCAAGAACTGGCTGACGCGTTTCTGGGTATGCTGTACCCCTTAGTCATAGCCTAATACTACACTGGTATCCTAGGTTTTAAATACCCTTCACACTTGCAAGAAAACACCTGAACTGAATAACTTTGTTGTTGCCTGCTATCTCAATATCGTATAGTACAACGTACAAATCGGACTAATAATCTATCAACATCCAATAGTATTAAACATCTTAATCATTAAACTTTGAACAGTACATTATTATAACACATACCTTTACAATATTTCAAAAAACCGGAACTTTATAGACTCACAAGAGTGCCGTAGTTCTGTAACCCTCTACTAGGATGTAACCAAACCTTCTTTTTCTGAATGAGATAGTCACGTGACCTAAAACCACCAATGAACAGCACCCGCCGCTCATAGGCTGTCTGAATCACGTGACCAGCATTAACCAATGAAAAAGTCCTGCCTATATGCAAGTTAAATAAACGATCCTACCGTGTCTGACGAATCCTAAACAGGAAACCTACAGCATGTCAGTATGGTAGATTGTTGATATAGTATATAGTGGAAAGGTTTAATAAATGTACATAAGATCCGATCTTAAATTGAGCCCATATGGACTCCGACTATTAAATTTGAAAATATAAAACGCTTCTCTTTCCAAGAGGAGTTTTCTACAATTACCCCCCCTTGCTGGTTCTTTGATTTTCTCTAATGCAAAAAAACGCAGCGACTCAAGCTGACCCTTGTGTACAGACGCAAAGTGTTGTGCTGCTCCCGATATGTTTTCCGTGCCAACTTTAGTACAATCCCTTAGATGTTCTGATATGCGAATTTTTAGTTTGCGTGTAGTACATCCAATATAATCTTTATCGCATATAATACATCTAATGCAATAAACTACATTAAAACTTTGACAGTTAAGATGTGCTCTTAACTTAACAGTAAAATTAGATGCAAGGCTATTGAATTCGTTGGAAAATATAGCGTATTTGCAGACAATACATTTTGGAAAACCGCAGCCCCTAAATCCTATGCGATGTGAACTAACCTCTACTTCGGCAGGTAAGTAGCTAGGGGACAGATCATCACCTAGAGTTCTACATCTTTTAGCTACACAGCGTATTCCTCCATCCAATATTTTGTTAGTAATTGGATCAGTTTGTAATATGGGTAAATTCTTTTTTATTATGTTAACAATTTTATTGTATTCCAAGCTATATGGAGTGGAAAATACAATTCTTTTGTCCTCTAATTTGTCCTGTATATCTTTTTTGTTGTCATCTAATAAATAAATTCTTTCCTTTAGATCAACTTTTTTTACTGCTTCATTAAGTATTCTGTCTGAATAACTTCTGTCTTTTAGTCTATTGATCGTTTCCAAGCTTAGTTCTTTATATGTTACTTCTCCACTGCATGCTCGTTTGCATCTGATTAATTCACCAACTGGAATACTATTGAGAGTATGATTAGGATGGCAGCTATTACCTCTTAGAATGGTATTTCCCGAAGAGGGCTTTCTATAAAGTGTTGTACTCACTGCATTATCCTTCACCACACCCGTGAGTTTGACATCTAAAAAGCAAATGCTGTGTAAATCATGAATAAACGTAAATTCTAAACCCAAATAATTATTATTTAAGTAAGAAATAAATTCTGGTATGGGCGCTACATCACCCATCCAGACGATAAGGATATCGTCAATGTAGCGCCCATACCAGAACAGAAATGAAGAAAACGGATTAGACAAATTAAAAATAGATACCTCTTCCCAATGAGCTAGCACTAAATTAGATAAAGAAGGTGAAAATGGGGCACCCATAGGTGCCCCACAAATTTGCAAATAAAACTTATATTCAAATAAAAAATAATTGTGACTTAACAAAAAAGAAGCTACCGAAATGATATATTCACACACGGGTGCGGTGAAGGTGCTGTATTTATATAAGTGGAAGCCAAGAGCCTCCAACGCTTCCTGATGTGGTATACTGGGGTACAATGCGCAAATATCGCATGATAACCAACTAAAATCATGTCTCCAGGGAAAATTAGAAAAACATTTAAGAATTTCCTTGCTGTCCTTTATATAGCCTCCTGTTCTTTTAACTAAAGGCTGGAGAATGGAATCAAGCCAACTAGAAATCCTTTCAAAGATAGAATTGCGACTGGAGATAATAGGGCGCAAAGGTGGTGGATTTAGGTTTTTGTGGAGTTTAGGAAGGCCATATAGGATCGGAATTTGGGGTTTGCTAATATAAAGATATTCACTCTCTCTTTTATCAAAGATACCTAGCGATTCCCCTTCCTGGATTAAGGTCTTGAGTTCTTCATTAAATTTATTGGTGGGATTGAAGGTAAGGAGTTTGTATATTTTTTCATCCTGAATAATTTTTAAACAGCCGTTCACATAGTCCGTTCTATTAAGCACTGCGATTTTGCCCCCTTTGTCCGCCTTTTTGATGACTAAGTTTTTATCTCTCTTAAGTTCTTGTAATGCCTTGAATTCTTTATTGTTTAGATTGTGCTTGATTTTTTTAAAATTGCATTCTTTTTCTAATCTAATTAACTCTTCTTCAACTTTCTGTTGGTATAATATATAATTACAACCCCTGGAATTAATGGGGTAGAAATCAGCATTTGTTCTGGTTACAGGGAAAGAATCAATGGTCTTAATGGCATTCTCACGATAATAATCCGCATCGATTAGATTTTGTGTAATCGTGTGTTCCCTAACTGTGTTATTCAAAGGTAATGAAAAAGTGGAGGGCAAGACTGCATTTATTTCTTTACTACTAATGTTACAGGAGATGTTTCTCTCATAATAAAAATGTTTCTTAACCGTTAATGTTCGAATGAACCTGTTGGTGTCCAATAATGTGCGAAATGTATTGAAATGTTTAGTAGGTGCAAAATTTAACCCCTTACTTAATACCGCTATTTGTCCCTTAGTAAGTGTTTTGTCTGACAAATTAACCACAGATGAAATGTCCTTTACAGAGCTAGATTCAAAACTATCTTCATGGACTGCAGCTAACGTTGGAATCTCGAGCGCGTGTTGTATCTGCTGTTCCGATCTGTTTTTCTTAGCATGTTTCTTTCCTCCTCTTCGTCCCCGTTTTTTGACGAATTTCCAGTGTATCGTCTTTTTTGGTGATTAATAGAATTGTCCATTGTTTCTATGGAAGTATTGGAATCCCTCTCAAAAAAGGTTGATGAGTCCCAATCACTAGATGAATTAAAAGACACATTTCTACTGTTATTCTTGAACCGTGCACCCTCGTATTTTCTTTTCTTCAAAATAGGTTTGATGAATGGAGATGAGGATAGTTGCGGTTTCTGATACACATTATCTGTGCGATAATCCTCAAGATCCCTTTCAAATTTTCGTTTTTTAGTAGAAGTAATGTTGTCTTCTAATTTTTCCAAATGCTTTTTCATGTTGGTCTCCAACTCTTTTAAACTCGCAGGTATAGCAAATTTATCCAACTGGGTTTGTATACCCTTGATTTCATCTTGGATTTTACTAATTTTATCCTGCTCATGTTTTACAATCAATTCCATTAGCTGTAGTGAGCAATTTGTGAGAATTTTATTCCATGAAGATAAAAAACTATCATTAAAAACAAATGTCGGAATTTTTCTGAGTCTTAAACCCCGTGGAACCATGTCCTTTTGTAGGTATTGGGATAAAGTTGTAAAATCCCAGAATACCTTTAATTCTTGGACAAGTAATTTTTCTTTATTTCGCAATAGTTCCTTGATGGAAACATTAGTTTCAGTTTCAGGTGTAACATTGTGACCAAAAATAGCTGCCACTTTTCTGCTTCGTGTACCTTCTAATACATCCATTGAATAAATTAAGAGATATGTTCAAAAACTAGTGAGCCAATGTTAAACAAGAGTCCAAACAGTAAACGTGTGAAGCAAAAAGAAAAAGTTTAAAACATAGGCTCACCAATCTTCAGGGTGCACGGCTGAATAATCCCGGACTCCAAGGAAAGACAAAAGGTCGAGTAGTAGAAAAATATTCCAGTCCGCACTCCTGAGATTCACTTAAAAATTAGTCTTTAATTGTCCATATAAAAATGGGTAAATCCAATGTAAAAATTATATGTGACAGTGATAAACACAAAAGTGCATTTAAAAACCCAAGAACTGGCTGACGCGTTTCTGGGTATGCTGTACCCCTTAGTCATAGCCTAATACTACACTGGTATCCTAGGTTTTAAATACCCTTCACACTTGCAAGAAAACACCTGAACTGAATAACTTTGTTGTTGCCTGCTATCTCAATATCGTATAGTACAACGTACAAATCGGACTAATAATCTATCAACATCCAATAGTATTAAACATCTTAATCATTAAACTTTGAACAGTACATTATTATAACACATACCTTTACAATATTTCAAAAAACCGGAACTTTATAGACTCACAAGAGTGCCGTAGTTCTGTAACCCTCTACTAGGATGTAACCAAACCTTCTTTTTCTGAATGAGATAGTCACGTGACCTAAAACCACCAATGAGCAGCACCCGCCGCTCATAGGCTGTCTGAATCACGTGACCAGCCTTAACCAATGAAAAAGTCCTGCCTATATGCAAGTTAAATAAACGATCCTACCGTGTCTGACGAATCCTAAACAGGAAACCTACAGCATGTCAGTATGGTAGATTGTTGATATAGTATATAGTGGAAAGGTTTAATAAATGTACATAAGATCCGATCTTAAATTGAGCCCATATGGACTCCGACTATTAAATTTGAAAATATAAAACGCTTCTCTTTCCAAGAGGAGTTTTCTACAATTACCCCCCCTTGCTGGTTCTTTGATTTTCTCTAATGCAAAAAAACGCAGCGACTCAAGCTGACCCTTGTGTACAGACGCAAAGTGTTGTGCTGCTCCCGATATGTTTTCCGTGCCAACTTTAGTACAATCCCTTAGATGTTCTGATATGCGAATTTTTAGTTTGCGTGTAGTACATCCAATATAATCTTTATCGCATATAATACATCTAATGCAATAAACTACATTAAAACTTTGACAGTTAAGATGTGCTCTTAACTTAACAGTAAAATTAGATGCAAGGCTATTGAATTCGTTGGAAAATATAGCGTATTTGCAGACAATACATTTTGGAAAACCGCAGCCCCTAAATCCTATGCGATGTGAACTAACCTCTACTTCGGCAGGTAAGTAGCTAGGGGACAGATCATCACCTAGAGTTCTACATCTTTTAGCTACACAGCGTATTCCTCCATCCAATATTTTGTTAGTAATTGGATCAGTTTGTAATATGGGTAAATTCTTTTTTATTATGTTAACAATTTTATTGTATTCCAAGCTATATGGAGTGGAAAATACAATTCTTTTGTCCTCTAATTTGTCCTGTATATCTTTTTTGTTGTCATCTAATAAATAAATTCTTTCCTTTAGATCAACTTTTTTTACTGCTTCATTAAGTATTCTGTCTGAATAACTTCTGTCTTTTAGTCTATTGATCGTTTCCAAGCTTAGTTCTTTATATGTTACTTCTCCACTGCATGCTCGTTTGCATCTGATTAATTCACCAACTGGAATACTATTGAGAGTATGATTAGGATGGCAGCTATTACCTCTTAGAATGGTATTTCCCGAAGAGGGCTTTCTATAAAGTGTTGTACTCACTGCATTATCCTTCACCACACCCGTGAGTTTGACATCTAAAAAGCAAATGCTGTGTAAATCATGAATAAACGTAAATTCTAAACCCAAATAATTATTATTTAAGTAAGAAATAAATTCTGGTATGGGCGCTACATCACCCATCCAGACGATAAGGATATCGTCAATGTAGCGCCCATACCAGAACAGAAATGAAGAAAACGGATTAGACAAATTAAAAATAGATACCTCTTCCCAATGAGCTAGCACTAAATTAGATAAAGAAGGTGAAAATGGGGCACCCATAGGTGCCCCACAAATTTGCAAATAAAACTTATATTCAAATAAAAAATAATTGTGACTTAACAAAAAAGAAGCTACCGAATATATCATTTCGGTAGCTTCTTTTTTGTTAAGTCACAATTATTTTTTATTTGAATATAAGTTTTATTTGCAAATTTGTGGGGCACCTATGGGTGCCCCATTTTCACCTTCTTTATCTAATTTAGTGCTAGCTCATTGGGAAGAGGTATCTATTTTTAATTTGTCTAATCCGTTTTCTTCATTTCTGTTCTGGTATGGGCGCTACATTGACGATATCCTTATCGTCTGGATGGGTGATGTAGCGCCCATACCAGAATTTATTTCTTACTTAAATAATAATTATTTGGGTTTAGAATTTACGTTTATTCATGATTTACACAGCATTTGCTTTTTAGATGTCAAACTCACGGGTGTGGTGAAGGATAATGCAGTGAGTACAACACTTTATAGAAAGCCCTCTTCGGGAAATACCATTCTAAGAGGTAATAGCTGCCATCCTAATCATACTCTCAATAGTATTCCAGTTGGTGAATTAATCAGATGCAAACGAGCATGCAGTGGAGAAGTAACATATAAAGAACTAAGCTTGGAAACGATCAATAGACTAAAAGACAGAAGTTATTCAGACAGAATACTTAATGAAGCAGTAAAAAAAGTTGATCTAAAGGAAAGAATTTATTTATTAGATGACAACAAAAAAGATATACAGGACAAATTAGAGGACAAAAGAATTGTATTTTCCACTCCATATAGCTTGGAATACAATAAAATTGTTAACATAATAAAAAAGAATTTACCCATATTACAAACTGATCCAATTACTAACAAAATATTGGATGGAGGAATACGCTGTGTAGCTAAAAGATGTAGAACTCTAGGTGATGATCTGTCCCCTAGCTACTTACCTGCCGAAGTAGAGGTTAGTTCACATCGCATAGGATTTAGGGGCTGCGGTTTTCCAAAATGTATTGTCTGCAAATACGCTATATTTTCCAACGAATTCAATAGCCTTGCATCTAATTTTACTGTTAAGTTAAGAGCACATCTTAACTGTCAAAGTTTTAATGTAGTTTATTGCATTAGATGTATTATATGCGATAAAGATTATATTGGATGTACTACACGCAAACTAAAAATTCGCATATCAGAACATCTAAGGGATTGTACTAAAGTTGGCACGGAAAACATATCGGGAGCAGCACAACACTTTGCGTCTGTACACAAGGGTCAGCTTGAGTCGCTGCGTTTTTTTGCATTAGAGAAAATCAAAGAACCAGCAAGGGGGGGTAATTGTAGAAAACTCCTCTTGGAAAGAGAAGCGTTTTATATTTTCAAATTTAATAGTCGGAGTCCATATGGGCTCAATTTAAGATCGGATCTTATGTACATTTATTAAACCTTTCCACTATATACTATATCAACAATCTACCATACTGACATGCTGTAGGTTTCCTGTTTAGGATTCGTCAGACACGGTAGGATCGTTTATTTAACTTGCATATAGGCAGGACTTTTTCATTGGTTAAGGCTGGTCACGTGATTCAGACAGCCTATGAGCGGCGGGTGCTGTTCATTGGTGGTTTTAGGTCACGTGACTATCTCATTCAGAAAAAGAAGGTTTGGTTACATCCTAGTAGAGGGTTACAGAACTACGGCACTCTTGTGAGTCTATAAAGTTCCGGTTTTTTGAAATATTGTAAAGGTATGTGTTATAATAATGTACTGTTCAAAGTTTAATGATTAAGATGTTTAATACTATTGGATGTTGATAGATTATTAGTCCGATTTGTACGTTGTACTATACGATATTGAGATAGCAGGCAACAACAAAGTTATTCAGTTCAGGTGTTTTCTTGCAAGTGTGAAGGGTATTTAAAACCTAGGATACCAGTGTAGTATTAGGCTATGACTAAGGGGTACAGCATACCCAGAAACGCGTCAGCCAGTTCTTGGGTTTTTAAATGCACTTTTGTGTTTATCACTGTCACATATAATTTTTACATTGGATTTACCCATTTTTATATGGACAATTAAAGACTAATTTTTAAGTGAATCTCAGGAGTGCGGACTGGAATATTTTTCTACTACTCGACCTTTTGTCTTTCCTTGGAGTCCGGGATTATTCAGCCGTGCACCCTGAAGATTGGTGAGCCTATGTTTTAAACTTTTTCTTTTTGCTTCACACGATCACCCAGTCTGTCTGGGAAGTCTGGAATGACCTCCACGTCCCCAAACAGATTATTTTCCTTCCCACCAGCTCCTCAGTCTTGAAGGGAAGTGTGCGATTTCCAAAGAAGTTTACATACATTGAACATTGGAGATAAGTAGATAGGGATTGCTGCCCACATACCTCATTCTATACAACATTGTCTTTATTTTCAGTCATCTCTTCATGATCCTTGTCCAGTTAGATCAGCTGGGAAAGATGTCAGAAGGTGCAGCTACAGCTGCTGAATGTCATCCTGTACTTGCCAGGGTGCCTGTGCACATATTTGTTTTGCAGTGCAGTGTTTGGCCGCAGACTTTGGGCAGGTAAAGCACAATAAAATATTGGGATGACTTTATCGAGCCCTGCACTCCACAATTCTGGGACAGTAGTTTGCCAATGCATTGTTTGGCAGCGTGTTTGGGGCAGGTAAATCATTGGGTGGACTTTATTAATCCCCGTCGTTTAGAATTCTGGCATTAAAAGAGTCACAAAACAAGGATCTGCAGCTTTTTCTGCTTTATTGTATAAATATTTTGCAACTTTTTGCATTTTACCACCATTCAATCCACTTTGGTCGCGGTTAGCCAGGCTAGTTGTCCGTATGCCAGATTTATAAAATGCAATTGTTTTAACAAGTCACAAAATTGTTGCAATGTATGGTGGTGATATAAAACACAGAGTAACATCTCAGGAGGAGTGTTAGATTTAGGCCGGCGCCCCAGTTTGCGATTTGACACTGCAAAAAAAAAAAAAAAGAACCTACAGGTTTTTGTAGTCCCTGCAAAGTTGATGGGATTTTAGTGAATCCCATCCACACATTGCAGGAAAATACACACAGCGGACACACAGCAGCATGTCAATTATATCTACAGAGACGCCAGCAGTTTCCCTATAGGTATAGTGGAAGTAGAAAATCTGCAGAGGAAACCTCTGTGTACTGTCTGTGAAAAGCGCTGCGAGAAAAACTGTTGTGTTTATGTTTTTCCCCGCAGTACTTCTTTGCAGTGGTTAAAACCTCATATTGTTGAAAATATTCTTTTTTTTATTTGGCAGATTCAGCAGGTTTTATTTCTTTTTAAAGCCTGCAACGAATCTGCAACAAAAAAAGCTGTTTTTCTGCAATGTTGGGCCTTATAGTAGCCCCAAACTTATCAAACATCTTGTGACGTGATAAATTTAGCACAAATTGAATCTCACAACGCAACGCAGTGTCCCACAACACAATTTCATTGCGATATGCATGCATCTGCAAGTGCCGGATTTTATTGTTTTTATTCCTTAAAGATTGAAATTGACTTTCTATCAATTACAGCTGCACAAACACACAACAAGTAAGCAAAATAAAAGCAAAGAAAACAAGTTTTGTCACGGTCACATGCCACACAATTGATCTGCGGGAGCGACATCTTAAGAGGCAATATATGCAATATAAAGTCGAGTATGTTGTGTGTCACATGCAGCGCCATAGAAAGTAATTGCCTTTTCTTTGTTCCGCAAAAGCCTAAAACATCTTCTAATAAATCCCTCCCATGTGCTTCACCCGTACAAGTGGCACAGCTGAAAACCACATCAGCATACAGCACAAGTGTATATAGAAATGTATATATTTCTTCCTGGTGGTTTGGTAATCTGTACTATATACTCAGCTCTCTGTGTAGGACGTCCTGATAAATCTATAAGCTTGTGCTTACCCATCGCTGTCATTTACAAGAGCAGCCTGAATGAGAGGTGTGTCTCAGACTACCCAACACTCTGTATAGGCCCCGTAGCCAAACTGTAGCCACAGATCACAGCTTTAGTGGTGCTGAGCTAAAAAGAAACCAAGTTAAAGGCTCTGATGAAAGTAAAAGCTATCATTTCATGTTCCTATAATGTAAAAGGGAAGTACGTGAAGTCAGTGAAACTCATTTACATCTATTACTCATCTACAAATCTCCTCTACCATCATTACCTACCACAAAAAAATAAGATTACTTTCATAACCTATTATAACTTCTGAATTTCTGTGTTGCATTTAGACCTCATACACACACAGATTTTTTTTTTTTTTTTTTTAGCAGAATGCACTTGGGAGACATTTGGATGACATTCGAGCGCTTTCTGTTCCTCCTGATTTCAATGGGGGGCTCCATTCCAATAATTATAGAGCATGTCCTATCCTACTTTGTGGCACTGGATCAGAGCTTGGGACCCCACAGCAGAATAGACTCAGCCTGGATTGAGCAGAAGGGTGAAGTATAAGAAGTATAAGATTTCCCATTCCTTTTGTAGTTATTCTTGGCTTGGGCTCAAAAATACTCTGCAACAAAAAAAAGTTGTGTTTCCGCAACGTGGGGCTTCAGCATAAAGAGGAATTTTCATCATCTCCAAGATTCTCACACAGTTGGATATTTTTCTCTATCTCCCACCATTCCTGAACAATCAATGCAGTTAGTTTTGGTGCCTGCCATACTATTTAGGCACTACCTGGGGGGCGGTGACAGGCAGGAGCAGACAAGGGGTGTGATCCTGAGCTCTGACACTGGCTGCCTCTGATTGGAGCTCTGAATCACACCCCCTGCCTGACACCGCCCTTAAATACCATATCGGGCACCAAAACTAACTGTGCTTGGTAAGGTCTAGAGAAAAACTCCCAACTGCTCTGATATCAGTGGAGACGTGCCTAGTAACAGATGCTAAGAACTAGAATTTAGTTAGGCAATAAGCTGTCAACCAAGATACGGTTCTGTTTCTTTATTCGGACCTGTAAAAACATTTTGCGCCCAATAAGAGGCCTGGCACAGGGCACGGTCAGAGGAGTACATGGCATTCTAGTATAGGGGTGGTGTGTCTACACAATTATTTCACGAACGCACAAGTCATCACTAGGATGGAACATTACCGTGACCCTATCTGTAAAGTCAGATCTGACAACAATCGCCATTGACACTGGTCTGACAAATATACCTTATCCTGAATGGATATATTTTACAGGGTCCACATGAACGCAGATAAACCGTACTGTTGTTGTCAATGATCTCACTATTGAGTAATTACAAAGGAATTTAAAGAAATAATAACATGCGGAAAACAGTCAGGAGCAGCCAACATTAAACATTTCTTTCCCAGTAATACGGAAAGCTGGTCATTTCCTGCCTCGTATCTTTAGTACAAGTTGTCTCTACCAACGACAATGGTGTGAAAACAATTAGTTGGCCGGGGCTCAAGGAGAATGGGGACTCTCCTATGTCGAGAGGAGTTTGAGGATGATTGCCGTCATCAGGAAAAACTGGAGGACCTGGAGGGGAAACCTAGTACTAGAGAAAACTCCAAAAACTCCCGTAGGAATATAAAACAGGAAAGCCATCATATTCCAGGGCTATGAGCCACAAAAAGTCCTAAAACATTTCGTAAAGAGACCCCTGAAGTATTCTTCCCTTATAAGGCCTCATTCTCATGACCAAATGTGCACGCCGAGCCTACATAAAACGCAAAAATGGGGAGATCATTGGCTATACCGATGTCAGCCAACTTTATTCTACATAACAGAATTTTCTTTGCAATCGCTGTCAAGACTGAAGAGAGAGAATAAAATTGGATGACATCATTGCTTTTACCGCAGTATAAGCATGTTAATACAAATCAACTTTCTAATTTACTTTTATTAAAACTTTAGAGGCCAGTTACTCTGATCATGTGGCCACTTTATGCAACAGACCTAGCACCAATGTTTCTGCTAAACTGTATGCTCTAGAAGTAATAGAAGTATTTACAGCAACACGTTGCAGGCAGAAAGGACTACTACTGGGCTCCTTGACGACATTTCTGTGTTGCTTTAGAGTGCCACGTTGCACCTGAGGTCCTGGCCTGCACATGGATCTGGACTTGTCATTGTTTAAAGTGACAAGTTTAGCTGCAGCCCGACACTTGATGATGATCCATGTGCTAAACCCATGTCTCGGTCGCATTGAATATGGGCATTTTTTGTTTTTACAAAATTTTGCATAAAGTACAATGGTGTACCTGTTGCCACTATTTGAATTTGACGTGTCAACGCAGCCTTATTCTTGCCTTTTCAATGTATCCGGCTAAGAGGAAACACTGTCTGACACTAGATCTGTTACTATACAGTTTTTTTTTCCCGCACAATGTATAGGTGAGGAGTTGTAGGCAATGTACAGGCTACACATTGGCCATATTGTTTCCATGTGATTGTGACCATCAAAGATGAACACTGCATAAAAAGCTCTAAAAAATGAAGTCAATAAAAGAATTTGTGCCAATAATACTTATCTCCAATTTGCAGGATAGGGGATAAGTGTCTGATAGCTGGGGTCTGGTCGCCAAAAATCCTAGCAAAGGACGCCGCAAGTGTGTCATGTGCTGTATTCTATTCAGATCTGTGGGACTTCTTGAACACCCATATTCATTTAAGGCACTTGCAAACCCCCATTGTCCTGATCACTGGGGGTCTGACTGCTCTGGACAGGGGATAAAAATTAGTAGAGGAGATCCTTTCTGGTCTAGTCCATGACAGCCATCCGGTGTCCAAAGATCGCCAAATAATGTAAGTGAACTGGAGTATCCCTGAAGCTGCTGTGACCACATTGATCAATTTTTTTACCTATATATATGTATTATGTATATGTATATGTAGTTTTCTTTACCTGGTTGAGGTGGGGAACCACATCACAGTCTTCCTTCAGCTCTTCCAAGTGATGAATTAGAAAGTTGCTCACTCCAATAGAATGACAGATGCCTAGTAAAGAAACAGTGAATTTATAAAATATTGCATTTTATATTTATTACATTTATGGTAGATGTATGTTGGCTTGCAAAAGTTCCAGAATCCTCTAAAATCACTTGTTGACCACATTAAAGTCAATGGCCCACATTTGGTATGGTGATTGTGCCTCAAAAGTGGCCAAAAATGCGCCTTGCACATTTTTGTCGGTCTCTGTCCCCACTGCAGTGGGCAGAGCGTAGAGGGAATACAGGCAGGCCGGGTCCACCAGATTAACTAGAAAACTGGCGAGAGTTATATCACAAATCTACGCCAGTCCTTGAGCGGTATATATTTGCGAGGAGGTCCCTCTAAATTATCTAGAATTACTAAGAGCTATCTAGGGAAGAATATGCAAGATGTAAATAGGGAAACCGTGCCTCTGTATGCTGCCCTCTATGGGAAGCTCCCTTGAACATCATGCCCTACTTTCCAACAAGCCTTTGCTGCAATGATGCAGGATTTTGCCAAGTCAGTATCCCAGCTGTGGACAGGGCCATTTCAATCTCATTGGATCTCATCAGCACAGCCTAGGGAGAACTGACTTGGCAGAGGTGAGAGACTTCTAGACAGAGGCACGGTTTCCCTATTTACATCTTGGGAAACACATTTGCATATTCTTCCCATGATCCCCCACAGTGGAGCGAAATAGGCTTTGTAAGACTCCACACACCTACAAGATGGTCTCTCTCTAAGGAGTGACAATATCCCCATAATAAGAGCTATCTACTAATTCTAGTGAATGGTGCGCCTGTCGGGGATTCCAGTAAGACTAGCGCAAGAATCATCAGTTTTAATAAATTTCCCCCAATAATGTCTGTTTGAGAATACCGTATATACTCGAGTATAAGCCGACCCGAATATAAGCCGACCCCCCTAATTTTAGCACAAAAAACTGGGAAAACTTATTGACTCGAGTATAAGCCTAGGGGGGAAAATGCAGCAGCTACTGGAAAATTTCAAAAATTAAAATGGTCGTAGTTTTTGGGTGCAGTAGTTGCTGGGGAAGAGGAGGGGGTGTTTTGGTTGTCTGTCTGCCCCTTCCCTGAGCTTGAGGACTGTTTTTTCTTCCCCCACTTGGAATTCAGTCTGGCTGAATATAGGGTATCTGCAGTGCTCCTATTAACCCCTTCCCGATGGAACAGGAGCACTGCAGATCCCCTATATTCAGTAGACCGGGCACTTTCAGACACAGGGATACCTGATGTGTATGTGTTTCACTGTCATTTTCTATTTTTATATGTATTCTAGGGAAAGGAGGGATTTAGAACTTTTATTTTTTTATTAAATCTTTTTTTTTTTTTTTTGCACAATTTTATGGGAGATTCTATACATTAATATTGTGGCTGGTCATAGACTCCCCCTCCTAAAAAAAAAAAAAAATTTTTTTTTTTTTTTTTTGCTGACTCGAGTATAAGCCGAGGGGGGCTTTTTCAGCCCAAAAACTGGGCTGAAAAATTCGGCTTATACTCGAGTATATACGGTAAGTCAGTAGTTGAGAGAGACCCCGAGAAAACACTATACAGTACCTGCTGTGCCATCTCAAAACAAGGAGAGACAGAAATCCACACTTTATGTAAATAGCCAAAGATTGTATTTTAAAGTCATAAAGGAACCCATTTCGGGGTATGTAGACCCCTTTTTCAAACCAACAGAGTGTGATGTATCTTTTTGTGATGCCCTATGAGCCCAGTCTTTCTTTTCTCATATGTGCCCCTTTCTCCAGAGAATAGATCTGACATACCCACAGCTATTCCTCCAGATCCCCCCCCCCTTCCCCATACATTTGGATTGTTCGAGCATGCTTGAATCATGATATGGAAATGAGAATAAATCACTACTAAATACCCCTGGGTCGGTCATGTTGAAATCCAGATTTTTTTCCTCGACCATGGTGACCATTTTTGTAACGCACCTTATTATCCTATCTAACTTCCTTTTTATTATAAAGCAGGCGGTAGCATTCTCCTTAGCAATCCTCTGAGTTGTTACTAGAGAAAGGCCATATACAGTTATTTTGTAAATGTGCGGAGCTGTAGCATTTACCAAAGGGAGGGGGGATGGTTACTTCATATGGCTGTATCTCCAGTTTTATACCACTTAGAAAATTGAGATACCTAAAACACAGTCAGTAATTTGAACTTAATATAGAGTAGTCCATGCTCCATATAATCTTATTCCTGACTGACTTTTTAACTAGTGATCTCTTTAATGCTATACTTCAATCTTGGCAGAATATGAAAGCGATATCCTTGTGATACCAGAACCATTTGTCTATGTGGTATAAAATGGAGATACAGCTATCTGAACTGATCATCCCCCTTTGGTAAATGCTTCAGCTCTATATGCACAATGAGTACAGGTACACAGAGCCTCGCTGTCGATGTCTAGTTAGATCATTGCAACTTTACAGCCTGTTTTCTATTAAAAGGAAGATAGATAGGTTATTAAAGTATATTAAAAAAATGATCACCACAACACCTTGACAAAATAGCAAAAAAAAAAAAAACTAAATGGGAGTTACACTTTAAAGAGTAAGGATGCCAGTAAACTGCACATAGGTTCCTCTTGTTGTAAACCACATAGAAAGTATTACATCTATATAGGCTAATCTTACTATAATGCTCACCTACATACAGTTAGGGCCAGAAATATTTGGACATTTGGATATTTGTTATTTTAACTGTTTACTAAAACATGTTCAGAAATACAATTATATATATAATATGGGCTGAAAGTGCACACTCCCAGCTGCAATATGAGAGTTTCCACATCCAAATCGGAGAAAGGGTTTAGGAATCATAGCTCTGTAATGCATAGCCTCCTCTTTTTCAAGGGACCAAAAGTAATTGGACAATGGACTCTAAGGGCTGCAATTAACTCTGAAGGCGTCTCCCTCGTAAACCTGTAATCAATGAAGTAGTTAAAAGGTCTGGGGTTGATTCCAGGTGTGTGGTTTTGCATTTGGAAGCTGTTGCTGTGACCAGACAACATGCGGTCAAAGGAACTCTCAATTGAGGTGAAGCAGAACATCCTGAGGCTGAAAAAAAAGAAAAAATCCATCAGAGAGATAGCAGACATGCTTGGAGTAGCAAAATCAACAATCGGGTACATTCTAAGAAAAAAGGAATTGACTGGTGAGCTTGGGAACTCAAAAAGGCCTGAGAGTCCACGGATGACAACAGTGGTGGATGATCGCCGCATACTTTCTTTGGTCAAGAAGAACCCGTTCACAACATCAACTGAAGTCCAGAACACTCTCAGTGAAGTAGGTGTATCTGTCTCTAAGTCAACAGTAAAGAGAAGACTCCATGAAAGTAAATACAAAGGGTTCACATCTAGATGCAAACCATTCATCACTTCCAAAAATAGACAGGCCAGAGTTAAATTTGCTGAAAAACACCTCAAGAAGCCAGGTCAGTTCTGGAAAAGTATTCTATGGACAGATGAGACAAAGATCAACCTGTACCAGAATGATGGGAAGAAAAAAGTTTGGAAAAGAAAGGGAACGGCACATGATCCAAGGCACACCACATCCTCTGTAAAACATGGTGGAGGCAGCGTGATGGCATGGGCATGCATGGCTTTCAATGGCACTGGGTCACTTGTGTTTATTGATGACATAACAGCAGACAAGAGTAGCCGGATGAATTCTGAAGTGTACCGGGATATACTTTCAGCCCAGATTCAGCCAAATGCTGCCAAGTTGATCGGACGGCGCTTCATAGTACAGATGGACAATGACCCCAAGCATACAGCCAAAGCTACCCAGGAGTTCATGAGTGCAAAAAAGTGGAACATTCTGCAATGGCCAAGTCAATCACCAGATCTTAACCCAATTGAGCATGCATTTCACTTGCTCAAATCCAGACTTAAGGCGGAAAGACACACAAACAAGCAAGACCTGAAGGCTGCGGCTGTAAAGGCCTGGCAAAGCATTAAGAAGGAGGAAACCCAGCGTTTGGTGATGTCCATGGGTTCCAGACTTAAGGCAGTGATTGCATCCAAAGGATTTGCAACAAAATATTGAAAATATTTTGTTTGGGTTATGTTTATTTGTCCAATTACTTTTGAGCTCCTAAAATGTGGAGTGTTTGTAAAGAAATGTGTACAATTCCTACATTTTCTATCAGATATTTTTGTTCAACCCTTCAAATTAAACGTTACAATCTGCACTTGAATTCTGTTGTAGAGGTTTCATTTCAAAACCAATGTGGTGGCATGCAGAGCCCAACTCGCGAAAATTGTGTCACTGTCCAAATATTTCTGGCCCTAACTGTACACATTTATTTCATACATTTCCAATTTGATGTTCTATCTTTCCCATAGTCTGAAATACGTCATTATTAGAGATGAGTGAGTAGTGTTTGATCAAGTAGATGTTCGATCGAATACTATATGCTATACATTCTGCCAATCAACGCTGGTTCTTCTCTTACCTTTAGAAGTCTTCTCCGTGCAGTGTCCCCGCGGCGTCTTCCGGCTGGAATTCGGCCTAGGCAGAGCCGACCGCGCATGCGCGGGCATGCCCACGCAGTCAGCTCTGCTCAAGCGCCGGGCAGAGCCGACCGTGCATGCGCAGTCGGCTCTGCCTAGGCCCTGATGGCTAGGCAGAGTGAATTCCAGCCGGAAGACGCCACGGGGGCGCTGCGCCGGGAGAAGACTTCAAGGGGAATCCAGCCCAACTGTCACTCGTGGACTTGGTAAGTATAATGTTATCGAATTGTGCGTACCCCTGAAACAAGCATTTCCCCCATAGACTATAATGGGGTTCGAAATCTGTTCGAACAGTCGAACAGTGTGCGGCTGTTCGAATCGGATTTCGAACCTTGGACATTTTAGTGTTCGCTCATCTCTAGTCATTATCTATAAACCTCAAATTTTTCTGCTTAGGACGGTTTTCTTGTTGTCTACAACCTGCTGCAGTATTCGGTATGGGAGAAGTCCTGCACCTTTCTAAATTGATATATAGAAATTAAATTGGCTGGTGTTCACGTGTTTCAGCCCACAATGGCTCTACAGGACTTGCAGCTTTTTAAAGAGGTAATAATTTTCGGGCTAGTAACCCTCATTGACCTACTATTATGTCACCAGTGGGTGACGGCTCTTACTAGCAGTTAACATAATGAAATGACTAGAAACAGACTTAACAAGAAACTCAGGCCCCATGCACATGTGATTTTGTGGACCTATACATTTCTATGGGCCCATAAACATGTCTGCATTTTTTTCCACAAATTATGAAGCATGTCCTAGATTTGTCCACATTTCCACAGAAATATCCAATAAAATTCAACTTACTTATTATTCTATTCAACCTTTCCCAACAAATACCAATTGGAATAGAATTTCTAAAACTTAACTTTTAATAATTATCATAAAAGTTTCAAAAAAGAGGGGCAAGGAAGGAAAATTATTTGTGCCAGTATATAGTACATGAATGAATAAATCACACAGGCATGGCAGCCTCCAGAAAATGAAACCAATAACACTCAACAATCAGATGGAGTTGCGTGTAGTGGTAATACTGGTACAAAACGGAGGTTAGGCATAGGGTATATGTGGGTAACAAATTGACAGGCACGCAAAACTAGGGGTGACATTGTCATTGCAGAGAAGGAAAATCCAGCACCAATCAGTCGATATATAAAACTTAGCCTTTATTCATACTCCATTAAAAGGTTCTCCAAACAGCAACCATCCAGTTAACGTGAGTGCATAGATGTTACATTTGCTACGCGTTTTGGGACTAAAAATGTCCCTTCCTCATGGCATACTTGTATTACCAAAACAACGACTATATAAAGCACACCTAATAAAACAACCCCTCCCATAAAAACATTAACCCTCTAGGGTAATTAACCCAAGTATCTCATGCGTATGATCTTACATCAGCATTACATAGAAATCTTCTCAGGACAACTCAAAAATGAACTACCTGGTATCTCACATTTATATTAACACATAATGAAAACATTGTCACAATCCTTACCCGATCTTTGGATTTGAAAGAACCTAGACCGTGTGATGTAATCCCTCTAGATCATCTTGTGGTTCTCCATGTATACCATCTCTTGAGGCGTCATGGGTAATCACATGACAGACCCTCACGTGACAGAACCTGCTGGGAAGAATTATACACCTCCCATAACATAGGACGTTGCATCTCCAATATCTCCTAACCCGCCATGGATACAGTCACCTGGGACGCCAGAAATGATCACGTGACCACATCACGTGGCCGACGATTATACAATACTCAATTCAACGGATAAACAAATTCTGAATAAGAACAAGATCATCCACAAAACCGTATAGACTGGTACGTAGAATAGATAAGTAGTTCAACATGCCTAACACACTGATGTTCTATCCCAAACAAGCTACTATAAATAAAAAATACCTTTCACATGACCCGTTTTGTCTTATCATAATACAAATCCAATTTGTGCTTTTAATTTAAACACCAGATAAACCATCCAACCTAACATAACATAGTTCTGTGCTTTAATCTTTACAGGCCACTACCAGAAACAACATTCTTTGAAAAAATAAATAAATAAACTAAACCGTTATCACAAACGATCTCACAGTTTATTGATATATGTAAGTTAGGTCTGACCTGATATTTAATCCTAATGGTTGTCTTGTACCTAGTTCCAATATCCAAAATGCTTCTCTGAGTAGTAGTTTTTTTCCTCCAGTTTCCATTTCTAACAGGTTCAGACACCTGCTCAATAGCATATACTTTACCATCATGTTGTGTGAAAAATGTCTCGAAAGGTTAGAGATATTATCACCACCTCTTGCGCTATCCACTATATGTTCGGAGATCCTTGTTTTCAAATTGCGGATCGTACATCCAACGTACATCAACCTGCATGCTCTACACTCCGCTACATACACCACATGATGGCTACTGCAGTTTCAAAATCTATTAATGAAAAAACTTTTCTGATTATCAGAACTCTGAAATTTATTGTTTTTTTTAACATATCGGCACATGCCGCATCGTGTGAGTCCACAGCGAAAAAACCCTTTGATATTAAGCCATGTATCAGAAGTCCCATGATCACTCAAAAAAAGGCTAGGTGACAATCTGTCACCTAATGTTTTGCCTCTTCTTGCGACCACTTGAACATTATTTTGTAAAATTTGGTTCGTGATCGGATCTCGTTGCAAAGTCGGAAGATTCTTATAAAAAATCTTTTTGATCTCTGTGAATTGTTTGCTAAAGGGAGTAGAAAATATGATGTTGTTACCTCCAAGTTTTTTACCCTGTCTTGATTTCCCTTTCTTTTTCTTTTCACAATCCTTAAGTGATTCTCTGGACATATTGTTAACAATTTTTATTGCTCTTTCCAGTGTCCATTCTGGGTACCCTCGTGCCCGTAGTCTGTTTAATGTAATTTCTTGTTGTTCCCTATAAACAGTATCCAGAGAGCAAGCTCTCCGGGTACGTATAAGTTCCCCCAAAGGGATAGACTTTATTGTGTGGTGTGGATGGTGACTACTTGCTAAAAGTAGGGTATTGCCATCCGTTTTTTTCCTAAAAAGACTGGTGTGTATTTTGCCCTGTTGAGCATCCCCCACTAACGATATGTCCAAAAAAGATATGTTGGTTGGATTTTGTGAAAATGTAAATTTTAACTTGATGGGGTTGGAGTTTAAAAAGGAAATAAACTCTGGCACGAAAATTTGCTATACTTCTCTAAATGAAATGATAGCGTCTGTAATGCCACAGAGTGCGGGATGTTGGAATATAAGGCTTGTATGTCACAAGTTATCCAAGAAAAATCTTCCTTCCATTTAATGTCCTGAATCATATTCAGCAGCATTTTGGTGTTACGGATATAGCCCGGGATACGGGTAACTAACAGTTGTAAGAGTTCGTCTAGCCAGGAGCATAGGCTCTCGTTAAGAGAACTTATCCCCACAACTATCGGACGGAGAGGGGGAAAAGGCGCTATCATTTCATTTAGAGAAGTATAGCAAATTTTCGGACACATTATGTGAGTATATACTAGATGTAACAGGTTATTTGCTGTCTCACAATTTTTTCCAATTTGACAAAAAATACTATTTGCAGATTAAAGGGGCCCCTATGGGGGCACCCTTCTCACCTTCGCTGGCCAATTTGGTCCTAGCATGGTGGGAAGAATTGTAACAAGATCCAATCACGAACCAAATTTTACAAAATAATGTTCAAGTGGTCGCAAGAAGAGGCAAAACATTAGGTGACAGATTGTCACCTAGAATTTTTTTGAGTGATCATGGGACTTCTGATACATGGCTTAATATCAAAGGGTTTTTTCGCTGTGGACTCACACGATGCGGCATGTGCCGATATGTTAAAAAAAACCAATAAATTTCAGAGTTCTGATAATCAGAAAAGTTTTTTCATTAATAGATTTTGAAACTGCAGTAGCCATCATGTGGTGTATGTAGCGGAGTGTAGAGCATGTAGGTTGATGTACGTTGGATGTACGATCCGCAATTTGAAAACAAGGATCTCCGAACATATAGCGGATAGCGCAAGAGGTGGTGATAATATCTCTAACCTTTCGAGACATTTTTTCACACAACATGATGGTAAAGTATATGATATTGAGCAGGTGTCTGAACCTGTTAGAAATGGAAACTGGAGGAAAAAAACTACTACTCAGAGAAGCATTTTGGATATTGGAACTAGGTACAAGACAACCATTAGGATTAAATATCAGGTCAGACCTAACTTACATATATCAATAAACTGTGAGATCGTTTGTGATAACGGTTTAGTTTATTTATTTTTTCAAAGAATGTTGTTTCTGGTAGTGGCCTGTAAAGATTAAAGCACAGAACTATGTTATGTTAGGTTGGATGGTTTATCTGGTGTTTAAATTAAAAGCACAAATTGGATTTGTATTATGATAAGACAAAACGGGTCATGTGAAAGGTATTTTTTATTTATAGTAGCTTGTTTGGGATAGAACATCAGTGTGTTAGGCATGTTGAACTACTTATCTATTCTACGTACCAGTCTATACGGTTTTGTGGATGATCTTGTTCTTATTCAGAATTTGTTTATCCGTTGAATTGAGTATTGTATAATCGTCGGCCACGTGATGTGGTCACGTGATCATTTCTGGCGTCCCAGGTGACTGTATCCATGGCGGGTTAGGAGATATTGGAGATGCAACGTCCTATGTTATGGGAGGTGTATAATTCTTCCCAGCAGGTTCTGTCACGTGAGGGTCTGTCATGTGATTACCCATGACGCCTCAAGAGATGGTATACATGGAGAACCACAAGATGATCTAGAGGGATTACATCACACGGTCTAGGTTCTTTCAAATCCAAAGATCGGGTAAGGATTGTGACAATGTTTTCATTATGTGTTAATATAAATGTGAGATACCAGGTAGTTCATTTTTGAGTTGTCCTGTGAAGATTTCTATGTAATGCTGATGTAAGATCATACGCATGAGATACTTGGGTTAATTACCCTAGAGGGTTAATGTTTTTATGGGAGGGGTTGTTTTATTAGGTGTGCTTTATATAGTCTTTGTTTTGATAATACAAGTATGCCATGAGGAAGGGACATTTTTAGTCCCGAAACGCGTAGCAAATGTAACATCTATGCAAATGTAACATCTATGCACTCACGTTAACTGGATGGTTGCTGTTTGGAGAACCTTTTAATGGAGTATGAATAAAGGCTAAGTTTTATATATCGACTGATTGGTGCTGGATTTTCCTTCTGTGCAATTACAAGTCGTTCCAGCTGGACAAGTCCACCGGCTTCCGTGCACATCGGTCTGGAGATCACCAATGCGGTGTATTTAAGGGTGAGCTAAAAAAAAATCTCTGTTTTTTCACATAGGGGTGACATTGACTGTTAGTCCCTAAAAGCCTGACTCAGGACCATTCCCCTAATGGTAAATGGCCTGACTGGAACCTTTCCCTAGGTGATGGCCACCCTATAGAAATTCTGCTGACACCGTTAAAACCATAGAGCAAAATACCCGACATGCATGTTTCATCAGGAAGAATTCACACACATTCCTGAATCATCAGGGGTTAAGAATGCTCTTTTAGACATACCCTGTAAAGGCAAATTGTCACACTGAGCCATACACATACTCACTCATACTTCAAACCAAACAACCCATATGGTATTGGGGGGTAGAAGAAAGGTTAAGAGCCAGTATGAAACAAAATTGCATAGAAATGCAGGAAGATGGTTCCCCAAAGTATTAGCAAGGAACCGCCATTGCCAAGGTCTCAGACAGAGTGCCTTCCTGCCTTGCGTACCAATTTAAAGAGTCGGGAAGCGCGCGCGTCTATAACAAAAGTCCGCGCATGCGCAGTAAATTCCCGGCCCATGTAAGAGCCCGATAGCGCATGCGCGAAAAAGTATGTAACTCACGCTCGATCGGCTCTCCCTAAGCTCAACAATACACCGAGTA
Source organism: Leptodactylus fuscus (assembly GCF_031893055.1). Classification (NCBI taxonomy): domain Eukaryota; kingdom Metazoa; phylum Chordata; class Amphibia; order Anura; family Leptodactylidae; genus Leptodactylus; species Leptodactylus fuscus. The sequence continues at coordinate 57,877,966 of NC_134273.1, read as the reverse complement.
GTACAGGACACTATAGGAGCCCAAGGGACCACAAGAAATAATAGATGAATGCAAATTACTACTGGAGGACAGTGCCAAACCAAATAAATATAAAAGATTCCACCCAATAGCAGTGAAGGTAATAATAAATAGGATATTTAAGTACCTAACCAAGGACCAAGTTCACAGTAACACAGGGATCCAAAGAGCTGACAGACAAGAACACAGCGCAATAAGAATTCTTTTCAAATAAATGATGTAAAGCTGATTTGTTCGTTAAGTCCTAAAGGTTGGACTGTTTTTAGGCGAAATATCCATTTGGTCTCCGCTTGAGTGACAAGACGGTCCCAATCACCCTTTCTAACTGGGGGTTTAATAAGATCAATGCCCATAAATTTGATGCATGATGCATCACCTTGATGTACCAATCGAATATGGCGTGCAATTGGAGTATCGCGATCATGTGCAATATCCAATAAATGTTCACCCACCCTTCTCCTCAGTTCTCTGATGGTTTTGCCAATGTATTCCAAGCCACATTTACAGTTGGCCTTATAGATTACTCCTTTCGACCTACAATTAATAAAAGAACGGATTTGATAACATTGTCAAGTCATTATTAGAGATGAGCGAGTACTGTTCGAATCAGCCGATCCGAACAGCACGCTCCATAGAAATGAATGGATACATCTGGTACTTCCGCTTTGACGGCGGCCGGCCACTTAACCCCCCGTGTGCCGGCTACGTCCATTCATTTCTATGCGAGCCTGCTGTTCAAATCGGCTGATCCGAACAGTACTCACTCATCTCTAGTCATTATGTAGATCAATGATTGCGAAAGGCAGCTTGGCCTGATTTTTTGGAGATTGCTGATCAGTATTTGCAGACGGCAAATCCGCTATGGTCAAGTGCATTAGGCCAAACACTTCCCTCTGTCACCCCACGAGCGACCCACGTCATAAATGTGGGGTGCCGATGGGTTTTCATGCCATCTGGAATAATAACCCAGATGCCCATGTTGGACACATGCCTTTGCCATTGACTGGTTTCTGTCGGGTTAGTACTTCTGATAGCAGAGAAGGAGAAATATTTATTTCCTATCAGAGCTTGCATTATTAATCAGATTTTACTAACAGTAAATGGAAATTTTCTCAACGTTTTTTAAGGCATTTGATAAGAGCTATTTTAAAAATCTATAGTGATACATTTTAAATTTATAATATTTCTGAGGCCTGGTTCACATCTGCATCGGTAATCCGTTCAGGGGAGTCCGCATGGGGACCCCCCGAATAGACTACCATTGACAAGCAGTGTGCAGTGAAAGCACACGGACCTCATAGACTATAATGGGGTGTGTGCTTTCTGCACGGTCTCCGCATGGAATATGCGGACAGAAAAGTAGTTCACGATCTAATTTCCCGTCCGCATGACTCGTCCGGACACCGTGCGGAGAGCACACGGACCCCATTATAGTCTAAGAGGTCCATGTGCTTTCACTGCACACCGCTTGCCAATACGTTCGGTAGTCCGATCGGGGGGGAGTCTCCATGTGGACTCCCCAGAATGGATTACCAATCGCAGATGTGAACCAGGCCTTACGTGTACGTATTGTGAAAGCTCTTTCTGAATGACTAAAGTTTTGTTAGTCCATTAGCCATGTTGTCTTTCTCACGGACTTCTTTATCAGGGTGTTCCTGCTTTCACTGTTTAGTTAGAGCTATGCTGTGCTTATATGTACTACTGTGGGAATGGATGACAAGTTGCAGTGTTACTCTGCACACAGAGGCAGTACTATCTTTGCCTGTGGCTGCCCATGCACATACAAGTGGCTGACTTTTGCGATGGAGGTCCCAAAAATGTGACCTGTTGGATTTCGGGGTTGGATTTCTTTGACCACTCAGCTGACACTGACACATTTGTGCATAGGCAGAGACTTTCATAGACTTTTCATAGACTTTCATAGGCAGAGACCCAAACAGAGACTTTCCGCTGGATCCCGCAGCTGAATGGACGTACGGTTTATTTTAAGTCATGCTAAGGAGTAAAAAAAAAAAAAAAAAAAAGGAAGTGGAATCCCCAGAAGCAGAATAGGCCTGGCAACTTCTTATTTTTTTTTTCCCTCACTCTGCATTCCAAATTTCATAACTTTTATTATTATGCCATTGACTCATATTGAGTCATATGAGAACTTATTCATTGTGTGCTGAGTTGTATTTTTAAATGGAACCATACTGGGGTACATATAATGTTTGTGTAGCTTTAAGGCTGTATTCACACTGAGTAACGCTGGCGTTTTTTGTGCTTATTTTTGCACATAGCGCTGCGTTAACGCCGCGCTATTCTGCAGTGGCGTTGCCCCGCGTTAACGCGGCGTTAACGTGGCGCTATGTGCAAAAATAAGCACAAAAAACGCCAGTGTTACTCAGTGTGAATACAGCCTTATTAAGGTTTTGGGAGGAAAAAATTTGCAATAGTTTTGTTTCTATGAAATCCCTCGGCGTTAAAAATGATATGGTAACTCATTCCGGTGGATCAATACGATGACAATTTATATAGGTTTTCTCGCGTTTTACTAAATAAAATGCCTAACTCTGAAATAATTCTTAGCCCCATCAACAATAATAAAAAGTTACTTGTCTCTTGTTACTATATGCCGCACATCCAGGATTTCTTAGCCCTGCATTAATAGAAGTGAACCTATGTCAATATGAAATATAATATCTATAGATTGTAGATATCTATATCCGATGCTATATAAAACATGCTATATAGTAACAAGAAACCCTGTATTATCATAAAATCTATTTTACACATGTTGGTTTCTCACTTCTTTATCCTCAGTTCCTTAAGAGTAACAGGTGTCAAAATTTCTTCCCCTGTCGGCCTGGTCATAGCTCACAACGCTTGTGTGCAACTCTATAAACTACCACTTTTACTGAGCGAGCAAACAATATACATGAAAAACTGGTACATAATAGTTTCCAGTTGTGAAGGATGATATCGCTGACATTATTCATTGTCCCTGAAGTCAATGATAAATTTACCACAATTGCAGGAGGCTGCCTCGGTTAAACGGTAATATTTATATAAGGCGTCTTATCTCTATAGAACAGCCTCTTGTTCATTACATCTGTATTATTTTGCTTTAACATGCAATGACTGGAAGAGATAACAAATTACTCCTACTTACTACTAAACTGAAGCTCTTGTTATTTTCAGCCCGGGTGTGTCCATTGTATAATATGTTGTTCCACAGGTGTTAATGATGAATTATCATAGGGACAAAAACGACTTATTATCCAACTTTGGGTGGCGCTGGGCACGCACTGGTCCGGGGCTTTACTTTGTTAAACATGTATTGAATACTGCTAGATACTTCGTACCAGCCATGCATGTTTACATTGGCAAATCATGGAAAATACAAAAAAAACCCTACATTTGTACAGTACCACATGGTTTCAGTGTGTAGCCTGCGTGCTATTGTCATCTGGAAAAACATGCCAGAATAGCAGATCCTGAAAGTTTTTGTTCAAATGAAAAAACTGAAGTGTAGGGTTGAGCAATCATGTTGAGCGATCGAATTCCGAACACGATCTTTTTAGGTGAGATCGAGATCGGTGATCTTTTCCCACAATGCTTTGCTTAGCCTTCACACTGAGTATACACTGTATACTCAGTGTGAAGGCTCCTCTGCAGGTCCATAGGAATGAATGGAAGCAGCCGGCACACAGCCTTAACCCCCTGCATGCCGGCTGCCTCCATTCATTCTAATGGGAGACTAAACTAAACATCGGTAGTAGCTACTTTCCTCCAGAGATGGCTGGTTCGGTGCCCGGTGTGTTCTCCTTCCGCCTCTTGCTGCCGCTCCACGCTGGTCTTCTCGCTGCCCCGCCTCCTTAGTATTTAAAGAGCTAGGAAGGCGGGGCTTGTGGCTTAGGAGAGTGTGGGCGGGTACGGGCGGCGATGTCTCCTCTCCCAGTACCCGCCCACACTCTCCTAACCCGCCCACACTCTCCTAACCTGGCAGGGAGGGGGCAGGGAGCAGCGTGGAGCAGCAGCGAAGCAAAGAAGAAAGAAGGAACGGGCACCGGAGCAGCCATCTCTGCAGGTAAGTGGACACCAGGGGGGACTAAGTAGCCAGAGGATTAAAAAAAAATCCTCTGGCTACTTAGTGATTCACTACACAGCGTGGATTCTAACAATTGTTAGATTCCATGCTGTATAGTGAATAGGATTGCTATTAAAATCCGATCTCCGATTAATTAAAAAATCCCATTGACTTGTATTGGGATCGGAATTGAGATTGAGATCGGGTTCGAATGAAAAATGATCGGAAATCGGATTTTAAAATCGATCCTGAAAAGTCAAGATCGGCTCAACCTGAAGTGTGAACAGTTGTGCTCATTGGTAATGGGTCCATGTACTGTCTGAGTATAGCTGTGCCCCGGAACATTCACACAAACATATTTTTGGTTTGAAAGGCTTGTTTCACATCTGCGCATGGGTTTCCGTTCCCCAAGCGGACCCCCAAACAGAAACCTAACCTGTATTAAAAAAGTGGTTACCTTAGGGGGCATTCACACAATGTAACGCAGCGCTGATTTTTGTACGATAACTCAGGTAAGAATCAGCGCTGCAAAACAGAATCCAATTTACTTCAATGGGTTCTCTTTAACATGCGTAACACATTGAAATCAATGAGAGGCTTTTTAACCCACTGATTTCAATGTGTTACGCGCGTTAAACGGAACCCATTGAAGTCAATGGGATTCTGTTTTGCAGCGCTGATGCTTACGTGAGTTATCGTGGAAGAATCAGCGCCCCATTACATCATGTGAATGCCCCCTTAAGAAACCCGCGGACCCCATAGACTGTAATGGGGTCCACGTGGATCCCACCCGAAAAAGGCAAAAAAATGCAGAGAGGCGAATGGAATGCCCATAAAGATGCAGATGTGAACCGAGCCTAAGCTGTCCATGTGTAAAACAGACTACACATTGACCCATAGTAGTACACATGACCATTTTTTGGGGAAAAAAAATACCCATCTGTTTAAGGAGTATTCCCAACTTCCCCGACCATAGGAAAAGTGGGGGTATGACCACTGAGAACCTCACCGACCAGAGGAGTTTCTCCCCCCTGTTCTGAATGGAGCCGTGTGTGGGACAGTCAGCATAGAGGTTCGGTTAAGGATACTAAACCAATAAATAATCACCCCAAGGGGGCAATACGGTGGCTCAGTGGATAGCATTGCAGCCTTGCGGCGCTGGAGTCCTGGGTTCGAATCCCGCCAGGAAAAACATCTACAAGGAGTTTGTATGTTCTTCCCGTGTTTGCGTGGATTTCCTCCCATTCTACAAGAGACACACCATATATACTCAAGTATAAGCCGAGTTTTTCAGCGCAGTTTTTGTGCTGAAAAAGACCCCCTCGGCTTATACTTGAGTCAAGCAAAAAAATTTTTTTTTTTTTTTTTTTTTTATGGGGGTCTATGACCAGCCGCAATAGTAATGTATAGAATCTCCAATAAAATAGTGAAAAAAAAAAGCTTTAAGAAAATTTAAATAAATAAAATAAATGTTCTAAATCACTCCTCTCCCTAGAATACATATAGTGCCCGGTCTACTGAATACAGGGTATCTGCAGTGCTCCTGTTCCGTCGTGAAGGGGTTAATAGGAGCACAGCAGATACCCTATATTCAGCCAGGCTGAATTCCAAGTGTGGGGGGGGGGGGAACCAGTCCTCAAGCTCAGGGAAGGGGCAGACAGACAACCAAAACACCCCCTCCCCTTCCTCAGCACCCAGCAACTACTGCGCCCAAAAACTCCGACCATTTTAATTTTTGAAATTTTCCAGTAGCTGCTGCATTTCCCCCCCTCGGCTTATATTCGAGTCAATAAATTTTCCCAGTTTTTGCGGTAAAATTAGGGGCCTCGGCTTATATTCGGGTCGGCTTATACTCGAGTATATACGGTATGTAAATGAAAAAAAAAAACAAAAAAAAAAAACGTACATTGTGATCCCTATATGGGGTTCACAATCTACATAAAAAAAAAAAAAAAAAAAAAAAAAAATCATCCCACGATCAACATCACTCAGATCCTATTTCTTTACCATTCTGGTGTTTGATAGGGACAAAAATGAATAAGAGTAAGATGTCTGCTGCGATAGACCAAATACATATATACAGTCCTATGAAAAAGTTTGGGCACCCCTATTAATCTTAATCATTTTTAGTTCTAAATATTTTGGTATTTGCAACAGCCATTTCAGTTTGATATATCTAATAACTGATGGACACAGTAATATTTCAGGATTGAAATGAGGTTTATTGTACTAACAGAAAATGCGCAATATGCATTAAACCAAAATTTGACCGGTGCAAAAGTATGGGCACCTCAACAGAAAAGTGACATTAATATTTAGTAGATCCTCCTTTTGCAAAGATAACAGCCTCTAGTCGCTTCCTGTAGCTTTTAATCAGTTCCTGGATCCTGGATGAAGGTATTTTGGACCATTTCTTTCTACAAAACAATTCAAGTTCAGTTAAGTTTAATGGTCGCCGAGCATGGACAGTCCGCTCTCAAATGATCTGAAAACAAAGATTGTTCAACATAGTTGTTCAGGGGAAGGATACAAAACGTTGTCTCAGAGATTTAACCTGTCAGTTTCCACTGTGAGGAACATAGTAAGGAAATGGAAGACCACAGGGACAGTTCTTGTTAAGCCCAGAAGTGGCAGGCCAAGAAAAAATCAGAAAGGCAGAGAAGAAGAATGGTGAGAACAGTCAAGGACAATCCACAGACCACCTCCAAAGAGCTGCAGCATCATCTTGCTGCAGATGGGGTCACTGTGCATCGGTCAACTATACAGCGCACTTTGCACAAATAGAAGCTGTATGGGAGAGTGATGAGAAAGAAGCCGTTTCTGCACGTACGCCACAAATAGAGTTGCCTGAGGTATGCAAAAGCACATTTGGACAAGCCAACTTCATTTTGGAAACAAAGATTGAGTTGTTTGGTTATAAAAAAAGGCGTTATGCATGGCGTCCAAAAAGAAACAGCATTCCAAGAAAAACACTTGCTACCCACTGTAAAATTTGGTGGAGGTTCCATCATGCTTTGGGGCTGTGTGGCCAATGCCGGCACCGGGAATCTTGTTAAAGTTGAGGGTCGCATGGATTCCACTCAGTATCAGCTGATTCTTGAGAATAATGTTCAAGAATCAGTGACGAAGTTGAAGTTACGCCGGGGATGGATATTTCAGCAAGACAATGATCCAAAACACCGCTCCAAATCCTCAGGCATTCATGCAGAGGAACAATTACAATGTTCTGGAATGGCCATCCCAGTCCCCAGACCTGAATATCATTGAACATCTGTGGGATGATTTGAAGCGGGCTGTCCATGCTCGGCGACCATCTAACTTAACTGAACTTGAATTGTTTGTCCAAAATACCTTCATCCAGGATCCAGGAACTGATTAAAAGCTACAGGAAGTGACTAGAGGCTGTTATCTTTGCAAAAGGAGGATCTACTAAATATTAATGTCACTTTTCTGTTGAGGTGCCCATACTTTTGCACCGGTCAAATTTTGGTTTAATGCATATTGCACATTTTCTGTTAGTACAATAAACCTCATTTCAATCCTGAAATATTACTGTGTCCATCAGTTATTAGATATATCAAACTGAAATGGCTGCTGCAAACACCAAAATATTTAGAACTAAAAATGATTAAGATTAATAGGGGTGCCCAAACTTTTTCATAGGACTGTAAGTAGTAGAATAAGCAGATTATTTCTGTAGCATTAGTATTACCGGGGAACCTTGTCTGCTCTGAACAAAAGGGTTCAAATTCTATATACACAGCTGGATGGCTTCATCTTTGAATGGCCTCAACCCCATGCCTTTCCATATGTACCATGGATGTATATTTTAGTTAGGTATTTTGTTATCCTTTGACATGACATAAGTTGGTCATTCATATTAGATTCATTTTAACCAAACTCAGCAATTTCTGGGGAATGACTGGCCCTCTAATATGTACAGGTCCTAGAAGAGACAATGTTAGACAGATAAGGGTGAGACATGATGGATTTCAATGTGCTCAATCCTTTTTCTATCGAGGGAGATAACAGGAATCAGCAACACCTACGGATTGGCATTGGACTTGGATGATATGTTATTTGTTATGCAGTTAAAGTGCATGAACTGGGGGAGGGTCAAACAGTCAAATATCCCGGGCATTATAAATTGTAGAAATTGCTTCTGGTGTCATATGAAACAGGAGATTCTATGGTGCTTCTGTATTATTTCCAAAGATATCACCGGTCCAAAACACTGTCGGGATTGGGATATATATATTCAGCTGCTTCCCTGCATTATACACAAAAGCTGGTATACAGTGAGAAGCAGAGACAGTTCTCAATAGAGAAATAAAGGAAAGAGTAAAGAAATACAGGATTTCACAGAAAGGAGCCATCATTTGTCAATAAAGTATATTTGTAACGTCTCTGCCTGTTCGGGTCGCTGCGCCACCCTCTGCTCGTATTCGGCGGTGCAGGAGGCGTGTGCAGTTTGGTTCCTTGCTTAAAGTTTTTGGTTGCATTTTGTGAACACGGTTCTAGTTCTGTGATTGAATTTCCACCACACCCATCTTCTGCCCTTGTTTGCCTCTGTTCATGAAGTGGTTAATTCTAGCCTTGCCATGTGATTGACAGCCTGTCCATCTATCAACTCCAGGGCGGGTTCCTCCTCCATATTTATTCTTGGCTCACAATCACATTGGTGCTTGCTATTGATTTTTGCGTGCTGGCTTTTTCTCTTGCTGTTTATTCATGTATTCTAATCCTTGACCTCTGGCTTTCCTTACTGACTATTCTTTTGGATGTTGATTTTGACACTTCATTACCGAACCCTGGCTAGCTGACCTCCCTTTGTTGTTCTTTGTTTTGTCCGCATTTTCTGTTTCATGTATATAGGAAGGGATCGTCTCCAAGTTGCCGCCTATTACGTAGGATAGGGCCTGGCAAGCAGGAAGGGACAGTGGGGGCTTCAGCTTAGGGCTCACTGTCTCTTGTGCCCCTTTCCCAGGGTTTCCAGCAGCTACTGGGGAATTGCTCCTATTGCAATTCCCTTACAGTATTATAAAATTTATTAATGATACAAATACTGCCAAAAAAATATCAAAAGTTCTTTCAGGCTAAAGTCCCAAGTTGCTAAATGTGAAAATGCATTGCCTTTTTTTTCGTAGTGTTTTTCATTGAGTGATTACAATGGATTTTTCTACTTTTCTTACTCTATTCAATATATAGGGAAAACACTTGTAAATCCATAAATTCCATAGCTAAAATTAAGATGCTGCAATTTAAAAAAAATGTAGCTTTTTTGTCCCCATTTTTGTGTGGATGAGATTTATAAAATTTCATTTGCTTTGCTGGTACTATAAGGCTAAGGCCCCACAGGCCTAAAACGCAGTGATAAAGCGCTGCGGGAAGAACCACTGCGTTCACAGAGTTTTCCTCTGTGGACTTTCTCTTAACATTATATAAACGGGAAAGCTGCCGGCGTTTCCGTAGATAAAATTGACATACTGCGATTTGAAAAGCAGCAACGGCTTTGCAAATCGCAGCGTGTCCGTGCTGCGATCTTTTTCGCAATGTGGGGATGAGATTCGCATGATTTCCATCCACTTTTCCTGCACTGTACAACGTCGCAATTTTTTCTGCAGCGTCTCCGCTGCAGGCAAATCGCAGTGTTTATGTCCCGTGGGGTCCCGGCCTAAAACACATTGTTTGTTTTTTTCTGCTACATGGGGCCTGAACTTGTAAACTGCCCCAGTTCAGTCCCCACTGAGTTTTGTCTCATGTTGTACATGGAAAATCACTGCAGCTACATAGATGTATGGCACATAGTTTGTTTGTTTTATATCCCAGACAATCCCTTTAAGGTCTGCATGTTTTTTAAATCACGTTGGGTGGCAAAGATGAAATAAGTTACCTCTGTAGTACAAATCCTCAAGAGCCTTCCATGTGTCTGCTCTTGCCTCTCGAGAGCTCTTGCCTGGAATATGAGCATCAGGCCAATGCATCAAGTACAGATCTGAAAAGAAAGACATAATGTTGACTCTTTTTTTTCTTTTCCCCATCCTTAAAGTGACAACTAAAGAGCAGACTAATAATCCAATATAACAAAAAAAAGTCTGTGAGTGACTTCTAGTGAACAAAACCAAAAAACTCAAGAAACAAACCATCAGTATAAAGTCCATATTTATCAAATGAAAAATTGAGACATAGCAGATAAAGGGGAAGAACACAAAGAAAATAACCACAAGTAAACACCATTGATTCACACGGAGGAAAATGGTGTGGAAAAGGAACCCATTGAAGTCAATGGGAGGCTTTTTTTCAGCGCTGAAATTCCACACCAAATTCCTCACCATTTTCCTCTGTGTGAATGGACCCTTAATGGCAGAGGAGACTTAGGCCGGCTGCAGAACATGTGCTTTTCCACGGCTGTGAAATAAAGGCATGTGGACAAGCAGGTGTAAACCACATGCCACCCGTGTACTGGCTGTCCTTACATGGTCCCTTTCATTAAATGAATAGGAGCCATAAAAGCAGGGGCCGCAAAATAGGGCAGGAATAGGACCTGTTCTATATTTTGCGACCCGGACTGTTGGCTCACACAGGTGACCATGTAATTCACGGTCGGGTGTACGGGTCCATAGAAATGAACGGGTCAGTGTGCTATCCATGAAATACACTGATAGCACACTGAGCATGGCCACGCTCATCTCCAAGGGGCCTTAATAAAAGTAAATACAAATACAATGTAAAAAATCCCCCCCCAGTATGTTATCCCAGTTCAACAGGCATAGTGCTAATGGTATATATACACATACACCAATTAGTCAAATACACCCAAAGAAAGAGACAATAGATAAATACATCAAGACATCATAATATAAAACCTCATACCAACCACAAGTTTCACTTTGGTCCTCTCGCCTGCTAACAATGGTGTTTACAAAAAGGGTATCTGCAGTGCTCCTGTTCCGTCGGGAAGGGGTTAATAGGAGCACTGCAGATACCCTATATTCCCTATATATACCCTCGGCTTATATTCGGGTCGGCTTATACTCGAGTATATATGGTAAATAGTTAACGATTTAATGTTAAATGCACAGATTTGAGAAGCAACATTGAAAAGAAAATCCCATCCCCCTTTATCCTCTTTTATGAAGGTCATTTAGATTCCACAAAGTCCAAATTCCTGGCGAGCTCCGGGAGAAGCTTGGGAAGTGCAGGAACATTTGGCAGGGTCAGCCTGGAGTGCCTTCATTGTGTCTGCTGACGTCCTCCCCTAGTCACACGCATATCATTCTATATTCACAGCCACATTTACACTGCCACTTCATAAAGAATATAGATATTGAAGTAAAATCCTGTATTTGTAAGGCCCCAGAAGGCCACACGTGACAACAAGGGTGAAATAAACTACCCTTCTATACAAAACCCTTGACAGGTAACATAAAACCAGGGGATTATCTGATTTTGCCATCTGAATAAGCAAAAAATAACCTACAATTAGTGAAAAGAGAATAACTAGGAAGATTTAGTAACGTAAGAAACCTTTTCAATATGGCGGAATTTACTAAGGCTGGGGTTTTCTACGTCAGTCTTAAACTAAAGGAACCTGAAAAAAATAGATAATTTTATTAGAGGCGTATCTTTGACTGTTTATTTGCCAGAAAAGCAGATCTAGCTTTACAGTAAGCGGGCGTCGATGCATTCCATATTCTGTGCCAATTTTTGAAACAGTGCGAGGCTCTGCCACCTTACACTAAGGCAAGGGCTACACAATGATTTTGGTCTGGTTGTCAGGTCTCTGACCACTACTTCACTGATCATAGTGAATAAAGGTGCGTTATGATCCCTACCATGCTGCAACCTCAACTGTAAACTGCAAAAAAGTCTGACAGTGTTCGACTCAAAGTCACAGTTTCAGCACACTAGGGATCGCATGTGACTCCATTCACTAAGGCTAGGTTCACTTCTGCACAGTCTCCTTTGGAAAGTCCATTGAAAAGTCTGTAGAAAATAGGCGGAGGAAAAAGTCCTGCATGGAAGTCTCTTTCCTCCGCCGCTTTCAGTTTAAAAACGACAGACCCCATTATAGCCAATGAGGTCTGCCAGTCTTGGTGTGTAACCACTGTTTTAGCAGTCTGCCTTTGCTCTCTAAAGGGAAGAATATGTCTAAGCCTCTCACTTCTACCAGGTTATAGTCCTCTCTACATCAAGCTGACGAGATGCAAGTACATCGAAACGGCCGTCTTCGATTGAGAGACTATACCTGGTAATAATCCCAGCATCATTGCAAAAAAAAAAGGCCTCTTGGAAGGTCGAGCATGATGCTAAAGGGAGCAAACCTTTATTGGGTTATTTCACTGAAATTCTGTCTTCCTAATTACATCAGGGAAGACAGACTTGCACATTCCAATGAGCGCCCTTTATTGGTTTGCAACACTGAGGCAGCAGCTGACTTCCTAATTACATCATGGAAGTCAGATTTGCATATTCTTCCCATGGTCCCTTGCGAAGTGGAGTACTAAAGGCTTAATAAGTCTCCACACACCTATATGGTGGTCTCTCCCTAAGGAGTGACAATATCCCCTTAACTCTGCTCTCTAAACAACAGAGAGCCATTGCTAGTGAGAACCTAGTATAACAATAGTGAAGGAGTCGCAGGAAATCTTGTCAAAATCTGGTGATAACTGACAAGCTGCGATTTCTAAAACTGCAGCTTTTTTGGAAATCACAGTGTATCCGCTTCAGGTATTTTTCAGTAAGGTGGGGATGGGATTCACTAGAGTCCCATCTGCCTTGCAGCGACTGTAAAACACCGCCATTTAGGGTCCAGCCTAAAGTAGCAAAATGGTGGAAAATTTGTTCACGTTTAGTTATTTCTTTTAATCAAATATATGATATACTATATATTAAGAAAGGATTCTAGACTAAGACTGAGCTACAACTAGACCTTTTGTCTCTCACAAAATCAATCTGAAATTGCTATCTAATCTCTTCAAAATTGCTGCGGTCAAAGGAATTTCGAGCAATTTCTTGTGATTTTGGGTGATTTTAGCAGCTACTTTTTCACATCAATTGCAGCATCCACCGCCACATCCAAAGTCCTACCCATCATTGATAGCCAGTGATCACAAAATGTTGTGGGTAAAACTGAGGCTCCTTACGATAGAAATCTGCGGTCATTGCCCACTACATGTTAAGTTTGCTCTTGAAAACTGGTCTACAGACCATGAAAAAGATGAATTTTGCCACAAGAGCTTTAAAGAGCATTCGTCATACAGAAAAAAATGCTGCCCAATTTATAGGCAGAATGTTACACAAGAGGCGGAGCGGAGAACCCCTTTAACTAGCTCCCACACGGTATAACACTACATTATAACATGGAGTCCCATTCAGTAACTTCCCCCTTTATTGGGCCCATATTAAACCAACATTCACTTACCCATAACCGCTCCTTCCCATAGCCGCCTCTGCTTTGGCCTATCGTAGCATATTAAGTTCCGACGCTGTTCAGCGCTGGAACGGAATGTGCGGTGCCCCCTGGAGGTCAAAGTGGAGACGGCCACGGGCAGAAGCGGGGATGTGTAACTTAATCAGTAGTTCTGCCCATGGATAAATGACATGTTACACTGAATCTTTTCCCACAGACGTATACATCAATCTGCTTAGCTACTCCTGCTATATAACATGATGCCTACAAGAATGGACAGTATTTATATGACAGGTTCCATTTAAGTCCCTGTATGAATACAACCCTTCCACGTAGTACATTGTACTATACATTATACTAGAATGAAGTTGTAGGTGTGACAGTCTCATAAACTCACACCCCGCAGTCTTCTCTAATCTTTCTCTAACCATGCCACTTCAAAGCGTCAAGTGCTGCCTGCTAGGGATCTTAGGGACCTGTGCACATGGGATAATAATCTACAAGGAGATGCTAATTACACCTTGTACAGTCACCCATCATCCCGGGATGCCCCCTTATGTAGGATAATGAGACAGCTCTTAGGAGAGGGAGCGTGACATGCTTAAGGCTTTAAATCCTCCTTTCTTTTGAAATAAGTCAAGCATAAGCTCCAAAAAGGCATTGAAGGTTTGCAGGGGTGCAGACACCTGGCATAGCTGTCACATCATTGACTTTCATATAACTGAAACCAAAGCTTAAGATAAGTGACATCATCAGCACGACAAATACAGGACGCACAGTTATGCTGAAATCGCTCCTATATCGTGTCTTCAGTTTGTAGAAGTCAAACCACCGACTCCGACTTCTCTATTTTATCACAGTTTAACTCCAACTCTAACTACAGGACCCAGATCAGCTCTGCAGTGTAGATTAGGATTAGGAAACTGTATATTATATTATATCATATATAATAGCGGACTCTCCAAATAGAATACGGAAGGCAGGCCTTAGAAATGTATGAACACATTGAATTCTGTGTGTTACCAATTTGGGGTGTATCCACATCCAACCATCGCTGGCGTTGTCACACTTTCTTTAATCCTAAATGTCCAGGATGAGTAAAAGAGGAACAGTACAACGAAGAATTATTAGAGAAGATGCTCCAGAATTGTTTCTTCATAGGGAATAAAAGTACTGTATTTACTAAAACAGACATATGAGGAGAGGTGACAGGTCCCTGTTACGGTACATCCAGATGGCATGCACATAATACAGAATTTCTACAGTAGAACATCAGAATTTGTACCTGAAATCCAAAAATCTGCACCTAATCATGCAATTCTTGTGGATTTTCTGCAGGATCGCTGTAGATTTGCTAGAGTTCACACTATGCACCGCGACAGGCATACTGTATGAATGAGTTTTTTTTTTTTTTTTTTAACTTTCCTATTATTGTAAAACGTTGTGGATTTTCTACAAAAAAAAAATCTGAATTGACATCTCTTGTACTGACTACTCAATGTACTGAACACTCACTTGACCATGTACGCCTGGGAGGTAGACGATGAACTCGGCAAGGGTGTACCTGCAGATCCTTCCAGCTGGCAGCTGCATGAGATCGTATAGCTGCAGGAGTGGAGAGCCAGCTGGGACAGTTTATTTTCCCATCTCTGCATATATATATATATATATATATATATATAGTATATATATATACACACTACTACCAGTAGTGCTAGAGATGTGGCCTGTGGAGCATAGCTATAAAATTCAAGTGGTCAGTATTAGGGTTGAGCCGATCTTGAGATTTCAGGATCGTTTTTAAAATCTGATTTCCGATCATTTTCCATCTGAACCCAATCTCGATCCTAATTCCAATCCTAATGCAAGTCAATGGGATTTTTTAATGATCGAAGATCAGATTTTAAAAATGATCCTATTCACTACACAGCATGGAGTCCAAAAACTGAACGCTTCAATTTTTGAACTCCACACTGTGTAGTGATTAAAAAAATCCCCCGGCTACTTACTCCCCTTCACTTACCTGCACAGAACTGCTGCCGATGCCGCTCCGCATTCTTCTTGCTCCTCTTCTCTCTCATTCACAGGCCTTCACAGCGCCATGCGTGCCCCCCAGTATAGTGTTATTGATGCTGGAAGTAGGCGGGGCTTGTTGTGGCTTAGGAGAGTGTGGGCGGGTACAGGGCGGGTAGAAGTGAGTGCATCACTCACGTCTCCCCTCCCAGTACCCGCCCACACTCTCCTAAGCCACAAGCCACTCCTTCTCCCAGCATCTCTAACACTAGCCTGGGAGGCAGGGGCGCGCACGGTGCTCTGAAGGCCTGTGAATGAGATAGAAGAGGAGCGAGAAGAACGCGGAGCGGCACCGGCAGCGATTCTGTGCAGGTAAGTTGAGCGATTGGGATCAGAATTCTGTTCCCAATCTTTTTTTAGGCGGGATCGGAAACCGATCGTGATCGTAAAATTTACTCTTTCTGATCCCGATCGCTCAATCCTAGTTAGTATGTATGCCAATAAAACCTTATACACTGTCTATTGATAAATGTTCCAAAATTTTTGGGAAGTTCTGTTGTTTAAACAGAACTTAACAATTATCAACTAAAGGGGGTGTTCACACTACCGTCTGTGTCCGACATGTAGTGTCCGCTGCTAATGTCCGTTCAAAATCTTGCACAGACTTTAGCAGCGGACACTAGCTGTGTCTGTGACATTCTGCATTCATTTCAATGGCGATCGGGTGCGTTGTTTTACACTCCGTGCCTGTCCTTAACTGTCCGTTCCTAAAGATGTCCGACTTTTCAAGCGGACAGAAAAAACCTACATGTCGGGTTTTGCTGTCTGCTTGAAAAGTAAGACATCTTTAGGAACGGACACTTAAGGACAGACACGGACAGTAAAACAATGCACCCGATCGCCATTAAAATGAATGAAAAATGTCACGGACACAGCTAGTGTCCGCTGCTAATGTCCGTGCAAGATTTTGAACGGACATTAGCAGCGGACACTGCCTGTCGGACAATGGCGGTAGTGTGAACGCTCCCTATGACAAAATCTAATGTTCCACAGATCATAATCTCAATATAAGTTATTTCATGAAGTCAGCCACTTTCCTAATAGCGCTTATAGAATTTCAGCTATGTCGGGTATGGTACGGCAGGGAACACGCTTGAAATTGTATGACTCTGAATTTCAAGTATGTCTGTCGTTTTTCTGGCCATTTAAGGACAATAGGGCAATACTCTCACTAATGTTTGTCCCTAGATGTTAAATTACAAGTGGGTTGGAGATTACTAAGAACAGACTTAGATTTATGGCTGGATTCCGAGAATGTCTGATGACGTACACATGACCTCCAACCTTTGACAGTGGTGCGACTGTAAGCTATGCTTAGAGCAGCTTATGAAACATAGATATATATTTCCTACCAGAAGAAATCCTAATAAGGCGCCTAATAGTAACGCCTCATTGAGATATGGTACCTTACAAGTCAAATCCCCTACAAGTCTACTAAGGCCCAGTTCACATCTGCATTCCAGTTTCCGTTCGAGGAGTCCGCTTGGGGACCCACCAAAGGGAAACGTATACACATTAAAAAGCAGTTACCTGGGAAACCTGCGGACCCCATAGACTATAATTAGGTCCATATGGTTTCCACAAGGAACATGCAGAGAGAAAAGTGCTGCTTGCAGGACTTTTCCCTCCGCATGTTTCGAGCAGAAACCAAGCGGAAATCACAGGGACCCCATTAGAGTCTATGGGGTCCATGGATTTCCCAGGTAACCGCTTTTTAATGCGAATAGGTTTTCGTTTGCAGGGTCTCCAAGTGAACTCCCCGTATGGAAACCTGAATGCAGCTGTGAACCGGGCCGAAGCCACACTTACCATACTAGTTGAATTAATGGTGCTGTAAGCTTGGTTATAGAGCTGAAGAGAATCCAATTGTAATATCTGGAGTGCAGACAGTTAATGGGATACTCTATCCAATGGTATTCCATGCATCAGTCTCTCACTTGTTTTTTTAATGGCTCTATCACTATATATGGCATAAGGACT
Source organism: Leptodactylus fuscus (assembly GCF_031893055.1). Lineage (NCBI taxonomy): Eukaryota > Metazoa > Chordata > Amphibia > Anura > Leptodactylidae > Leptodactylus > Leptodactylus fuscus. The sequence goes on along the minus strand of NC_134273.1, from coordinate 57,860,414 downwards.
GTTGTAAGAATATTGTGAATCAGCCCCAGCCCACAACACACTCTTCTCCTTGAGTCTATGGAGAGTTAGGCCTGGTTCATACGTGAGTTTTTAGGACCAGAATTTGACGCAGAGGCTGCCTGAGATTCCGGTCCAGAAAACGGTTAGCCGCGACTGCTTTAGGCCCAAATGAATGAGCCTAGCTGAGAGGTAGGTGTCACGAGGACGTCCGTGGCTGAATCAGCCCTGGAATCTGCCTGAAGAAAGTGCATGTCGCTTCTTTTTTTCTGCAAGCGGAAAAACCACTCACGGAAAAAGGAAACGACTGGCTCTCATTGATTTCAATGGGAGGCGTTTTTTTGAGGCAGATTCTGACGTGGATTCCGCATCAAAATCCGACCCCAAAAAACCCATGTGAACCCAGCCTTATACGCCATAAAGCTTTAACAGGCAGGTTCTGTATGATAAAATTGCATGGATTATATCTTACACATTTTCCACTCCTATGACAGTTACTGCTGATGATTAGACAGATCCTGTCGCATAGTTATAATGGAGGAGATCACAGCTCCTCACTGTTCACATATAGCATTTTAGCCTACTTAGGAGAACCTAGGTAAAAAGGTTATCATAGTGTACCCCCAGCATGCAGAAATGGTAGTGACACTATCTGCCCATATGATGCTATGCTGAAGCATCATGTGACTGACAGCAAAACACAGACAAAGGGAGAAAAAAAAAAAGCAGGGAAAAATAAAAACCTTTCTTAGAAGCCAAAAGTAAGCTGCAGTACAGGAAAAACTGAGCATACATAAAAAAAATAAGTAAAGTACAGTAGACAATGAGGTGGGGGTGCTGTGACGTTTCCCTACTGGAGGTCTTCCTTTTTTTTAATTTTTTTTTTTTTCAGATTGTGTCCCCATAAGGTCATAAGAGACCTTTGGGGACATCTGATCACTTTTTTTTGTATTAGAGACTGATTTTCCCTGCAACTGGGGCTGGTACATTTAGCCCCAGTTGCAGGAGTAATACAGCCTCCTGCACGCTACTGTACAGTTTATAGAGCTGATCTTGGTCCCAGGGTAGGACCCAGCAGCTTTTAGAAGATGCTGATTCTGGCAGATCATGAGAAAAATAAAGTACACCCTCTGTGAACTCTATGGTTTCATGTATCAGGTATGAGAAGGTGACAGGCAGAGTGTTGGAGTCCTGGTACATATCCCCCAGGTTTCTGATCTGTGGTCCAGTGTGGATGTGGAATAGGTTTCATCCCCAGGTACGGGTCCTGGGCTTGTTACTGGGCCATAAATTTTTGCCGAGTCCACACTTCATGGCAGATCCTGGGAGCAAGAGGAGGCACCTGGGTCTGTTCTGAAATACTAAGAACCTGGTGAGACTATATTGCGCTACTGCTGTTTACTCATGTGGTTGGTAGTAAGCCACATGTACAGTTAGAACCTTATTGTTTAGCTAGTGCTCAGACGAGCAGGGTTTTTGTTTGGCATACTTTTGCCTGAAGTTAAAGCTGTATTTTATTTTGCTCATTTTGTGCCTTGAAGTAAAGGCTTTTTTATTTTGCTGTTTTTCTAAATAAACCGCTTTGCACCAGATTTTCTGTCCCTGTCTCTGACTGGTTAGGTCTGCACCATTGCTGCTACCGACTAACTCCCCCAAACAAGACATAAGAAAACATCTGGTCCTTAGAAGGTCTTAAAATCCGTTAAAAACAACCTCAGACAAACAACAACAAATGACAAATTACACTACTTACAAAGTAAGGAAAAAACTGCCAGTCATCAATTATACTTAACATCAATCAGTGTTTCACTTACAGAGAACTGAAAGCACTGACGACCCAAGGACTGCATGTGGCTATGTCCACAGGTACAGTCACACAGGTTGTGTGGCAGTACCCATACTAATTCCATAGACATTAAGGGCTCGTTCACACGTGAACAAAGGGGAGGATTTTGACAGCGGATTTCGGCTCTAAATCCGCCCCTTTACAATGGTGGTCTATGCAAACCGCCGGGCTTCTTTTTTCCACTAGCGGCGGGCTGCTGCTAGCGGAGAAAAGAAGCAACATGTCCTTTCTTCAGGCAAAAGCCGCGGCGCGCTGGGCTGTGGCTTCCGCCTAGCGGCAGCACCCTCCTATGTCGGGAGGGGAAAGCCGCGACCGCGATGGTCGCGGCAGGCGGGTTTTGAACAGAGAGAGACGCGGCGAGCCGCGTCTCTCTCTGTGTCAAAACCCGCGCGGGCGCCCCACATATGAACTAGCCCTAAGAAAGCAAGGTGCTGCAAATAAAATGTCCTTCATTCATCTGTCATCACATTTTGGCACTTTGCTGGTCTGGAGCAAAGATTCACAACGCCAAGGAGAACGATTAGCAAAGATCTTACAGAAGCAATTGTTGCTGTCCTTCAATCTGGGAAAGGTTAAAAGGCCATTTCCAAACAATTTGAAGTTTATCATTCTACACTAACAAAAATTATTCATGAGTGTAAAATACTTAAGACAGTTGACAATCTTCCCAGGAGTGGATGTCATAGCAAATACACCACAAAGTCTTACCATACAAAGTTCATAGAAATTACAAAAGATACAAAAGCTACATCTAAGATTCTACCGGCCTCTGTTACCACGTCAAATATTTTATTTTTATTTTGCTTACCGTATATACTCGAGTATAAGCCGACCCGAATATAAGCCGAGGCCGCTAATATCACCACAAAAAGACTCGAGTATAAGCCTGGGGGGGGGGGGGATGCAGCAGCTACTGGAAAATTTCAAAAACTAAAATGGTTGAAGTTTTTGGGTGCAGTAGTTGCTGGGGAAGGGGAGGGGGTGTTTTGGTTGTCTGTCTGCCCCTTCCCTGAGCTTGAGGACTGGGTTTTTTCCCCCCATGTGGAATTCAGCCTGGCTGAATATAGGGTATCTAAGGGTCACTAAGGAGGCATTATAATATGCGGGAGTCACTGCGGGGGCATTAGGTATGTCTCAGTGGTGGTGATGGGGGACCTACTAAGCAAACATTTGCACTAGGCCTACCAATGTGTTAAAACAGCCCTGCAGCTACCTTTGTATGCAGTCATACATGAAGGGGGTATGACTATACCCAAGTCTAGAAATAAAATGGTATAAGTGATTAAATTATGGTATACTGTATCTATTCTTATAAAATGATACATCAGTCTTTTCAGAGAGGGAATCTAAGCAAAAAAGTAGTGTCAGCAAGTTTGGACCACCACCCCCCATACAGAGAGGAGCACTCCATGGAGCTACTGAATACTGAGTGTCAATGGTTTAAGGAACGTTCCTTCTCCTGCCTTGGTTTTGCTCTCAGCTCTACATGACTGCCCCTAACAGCAGACAAAGTGGAAGATGTCAGCAATGTTGGTCAGAACTGGATTGAAGTTAGGGGCTGGTTACCTAGACCAAGGATTGAAACCCCAGCAGGAAAAGATCCCTTTCAACTAATTTACATAAGAATAAAATGCAAATCTTCATGAAAATGGAGCTGCAATCCAATCTTTGGAAAGTATAGAAGCAGCCCTACAAGGTACTGTTACTAGCTTGATACCAATTTTCCTGCTGAAAGACTTCCTTAAATAAATCAGGCACAAAAACCACCTGCACTTATGTTTGGGAATGGTGGGGGATAGAGAAAAAATGCTAACAAATGCTGAGAACTTGGATAGGCGGAAGTGGCGAAATGTCCTCTTTAAGGCACCACAAGAGAGGCCATACAGGTTGCCACTCAACTTGCCCAAAAACGATTTAAGGACTCTATAGAAGAGGATGTTACTTCACTGTCTTTTATTATGTTAAGTGAATATGCTATTTAATGCTTTGCCAGGACAGAATACCCTATAGTAGAAAGTACGCAGCAGATTCTGACATTTTCAGATCTTTACAGAGTTAGAAAGAAGTTTGCAGTCCAGCGCTCCCCAGATTTAACTCCTTTGGACAGCTAAATTCAAGCTGCTCGAATACACCAGCTTCCTCCCCAGAGAGCGAGATGAAAGGTCCACTATAATTACATAATGTCCTGGCTATTTTAGGATTTGCAGGTCTACATTGTAATTATTTGGCCTTTTTTGTAAGATTCCTGTTTGGAAGTGGATTTTTATAGGCCTTTTCTTTGGAAACTCCGAAAAACAGTTGTGGTCCCAGGTGCATAGGATGTATTTTAAGCAGAACACTTCAGCCTTCTGAAACACTTACAATGCTCCTTACATGGCTGTGATAAATGGAAAAATATCTCTTCATCTTCAGACAGAAATTTGCAATTTACATATTTAAAAAGGACCTTTCACCTCCTGGGGCACATGCGGTGTAATACACCACTAGAAAGCCGACAGTGCGCTCAATTCGGCGCACTATCGGATTTCCCGTTCTGTGCCCCCGCTGAAGAGCTATCAGTGCCGGTACCGTAGCTCTTCACTGTCAGAAGGGTGTTTCTGACAGTTAGTCAGGAACGCCCTTCCTCACAGTAGCGTCTATAGCACTGTACTGTGAGAGCAGTGAGGAACGTCCACCTCCCCTCCTGATAGTACTCGTCCATAGACAAGTACTGGGTGGGGGGGGTGTTCCTCACCGCTCAGCATCATCGCCTGGATCTTAGTGATCTGTCTTTAGATCCATAGATCAGCAGTTATCTACTGAATTAGGCAACTAGGTGTAAAAAAGATTCAACTGGATCCATAAGGATACCAATGTCTCTGTGGAAGAGAAAGGATTGAGCCAAAGCAGTCTCTGAATGAGACACTACGTTGTGGGAAAAAAAAAAATTTCTGCAGATTTTGCTATGCTTTTGTTTTTGGAGCCAAAGCCAAAAGAAAATTTAACAGAAGGTGGAAGTATAAGATCTTCCTATATATGACCCATTCCTGTTGAAGCCATTCTTGGATTTGGCTGGAAAAAAAAAAAACCAACATCAAAAACTGCAACACAAGAAAAGCAACTTTTCAACACCGACAAGCACAGTTAGTGTTGATGTCGGATGAACTATTTCAGCTCTGTAATGTCAAAAGGGCGGTGTCAGGCAGGGGGTGTGATTCAGAGCTACAATCAGAGGCAGCCAGTGTCAGAGCTCAGAATCATGCCCCTTGTTGGCTCCTGCCTGACACCGCCCTCCTGACAGTGCAGAACCTAAATAGTATATCAGGGACCAAAACTAACTGCATTGATTGCTCTGGAATGGTGGGGGCTAGACAGAAAATTCAAAGTGAGCCAGAAATACTAGAGCAGCAGCTATTAAATGATACAAAGAACTGGACTTGTTGAAAGTGGTGAAAGGTCCTCTTTAAGAGAGCAGCTGCAGAATATGGCTATGAATACAAATCTTAAGCATATCAAGTGTTATTACAAGCTGTATGACTGATTTACTATATTATTTATATCACAAAATAATACCATACCTAGATATTCTACTCCAAGCCGCTTGCAGGACTCTAGACAAGCTTGTGTGGCTTTTTCATATCCGTAGTCACCTGGCCACAGTTTAGTTGTGATCCAAAGTTCTTCTCTCTTCACTCCACTTTCCGATATGGCTTTACCCACCAATTCTTCATTGCCATATCGTTTAGCTGTATCAATGTGCCGAATACCACAAGACCTCAGAGAATAAAGCAGTGCATCGTGGGAATATCCTCCATGATGAGACATCCCTATGAGAAAGAAAGATGCAGAACTAGAACAGGACAGAAACTTTTTTTTTTTTTTTTTTAATGACTTCAAGAATAAGACTCATCTCCCTGCTCGCACACACACATAGGAGAGAATAGCAGGGACGAGTGCTGCTGGGAACTTCCTGTGCTGGCTGAAAGCTAATTAGAATATGAATAAAAACGGGCTCATTCAAAAACTACTGAGGCGATTTACATACAAAAGGTAGGTGTAAAATAGCCTTTCTAAAGGCTATGCAAGGATGTGCTTAGTTAAAAATGAATTTTCCCAATGATAGAGCCCCTTTAAAGCGAGTCTTTCAGCAGGAAAATTGGTATCAAACTAATGACAGTACCTTGTAGGGCTGCTTCTATACTTTCCAAAGATCACTATCTTATTTTGCATTGCAGCTAACATTTTCATGAAAATCAGCATTTTATTCTTATGAAAATTAGCTGACAAGGGCTATAGAGGGCTTCTTTTCCTGCTGCGGCTTTAATCTTTCTTCTAGATAATCAGCCCCTAACTACAGCCATTGAATTCAGTACACTGTCAGCTTTCTAGTGGTATATAAAATCGCATTTTTAAAAGGATATGAAAAGTCCTTTTGAAGAGGACCTTTCATCACCTTCATCAATCCCAAATCTGTGTATGAATTTATACCTATTGCTCCCCTAATTCTCTAGCCCGAACCATTCCCAAGCAATCGACGCAGTTAGTTTTGTTGCTGGATATTCTATTTAGTCTCTGTACTGTCAGGAGGGCGGTGTCAGGCAGGAGCAGACAAGGGGTGTGATTCTGAGCTCTGACACCGGCTGCCTCTGATTGGAGCTCTGAATCACCCCCTGCCTGACACCTCCCTTCTGACATTACAGAGCTTAAAGGGATTCTATCATTAAAATCAAATTTTTTTGTCGATCACACTTAGGAATAGCCTTAAGAAAGGCTATTCTTCTCCAACCTTTAGATGTCTTCTCCGCGCTGCCGTTTGGTACAAATCCCGGTTTTCGTCTGTATGCAAATGAGTTCTCTTGCAGCACTGGGGGCTTTCCCCAGAACTCAAACAGCACTGGGGTCACCAATGCTGCGAGAGGAATCTCCAGCACCGCCTCCATCTTCTTCAGGAACAGCCTCTCTGCATGTCTTCTTCCGGAGCTGGGTTCAAACTCCTAGGCCTCGGGTACAGCCGACTGCGCATGCCCACCGGCCACAAGAAAATAGCCGCTTACACAGCTATTCCAAAGTGTGATCGACAAAAAAATTGATTTTAATGATAGAATCCCTTTAAATAGTACATGAAGCATCAAAACTACCTGCGCTTGTTGCTTGGAAATGGTGAGGGCTAGAGAAAAAATTTGAGCAAAACTCCAAGAACCCCAACTGGTGGAGTTGGGTATTTAATTGGCTACAATACTGTTAATACTGAGAACTCTCCCTGATGTCTTGTCTAAATCCAGGTAAAATGGAGCAGAGAGCTCCAGTATTACCAGCAGTAATTGCTGAGTGCAAGTAGAAGGTGATCATAGCTGGGCGTCTGTAGCTGGTAACTGCAGAGCACCAAGCAATGTTAAAGTGGGCATTATTTTGGTAACTTCTCCAGTACAGCAGCAACATATGAAGCCATTTTGCTATTCTTTATGTTCTATATAGAGAACAATATCCATTACATTTGCATGTGAGGGTCTACAATGAAATAATAACTCTGGTATGTTACATAACTCAAGTACATCCATCTTACTAAAAGGGCTGTCCAACATGAAGAATTGGTTTACAATGGGTTCTTGATTCCCAAGTCCACATTAACCTCTACATGCTAGTCCCAAAACATAGTCCCCGGCCAATCACTGGCTGACGTCAGTCTTTGCTGTTGCCAGTCATTGGCTGATCGATGTGTCGGGGATCAGGAAATAAGAGTTTGGTGGGGGAATCTGGAGGTAATCAATGAGACGAGTATTGCTTCATTTACTTTACATTGTACGCACTAAAAAAAAAAAAAAAATACTTGCTGACCATGGAGAGGCGCTATATTGTTAGTCACGGCAAAAGAACTTCTTCGGAGTCTGAAGAACCCACCGAACAACTGCCAGTGTCACTATCTGCCAATATGTGTATGGTATTGTAAATGTGAAACTTGCACGTGTATCAAAGAAACCGCGAACATATGGAGCACACAAAGCCAGTGAGGCATTTCCTCTGCCAGCAAAAGGCCGGACAGTACAAAAGGGAATTATGTAATTGTACCACGTCTATTCTTAGAGACAGGTTCTCAGCAGCGAGAGTTGGGCTCAGCTTGGTCGGATACAAGAGCTGCGGCTTCTCAGGGACTGGCTGTATAATACCCCGAGAAGGATGAATGAAAAGCATTCAGAGACTCTGCCAATGGGCACAAACCCTTCTTGTGCGCTAATGACTCTGGCAGAACACTCAGGGTAAGAAAACCTCCATCTCAATGTCACCTTGTCAAGCAACGAGCATTACCCCTGATTCAGCAGCAGGCTCACTCAGCACTTACGGTATATAGTTCACCATTTGGCAAAAAGGATAAAAAGTAGTCAGTATACAAAAAATAAATCATCCTCTGAATATAACATGAACCCCAGTCGTGGGTCAGTGGGCATAATAATGTAATACAGACCAAATGTAGTGAACCTGTGCAAGGGAAGGAATTGTTCTCAGTAATGGCACCGGTCACCAAGTACAAGATTGGAAATGTCATAAATCATTTCATTGCCACAGAGCCCTGGATCATTTTTTGTTTTAAATTTGTTTTGTAGATTAGCTCTTATTCTCCAAGTGGGCGGTAACCTTTTATTGTGTCTGAGAAAGAAAACAGTACCAAGCAGAGGATGAAAATATCGATCTAGGCTGAAAGGGAAATACCCATAAAAGATGTTTCTCTCTGCATTGCTTCATCACTTTCTGGCCAAAAAGGTATGGCCCTACGCATCGCTTCTGGGAGACATTTTGGAGCTGACAGACTCCCTTTAAGGGCCAATGTTATTGTTTGTATAAAGAAAAGTTATACAGATTTCAATTGTACAGTTTTCTGTTTCTACATCTCTACTGTCATTCATTCTGCTTACCCCAAGTGCATAAAAATCAGTCCAGGGTCATATGATATACAGTCCATGGTCATGTGATACTGTCCATGGTCATGTGATATACTGTTCATGGTCATGTGATATAGTGTTCATGGCCATGTGATATACTGTCTATGGTCATGTGATATACAGTCCATGGTCATGTGATATACAGTTCATAGCCCTGTGATATACAGTCCATGGTCATGTGATATACAGTCCATGGTCATGTCATATACAGTCCATGGTCATGTGATATACAGTCCATGGTCACGTGATATACAGCCCAAAGTCATGTCATATACAGTCCATGGTCATGTGATATACAGTCTATGGTCATGTGATATACAGCCCAAAGTCATGTCATATACAGTCCATGGTCATGTGTTGTACAGTCCATGGTCATGTGATGGACACACAGGTGCAGTGCTTGTTACAGTCACAGCACAGTAATCAGACATCTGCCTGGTAACGAGCTGTGCACCTGTGTGTCCATCATATGACCATGGCCTGTGTATCACATGACCATGGCCTGTATATCACATGACCATGGGCTGTATATCACATGACCATGGCCTGTATATCACATGACCATGGCCTGTATATCACATGACCATGGCCTGTATATCACATGACCATGGCCTGTATATCACATGACCATGGCCTGTATATCACATGACCATGGCCTGTATATCACATGACCAGGGACAACCCCTTTAATGACTTTTAATAACTCCTTGGTAATGACTTTTACATCGGGCATGCAAGTGCACCCAATCCTTTCCCTTCATCTACATTCAAGGTGTATGTAAAGCAGTTGTCTTAAAAGTATCTTCATTTATTGGATTTACATAATCATTATTTTCTTTGTCTCTATTATACATGTATATTTCATATTTCTAATGTACTTTACTTTCAGTGATCTACTGGCATGATGAAGGCAGAAAGCTGCAATCTAAGTAAATGTAGAGAATTCTGAGATGTGACAGCAGAACACTTAGAAGGTTTCGCACACAGCACCAAGCCATAAACCCTTCTTTAATGCTTTCCAGAGGGAATGTAAGAGGTTGTCTTTCTTCCTTCCATTCCCACCAATTTTCAGACTAGCCTTCACCTCAGCCAAATTGTTCTCAGATGCGCGGATCCCAGAGGTCTCCTTGGAAACGGGTGAAAAGAGACGGCTTTCTTCCATTGAAATCCAGGGCAACCGAGGGGCTAGGGGGGGCTCCCTGACACAAATCAATTGCGATTTCTAGGGTCACTGAACTCATTTTAGGAAGTATAATATGCCAGGCTGAGTGTGAAAGGGTTATATGTACTCACAAAGAGAGTCCCTCATCGACTTCAAAGGCCCCTTCCTTTCTACCCAGCCCCCTTATTGCTTATATCCTTTCGGTGCTATAGCTATTGATACCCCAGAGTGGAGCATTCCCTATAGAACATCCAACAGTGCAAACACTTAACGCAGACAGAAAACCCCGTACGTATCAGGATTCAAGGGGAGCCAGAAGTTGGTTCTTTCAATGGACACATAGAATATACAGATACTGATATTGTGAAGCAAACGCAAAACTCAAAAAATGAATTAAAGGGGCTCTATCAGCAAAATCATGCTGATCGAGCCCCACATATGCGTGAATAGTCTTTAAAAAGGATATTCAGGCACCGTAAATGTTATATTAAACTACCCCCCAGTTTTAAAATAATACCCTAAAAAAGAATGTGATCTACTTACCGAACGTCTTCTTCATCCACGCCTCCTCTTCCTGCAATGTCCTCAGGTCCCGTCCTCCTCCGGTGCTCGCGAACGGACATTGATAAAAACAAAATGACCTGGGCGCATGTGCAGTGGCTTCTACTACGGCTACTGCACATGCGCCCAGGTCATTTTTTTTAATCAATGTCCGTTTGCGAGCGCCGGAGGAGGACATCGGAGGAAGAAGAGGCATAGATGAAGATGAAGACACACCCTGAATGCCCGCCCCCCCCGTGCACGTTCGGTAAGTAGATCACATTCTTTTTAGGGTTTTATTTTAAAACGGGGGGGGGTAGTTTAATATAACATTTACGGTGCCTGAATAGCCTTTTTAAAGGCTATGCACGCGTATGTGGGGCTCTAGCAGCATGATTTTGCTGATAGAGCCCCTTTAAAAAAGCGTGGAAGCGTGATAAGTGTGCCAATATTAGTGAATATTACAGATTGTAGCAATAACGGGCAACTAAATTAATTACATTTGTTTTCTTTTTTAGGTTTTTTTTTCAGCCTGTTCATTTGTTGCATTAGCAAATAACAACATCACATACAAAGAGCTGACCACCACACCGCTCTTCTAGAGCTGACCACCACACTGCTTTACTAGAGGTGACCACCACACCGCTCTTCTAGTGGTGACCACCACACCGCTCTTCTAGAGGGCACAACCACCACTCTTCTTATTCACCTGCATGGAGTTAGTTGCCATTATTGGATTCAGGTCATACCTGTTGGGGTTTATGCTTCCAGCAGTATACATAGGATGCTTTTCATAGGACAACCCCTTTGAGATATGCCCTGAGTTTTAATGTATCTCACGGTACCATACAAGGACCCATGATAATATACATGTGTATGGGACCATTAGACTATAAGGCTAAGGCCCCACGGGCCGTAATCGCAGCGCTAAAGCGCTGCAGAAAGAACCGCGGCGTGAACGCACTGCAGTTCTTTCCGCAGCACTTTCAACAGAAAGTTTACTGAGTTTTCCTCCGCGGACTTTCTGTTACAATTATATTTATGGGAATGCCACTGGCGTTTCCGTAGATATAATTGACATGCTACGATTTTCAAAACCGCAACGGTGTCCGCACTGCGTTTTTTTCTGCAAAGTGGGCGTGGGATTCGCACGAATCCCATCCCCTTTGCTTCCACTGTAAAACACCGCGATGTTTCCTGCAGCGTCTCCGCTGCAGGCAAATCACGGCATTTACGTCCCGTGGGTATGTAATGGTCAGTGTGGTAGCTGTGAAATACAGTGACGGTGCAGGTTGTGTGCATGGAGTCTTCTGTAGTTTCTCATATTCAGATAATAGTACCAGCGGCAGCATGCACGGAAGGGCTGCGGTCCTGCCATCACTAATGTTTCCTTCTAAACATTGTTTGATGTTGGTAAAAATGTGACAAGTTTCAGGAAGAGCGGATTCTCCCCCCCACACCCATACAGATAAAGGGCTTCCTCTGCAATGATTAAATAAGACCTCTCCCTTAAGCAGTGTACGATGCACCAGCAAACCCTAACATTACTACCACTGACTACACAAACACACTGGATGCTAATAGGAAGCAGAAAATGACAATTATACTATTCATTAAAGAGAAACTCCACCCAATTCAGGTTTAGCCTGAGCTGCAGTTTTTCTTTCCCATAGTATTATTCATTCAGAGCAGATCGTGATGGAGATTGAGAATGTCTTTCCTTTATATCTTATGATCAACTTCATTCTTCATCGCTACTTGATGAGCTACCCTTACAATAAATAATCAATATCAAGATTGCCGGGGTCTGTCTCTTGGTACCCTCACTGATCAGCTCAGGGCTGCCATCAGGAATTCCTCCTTGGTAGCCCAAACACAGTATATAATGTTCCCCAATGGCCCCACAGTATAATGTGCCCTAGTGTTTCCCCATATAGTATAATGCTCCCCAGTCCACCCACAGTATAATGCTTCACATGGTAAATAATGCACCACAATGGCTCTACACTGTATAAAATGCTCCCGAGTGCCCCGCCTAAGTATAATACTCCACAGTGGCCCCGCACAGTATAATATGCCCTAGTGCTTCCCCGTAATACTAGTGCAGCGAGGCTTCTACTGGAAAGCGGTCAGGCAGCGCGTACATACAGCACATGACGCCAGGCCTTTTCCATTAGCGCTTTGGCTGACTCCCCTTTCACAGTTCAAGTCTATAGAAGTGTACCGTTAGGTTGGCGTTCTTTACCAGCTAGTGATGATACTGAGCTGTGAGGCCGGGTCCTCTAACCGGTGTCAACTAATGGCAACAATATCTCTAACACCGGGGGACATACCTGCAAAACTGACACTGTACTGAATTCAATGATACACAAGATACAATGGTAGTCCTGACAGCTCTCCAAACACGATCCAGGGGAACAAGGAAGAGCCAAGAGTCAAAAGAGTGTGTTCCTGGAGAGTTGCCAAGAGGTCTTCCATCTTTTGTAGGTCTTACACTCGGTGTATCCAGTGCAGCAGTGCGGGGGGAGCTGGGGACTTGCACAGAGCTGGATGCAGGTTCTAGCAGCATTTATGGAAGAGGACCTGTGCTAAGTTCTCAAGGTGAAATCTGAGATGTGTGTGAATAAAAAAGGCTGGGGACATGGTAAAGACTTGGAAGACTCTCATGAGTACCGAGTGTACTTTGTACCAGTGGGACTGCAAAAGGGGACATGACCAGAATATGTGGAACAATGTAACTTCAGAGCCACATCTCCAGCAGGGGAAGTATTGGGAAACATCTTGTGTTATTTAGAAAAGATATGCTACCAGTCTGTCAAAACTCGCCTCCTGGTCCTTGCTGGCCATGGAACATTGGTGTCTGAATTCTAGGCTCCTACTGAATTGGGAGGCAGAGAAAGTCCAAGGTCCTCTTCTCATTTATAGGTTTGTAGTCATGTGCAGGTGAGATTAGGAGCTCATACAACTCCGACAAAACATGTCGGCACACGCCATTCCCAGCACTTGCCTTATCAAAAGGTGTCAGTGGTCTATCATAACTGTGAGAGGCAAGAGAGGACACACAGTGTGTTAGTAGCAGGGTCCTCTAAGGGCCCAAGAGAGCAAGACTAGGGAATCCCATGAGATATGTGTAGGGTGTCCAGGCCTCCCCCGAACGGAAATCTATGGCTAGCAACATACCTGCTTTGCGCTAAGTATAATACTTCCATACTGTATTATCAGTGTATATAGAGGATACTCATCTGTCATAGTGTATTACTAGTGTATAGAGAAAATATACATCTGCCATACTGTATTATCAGTGTATACAGAGAATACATATCTACCATATTGTACTATCAGTGTACACAGAGGATACACATCTGCCATACTGTATTACTAGTATATACATTGGATACATATAAGATAAGATAATCCTTTAATAGTCCTGCAGTGGGGAAATTTCAGCACGTTACAGCAGCATAGTAATATAGATACAGGATAATACACAGTAATATATTACAGACGTAGACACCCATATGCTGAGACGAGAAGATATACTAGGAGCCCATAGAAGCTAAGGAACAGAAGAAGAAAGAAGGAAGGAAGACTTCATCGTCATAATCATAAGTTTTCTGTGCGGAGTGATCTTCGCATGGTCTGATGTAGATTATACAGCCTGGTCGCGGTTGGAAGGAAGGACCTGCGATAGCGCTCCTTCTCACACTTGGGGTGAAGCAGACGGTCACTTACAGTGCTGCCAAGTCCCATCAAGGTCTCATACATGGGGTGGGATTTGTTCTCCCGCATGGAGCTCACCATGCACAGTATCCTTCTGTCACCCACCACCTGTACTGGGTCCAAGGGGCTCCCCAGGACAGAGCTGGCCCTCCTGATCAGCCTGTCAAGTCTATTTCTGTCCCTGGTTGATATACTGCTCCCCCAGCAGGCCACACCGAAAAAGATGGCAGAAGCAACCGCAGAGTTGAAAAAGGCCCTAAGAAGTGTCCCCTGGACTCCGAAGGCCCTCAGCCTCCTGAGCAGGTAGAGTCTGCTGTGACCCTTTCTGTGCAGCGCCTCCAGGTGATCAGCCCAGTCTAGTTTATTATTGAGGAGCACACCCAGATACTTATAGGTCCTGACTATCTCAATACATGTCCCTTGGATATCCACCGGGGTCGGAGCACCTCTCCGTTTACTAAAGTCCACCACCATCTCCTCGGTCTTCCCAGCATTAATCCTGAGGTGGTTCCGCTGGCACCATTCAACAAAATCCCGGTTTAAGTCTCTTTATTCCCTATCGTCACCATCAGTGATAAGGCCGACTATAGCAGAGTCATCAGAGTACTTCTGTAAGTAACAGCTGGATGAGTTGTGCCTAAAGTCAGCAGTGTACAGTGTGAAGAGAAATGGGGCAAGAACTGGACCTTGTGGTGCCCCCGTACTACAGATCACAGTGTCAGACACACAATCCTGGTATCTGTCATACTGTATTATCAGTGTATACAGAGAATACATATCTGTCATACTGTATTACTAGTGTATACAGAGGATACTCATCTTCCATACTGTATTACTAGTGTATACATTGGATACACATCTACCACACTGTATTATCAGTGTATACAGAGAATACATATCTGTAATACTGTATTACTAGTGTATATAGAGGATACTCATCTGCCATACTGTACTATACTTCCATACTGTATTCCAGTGTACATAGACCATAAGTATCTGCCATACTTGACTCACCCAGCCCAAGGATAGGGATGTTGTGGCCGCTGGATAGAGGCACAGTGGGACAATGACTGGGGATGGCCATGTCCTTCCTACAGATAACTGTCCGATAGAAAATACTGCGCGTTAGAAAAGTTTGTTTTGCAGCTTTATTGTAATACAAGTAATAATACTATTGTACAGAGCTTTACCTAGGCGGACATTTAGTCTTTCTCCTCACACAGGTCCCACAGTAAGTCGAGCGAAGTCCTGTATGTAAACCTCTGCCCTCAGTAAAGATGGCCGCTGCGCGCTCCCCTCACTGCCTGACAGGGCTAGTCCTAGTGTTATACATGAGCGCTACGATAGAACCGCTGCTGCCAGTAGTTATCATGGACGGCTTTAAGAAACCGGAGGTCAAAGGAGGCTGCTTACGACAGCCGTATTCCGCGGCGGTGCTGTTGCTGTCAGCGTGTCTGTATGGAGACTGATCTATAACATATTAGCAGATCCATCAGCTCTGAGTGACTTCCCGGAGGCTGCTGACTGCCCTGTGTGAGGACCATGCTGTACCTGATCGGCTTGGGTCTGGGGGATGCTAAGGATGTGACAGTGAGGGGCCTGGAGGTGATCAAGAGCTGCTCCCGGGTCTATCTGGAAGCCTATACGTCTATACTGTCCGTGGGCAAAGAGGCATTGGTACGAGCTTGGCACGGATAAGTGACTAGACACATCATGCGTTTATTACCAGCATTACGGATACTTAATGAAATCACATCATTGAGTGCAGCCATTACAATAGCTGAATGTGAATGGTGACCTGACAAGACCGCACATTGGTCTGCATGCTGCGAACTGAATGAGGATGATTTACTGCCAAATGCCCCATTGTACTCATGTGGATGTGATTGGTGTGGTCCATGTGTGGTGTGGTCCGTGTGTCACACGTGTGGCGTGGTCCGTGTGTCACACGTGTGGCGTGGTCCGTGTGTCACACGTGTGGCGTGGTCCGTGTGTCACACGTGTGGCGTGGTCCGTGTGTCACACGTGTGGCGTGGTCCGTGTGTCACACGTGTGGCGTGGTCCGTGTGGTGTGGTCCTTGTGTCACATGTGTGGTGTGGTCCATGTGTCACGTGTGGCGTGGTCCTAGATGTATGCCATCTGTCTGTTCTTGGGTCTTATACATAGCAAAGTTTGCTCCAATTTTTAGGGGTAAATTCAGATA
This sequence comes from Leptodactylus fuscus, assembly GCF_031893055.1. NCBI lineage: Eukaryota > Metazoa > Chordata > Amphibia > Anura > Leptodactylidae > Leptodactylus > Leptodactylus fuscus. Next base: position 57,844,031 of record NC_134273.1, on the reverse strand, counting down.
TTGCAGTTGATAACCGCTTCAGAAAGCGCACCCAGTTATTAACTGCACCATCTGAATATACCCTAACAGTTTGTGGTGTGTACTGTCATCGCTCACCTGTATTGCTGCATGTTGCTGGTGTTTAGCCTTGTCTGTGCTGCATCCGTTTTTTTTTATTCCGAGTATTTTCATAGATCACACACCTGCTGCCTAAGGCTAGGTTCACACCTGCTGCCCGGATTCCGTTCTCCATTTCACTTGAAAAACGCGGAGGGAAAAGTCCTTATTTTTCAGTCGGAAGCCCAGTGGAACCCATTCTAGTCTATAGTCTAACCACCAAACAGATTGGGTTTCCATTTCTCAGGTCCCCAAGTGGATTTCCCTTTCCTTTTGTAGTCACTCCTGGGATTGGCTCCAAAAAAAGCAGCAAAATCTGCAACAAGAAAAGCAGCTTTTTCCGCAACATGAGACCTCAGCCTAAACGGGGTCTCTAGGACTTGCATATTGGTTGCCCTTCCTTAGGACAGGTTATGAATGAGGACGGTGGGGGTGCATGTTGTAGGAACCCTACTGATCAGTAGCACCTGTTGAGATGAACATTGCTGCCTCATCACAAGAATCCTATCTATACTGCTAGTTTATGTGGATTTAAAACTTTTCCTAAATGCATTAATTTATTCACTTCATTGTTTACACTCCGTTTCTTGGGATTATCTGCTCATTTGTCAAGTGATGTAGCTGCCTGCTCTCAGGGGGAGGGAGGGGCTGGGAGGAGCTCTGAGCTGTTTGTGTCTTTTAAGTAGCGGAGCTTCTCAGAGAGCTCCGGGATCAGTCACTTTAATTGAATTTGGCTGATAAGCGCTGAGATAGGGAGTCCAGTACCTCTGTATGTAATGCAAACTGACTCAATACAGCTCTGCTACATCAGCTTCACACTGTAATAATTCATTTACAACCAATCCCGTGCAAGTGAAACCCCGCCCACCTATGTGCCTAGAAAAGCAGGAAGTGAAGAGAGCACAACAGCCTGCAGGTTAGTGAACAAGTGTCATGGGAATACCCCTTTAGGTGACTGAGCTGCTGCTGTACCATGTGAGCCATGATGCAGTACTTGTGAGCTCTTCTCTCTCCCGATTCATGTTCATCGGTCACATGGCACAGCAGCAGCTCAGTCTCTTTCAGCTGAATGGGTCTGAGCTGCAATAAAAAGTACAACTCCTATGATATGTATGGTGCTGTGGTTGGTATTCATTGAAGCAGCTGATCTCTGGGGTTCTCGGTTAAGATAGGTCAGTAAGTGAAGAGGGATTTGAAGCATCTGAACATCAACAAGGTGTTTTCTGTATATAAATATTATGAACGGTTCTGCAACTTTCTGGTGGTAAAGATTGTGTTACTGTTTTGGCTAATTGTTTCCATCCATAAGCTAAACATTGTACACACCTAAATACTTATCACTGCTGTGCAATTGCTACACTTGTGTTCATTGTAACCAGTCCTTGGTGAACGAAACAGCCAGGAGAGGAGAGATGTAGCTGATACAAATCTATCTCTTTCTCACCTATCCCCACCCTTAGGATAGGTCATCAGTATCAGATCAGTGGGCCAAGACCCCTATCATCAGCTTTTCTCAGCATCTGAGGAATAGGGAATGAAACAGGAAGCAGACAGCTCCGTTCCCTGTGTAGTGGCTGACCCGAGTCACTGCAACTTAGCTCCCATTCAACAGAGAACAGAGAGCTCACCTTCCCTCTCCATTCTGTTTGTATCACCTGCTCATGGTCTCAGACCTCACACCAGCTGACTAGTTTTCCATATTCTACCATGTTCTTTTGTTTGTTTTTTTTTTCTTTTACACTTAGGGTATGTTCATTCATGGCGGATTTGCTGAGGATTTGAATGAGATTTTTATTTTTATTTTCTTCACATGTAGTGAATCTTTTTCAAAAGTCCCTCTGCGATATAGGAAGGTACAAATATTATAATAGCGAGGAACATAGAGGTCCCTGTCATAGATTTTACTCAGGACCTGGAAGTCTGTGATGCAATGATTCATACATGATCATGGCGGTACTGCGCATAGTAGTATGATCTGTACAGTAGAATGGCAGTGCACAATAATAACAGTAACTACATGTATCTGCTTCACTTCTGCAGGAGGAATTCTATGGCCGGGAGCTGATTCTTGCTGACCGGGAGACTGTGGAACAGGAAGCTGATGAGATTCTGCGAGATGCTGCTGTTAGTGATGTGGCCTTTCTGGTGGTTGGGGATCCATTTGGGTAAGAATAAACGCTTTAAAGGATGCATTACTTATAATGTTACTAATATTACTAGTAAAACGTGGTTGAGAGTGGGTTTGGTTACAAATTTGCCAGCATAAAGCCTGAACTGCACAAAAAATCTAGATCAGGGGGCCACACGGTGGCTCAGTGGTTAGCACTGCAGCTTTGCAGCGCTGGAGTCCTGGGTTTGAATCTCGCCAAGAGCAAAAAACCATCTGCAAGGAGTTTGTATGTTCTCCCTGTGTTTGCGTGGATTTCCTCCCATTCTACAAAGACATACTGATAGGGAAAAAAATGTACATTGTGAGCCCTATATGGGCCTCACAATCTACAAAAAATTAAAAAATCTAGATCTGCAATGCTAAAACTGGCCTTCCACATTAGCTGTGCATCCATTGACTGATTCCGACGACTACCTAATGTGTATGGGGGGCCTCCTAACCCAGACGGCACATGTCAGTGTCAAATGGCCTTAACTTTATTTTACAATTATTTTTTTTTATTTTTTATATATTACTTAAAAAAAAAAGCAAAAAAAAAAATTTGAGTTAACTGGCCAATTACAGATATGTATTAGTATAGCAAAACATATGCAGGGACCCCGCCACCAGCTCTGCTTTCCCCAAGAACATAGGATTCTCTGGTTTATTGTATTTCTCTTTTTTTTCCCAGAGATGGATAATTTTCCACCTGTATAGATCCAATCTAATAGATAGATGATTGTATCCTCCATTAATAGTGCTCACCATTGCCCTATAAAAGGTCTTTGATTACATTATAAGCATTGAATCCTGGGTAATAACTCCTGTCAGTAGCCAAATATCATTATTTATAGCCAGACGGCATCGTTCTATAATAGCCTCCGAAGCTTTAGTTAATCTCCTCTCTTGAGATACATGGGGGAATTTTACTACCTCATTAGCCATGGATTTATAATGATTGTTATCTGTCTCCCCTGTCTCTGGAGGGTCCCTGCTATTTCGTGGGGGGTGGGAGTTTCTCTTCAGATTGACCCAGGCCTTACATTGCACAAGGAGTCCTATGCCCATCTCTGCATTAAAATATTGACTAGTGTGTAACTGCAAGTATATAGTGTGTACATGAAAACACATGTGAAATGTGGCATTGTCTGATATATCAGCTTGGGCTTTGTTCACACCATGCTTTTGGTTTAAGTTTCATTTCACATGGTGTTGCCACAGTCTTCTCTCATTGACTTTCAAAGAAAAGACCTTAACAATAGCAAATGATCACTTTGTTGCTAGCGTCTCCCACATGACCACCTGTACTGATGTACCCATACCTGTGAACAGTTCACACTGCGACAAAATCCACTGCAAAAATTCTGCCTCCTTTTCTATTCGATGAGTGGTGGATGTCTTCTTTTTCTGTTAGTTGAAAAAATTAACAAAAATAAAGAAGCCTCCTGTCGGGTTTTTGGGCAGCTTCTGCTTAAAGGGATCCTATCTTTCAAACCCTTTTTTTTCTAACTAATACGTCGGAATAGCCTTAAGAAAGGCTATTCTTCTCCTGCCTCTCGTTGTCTTCTCCGTGCCGCCATTCGCTTAAAATCCCGTTTTTTCTCGGTATGTAAATGAGTTCTCTCGCAGCACTGGGGGCATCCCCAATGCTGCCAGAGAACTCTCCGCCTCCATCTTCTTCTGGAACGAGGTCTTCACTGCGTCTTCTTCTGGCGGTGTCTTCTGACTTGTAGGCCTCGGGCCTAGAGCAAAGCTGACTGCGCATGCTCGTGGCTACAAGAAAAATGGCCGCTTGCACATTATTGTAAGCGGCTATTTTCTCGTGGCCGGCGGGCATGCGCAGTAGGCTTGCCCGAGGCCTAGAGGTTAGAAGACACCGCCGGAAGAAGACGCAGTGAAGGCCTTGTTCCAGAAGAAGATGGAGGCGGCGCTGGCAAGTTCTCTCGTAGCATTGGGGACGCCCCCAGTGCTGTTTGAGTGCTGGAAACCGCCCCTAGTGCTGCAAGAGAATTCATTTACATACCGAGAAAATGGGATTTTAAGCAAATGGCGGTGCAGAGAAGAATACGAAAGGTAGGAGAAGATTAGCCTTTCTTAAGGCTATTCCGATGTGTTAGTTAGAAAAAAAAGGGTTTGAAAGATAGGATCCCTTTTAATCTTACATTGAAGTGACTCTGGAATAAGACATTTTCAGGATTTTCGATTTTCTGGATACTACTATCCCTCATTGCATCTCTCACCTAAGGACAAGAGGATGCTAAGATTCCTTTCTGTGTGGCTCAATAGCGCAGCATCTATGCTATGGATCTATACAAAGAAATCAATAATAAAGTGTTTCCTAACATGGCTCTACTTTCATCTATAGCAGATTCAGGTTCCAATCATGTGCCAAAAGCTCACCACAGAAGTGTGCACAGAGCCCAAGTGGATCAGGAACTCGGTACTTGTACTGTGCTTTCCCTTATCCAGCTCACAGTGTAAGCGGAAAGTTTGCTGGAAATTACAAATCCAGCGATCGCTATCTATGAACCGTCAATGTATTTCTGCAATTTATATGGAGACATTGAAGGATTACAGTCACCTATTGAAGAGTGTTTAAAGATAGCGACTTCTCCCAGGGGGCAGCGCCATTTAGAAGGCTTGTTATCTGCCTGTACCGCATAGACAGACCCCTGACCCGTACAGAATAAGGAGATGGCATCTGTAGATAAAATGAGCATTTCTGCAGGCCCCAGCTGTGTCTGCGCGGTGATGAATGATGCACATGGCGGCCACTTTGTAGTCAACACATGGTCTCACCTCTGCCATGCTGAGCAATAATAATCATCTATCTTAATAGAAAATTCATTTAAGGATTTGTCATCTCTGTAATATGTAATTTTATTTTTTTTTTACAATTTTTTTTTAGACTCTATTTTCATATTTTTGTAGCTTTCCTATTTATTTTACAATCCTGATTTGCATTTTATAATATATTTTAATGAGGGATTGGCTTGTCACGGGAGAACAGGTGGCCGGCTGACCTTTAGTGGTATCTAGGGAGGTCACTGGGCAATTCACTTGGGACAAAAACCAATGCAACATCAAAATGATCAACTGAAAGGATCAGGATGATAAGGAAATCCTTAGAGGGACGTGCCAAATTTATTTATGCACAGGATCCTTAAAAAAAGTGGAAATGTGCGTTCACATTTTTTTTTTCCTTCTATTAGTTTGTTGATATGTTAGATCTATACCATTGGAGAAAATGATCGGCAGTACTACATATGAAAAGACAGAGAGTTTACTGTCCTATAGCTCAGAGTTTTCTATATATCGGGATGTTTGAGGCTTCCTTCTTCATGAAAAATCCTCTGCAATCTCTCATAGTTATTGCATTGCAGCAATCCAAACAAACAGCGGGTGACATCCACAAATCTCCGCCATCCCGTGTGACCTCCTTTTATACAGGCATCTATGTCTCTCCCATTGACAGGCTGACAAAGAAGTGAAGGATGCGTCAGTAACCCCGGCAGATTATTGGAAGAAAGCTCATGTACATGGCCTTCTACAAAGCCATATGGCATAAATTCACAGTACATTGCACATCTATTCTCAGGGCCTGTGATTGACATTTTTGTGGCTCCACTTACATATAGCTACACAAACTGACTTTTTTTTTTTTGTCTATTGTAATGCACAAAAATTGCAACCTATAGCGTTACGTCCAACAAGGAATGTGTAGTTCTTTGATCCAATGTATAATCTGACAAGTTACGGGGGTTATTGCAGCTTACTGACATAGGACTGAGCTTCAGATCCAGCCTTTGGACAAGTGGGGCTGTTTCTGAAAAACAAAATGTCATATAATCCATTAAAGAGCTGTGGTCGGATCGTACTGTGAGCGCATCTGAAAAAACTGTATACCGCTTTACGGTTTTATACTAGACGTCATACAGTTAAACGTGTTTCACGTGTACCATTAAAAAAACACAACAAAAACTATGTCAATGGAGGGGAGGTTGTGGCTATAGGTGAATGGGCAATCGTGTAATACAGAACTGGGGTCAAGTGCACCAAAGACGATTGCACGCATTCTTAGCAGGTCTTTGCTTTCTGCAATGGAGGGACTTCTATCAATGATGCCTGGTATATGATCAGTTTATGACTTAACACATTAAGCTGTGACATTAAGTGCTTTTTGGTTCCTTAGCTATGTCTGTATCCTATTAATATTATAAAGTGTGGGTTTGTTTGGATGTTTGTTCCTCAATCACGCAAAACCCGCTCCATCGATTTGGCTGAAAGTTTCCACAAACATAGTTAATACACCCGATTGCGCAATAGGCTACTTTTCGTCACAATAGCGCACATACGTTTGTGCCAGGACCCCCACAAAACCCAAACTCACACCACCATCTCTGCAATCACACACTTTGGACCATAGCAAGCCACAAAATTCATATTGCCCTCTATACCTAGCCCCTAACCCCACACAATCACATATACCGTACTTTACCACTTTGCCCCTCACCTTAACGATACTCCAGGAGGCTCTCTTTAACGCTCCGGAGCAGCCATGTTTGCCGACCTCCACCGCTCTGACAATCCGCGACACCGCCCACCCATGTTAATACCCCTAGGCGTTCTAATAAATGCAAAAAAAAAAAAAGTTTAAAAAAAGTGAAAAAAAATCTAAAAAAATTAAAAAGGATTAAAAATTCAAATCACCCCCCTTTCCCTAGAACACATATAAAAGTATTTAAAAATACATGAAACACATACATGTTGGGTATCCCCACGTCCGAAATCGCCCGCTCTACAAAGCTATACAAATATTTTTCCTGTTCGGTAAACGCCGTAGCGGGAAAAATGGTCAAAAGTGCCAAACCGACGTTTTTTCACTGTTTTGATTGTGATAAAAATTTGAATAAAAAGTGATTAAAGCAATAACCTTTCCCGAAAATGGTAGAACTACAAAGTACACCCGGTCCCGCAAAAAAAGACGCCCTATACATCCCCGTACACGCACGTATAAAAAAGTTACGGCTGTCGGAATATGGCGACGTTTCAAAAAAAAAACTTTTAACAGTTTTGGATTTTTTTAAGGGGTCAAAATGTAAATAAAACCATAGAAATTTGGTATCCCCAGCATCGTAACGAAACACAGAATACAGGGGACATGTCATTTTGTTTGCACAGTGAACGCTGTAAAACCAAAGCCCGTAAGAAAGTCGCAGAAATGCATTTTTTTTGTCAAATCCATCCCATTCTGAATTTTTTCCCTGCTTCCCAGTACATTATATAGAATAAATAATGCTGGCATCATGAAGAAAAATTTGTCCCAGGAAAAATTAAGACCTTATACAGCTCTGGGAGCGGAGAAATAAAAAAACTTATGGGGTTTAGAAGGAGGGGAGTCAAAAACGAAAAACGAAAATCAAAAAATGCCATCGGCGGGAAAGGGTTAACTTCAAATACTTCTGTCCCAAAGTCACTATGTAAAGTTTCTCACAACACCGTATAGCAGCTCAAATACAAATTAACTTCAACACAAAAGTCTCACGTATTCTCTGAATTACAGCAAAAACAAGATACAAAGTTACATTTCATATCCCATACCTTATACACAGTACGAAAACCTTACCCGCACCTGTATATACCCACTGCTACAATCACCGCAGACAAAGTCGCGGGTACCAGCTAGTCAGCGTATAAAGCATTTTGGTGTTTTATCGTGTTCTACTTGTTGTATACTTACCATATGTTTTTGTACAGGGCTACTACACACAGTGACCTGGTACTGAGGGCTGCTAAGGCAGGAATCCAGCATCGGGTCATTCACAATGCCTCTATACTGAGTGCTGTTGGCTGCTGCGGTCTTCAGGTGAGTTTACTAAAGCTAAAATCATATTTATTAACCACATTTACTGTATACAAATCTGCTCACATTGTCACAGGCTTCAAAGGAGACATCCAAGATCAGGTATTGATGGCCTGTCCTTAGGATAGGTCATCAATATCAGATTTATGGGGGTTTGGTGTACCCACGATTCAGCTGTTCTCAGCATGGATGGATTTGCAAACACTACCCAATGCCTAGTGGTTGTGCTGAGCCATTACAGCTCAGCCCCCATTCAGATAAAGGAGAGCTAAGCTGCCATACTGCTTCTGTGCACACTATGCTGAGAACAGCTGATCGGTGGGGATACCAGCCCCCATAAAATATGACATTGATGGCCTATCTGATCGGCTATCAGTATCCTATTTTGGATAGCCTCTTTAAGGTGCCCATACTCTTTTAATAGCTGATGACCAAACGCTCATTCGGCACATGGCTATTCTTTCTGACTTCCCTATACACATCCAGAGTATTTAATAATAAAAAAAAAAAAATCTTCAAAACCTACCAAGACAGTCCTCATAGTAGTCGACATTGCTGCATCCGGTGTATGCACATCTGTGACTAGCCCAGGCTCAATGTGCAGCTCGCACACAGTGGAGCGAGGTGTACTGATCTCCATTGGATAAATTCTACATGCTATTCGCTTAAAGAATAAACTTTTTTAAAAAATATAGTATTATTTATAAATATATATATTTATTTATTTTTTTGGGGGGGGGTGTCGGTGTCGGTAGAGAACATATAGTTCAATATAAACAGACAAAAAAAATCCAAGCCTTCTGGTATCAGGCATATGAGTATATGCTCCTCCATATTGTACTGTCAGTAGTTCACAGGGAAAATTCAGGATATGGAGAAACCGACTCCTACTCTGTTCTAATTTTTGCAATAGAAAATTGTAAAATATTTCATTTTTGTGGGACATATTGGGGGGGAAAAACAAACTTCCAGGTGGTAAAGCTGCTGTCACCTGTCTATGTAAATGAGAATAATTTGAGTAAAGATCTATTGTAGAAGATGAATTCCCAGTAACATGGGAGTACAGTGTGGCGGTAGTAAATAATTGTAAGGTATTGGCACAATACATTTTGCACGGGTTTGCTGTATTTATTAATGGGTGTGAGGACAGCAGTGAGCACCTAGCGGATGACCATAAATTAGGCTGTGAATGTAAGCAGTGATGGGAAGAAGCTGTGCTAAACCCGCAGCTCAGGAGTAAGAAAAGAGCAGCGGGATAGCGGTGAGCATCTGGTAAACAGCACTTCATTGCTTACACAGTGCTGCAGGCTACATGTTATTAGCTTACATGCAAGTGTCCCCTGGAATGGAAATGTGTTTCCTGTTGATAGAAGGGCCGTATAGATACTTACTTCCAGGCGCTGGCCAAGACAGACATAAACCATTAGAGAAATGGAACATTGTTTTAATATATCAGCCGGTTCCAGGTCAGGTCATGGGCACAGTTTCTGTATGCAGGTGTTACTTGTTCCTGATAAGGACAGCTTTAAAAGAGGGGTCCGATAACCTCATTGTGCTACATAATGCCTTTCCCTCCTGTCCCATATGCCGCCGCTTAGAATATGTTCACGTGGCAGGGATTTTAGTTTTTAATGCTGTTTTGATATCGGGGCCATACATCAAGTCTGTTTTCCAATGTATTCCTCCAACATATGCCACTGTAAAGTCATGACATACATCGGCTATTGGCTACAACTGGAAAAATAATAAATATACAGTACCCACGTTTCAGTGACTCATTGTATGGATAAGAACATAGTAGTAATAATAATAATAATAATTAATTAAATTTAATATATATATATATATATATATATATATATATATATATATATATATATAAAAAATCAAAAGGAAAAACCGCTACATCTGACTGCATGTACATATGCAATGACTGCAACGGACAACCCCAGACTGTAAGGGCCAACAACAGACAAAATAGAAAAAATTATCGTCCGGCAATCAAATACTTAAAATGTAACTTTTAAGATAATTTTTTTTTTCTATTTTATATATATATATATATATATCTTATGTTTATAGCAGCCTATGGCTATGTTTGGCACATCCCAGCGTACAGGTGTATATACTGTGTACTACATGCCATTACGCCTTTGGGAGATGCACCAGTAGATGTATGCCATCCTAGGCTCCAGCTTGATGTGACTAGAGCCTTACAATCGCTCTTTATGCTTCATGTTTTCAGCATTTCTTGTGTAGTCTTCTTTTGCTTCCTGATACCCAAGTTAGAAGGACATAAGATCAGCTGGTTAGCATATGTGTAGCTTTGTATAGTTTGTGTAGCATTGTATCCGGTGTATAGTATAGTTTCTCATCCTGTGGTATTGTACCCCAGGGGAAAGCTGTGCAGGTCTATGGACGTTGCCTTTCAGCCATGCTTCCTCTGACTTCCACTTTTGCAGACTGTCTTTGTGTCTGAAACTGTAATCGGGGAAAGTGATTGGATTTGTTATGGGCACATTGTGACTGACTCTTATGCAGTATTTTGGAGGCAATGTAGGGGGTCATATAGCGATGTACCCCCTTCCCATCATCCTGCACCACTACATCCAGTGTTTTTTGTTGCTTTTTTTTTGTTAGGGGGGGAGTTGTTGGTCTTTGGCAGAAATGAGCAGGCCAAAAATCTCTTCCTCTGTTGCTGTGTAGGATGTAAGTTACCCCTGTATCATTAAACGCAAGTACCCTATGTGCTATTCTATCACCCTTCAAAGACTGTCTGCTTGTATAGTGTCCCCTCATACGTTATACATGGCAGATCTTTCATTGACTTTGTACTTTTTGGGTGACATTTTATGATCCTACACCCTTTCCCCCCCCCCCCCCCCACTCCTTACATTCTCTCCAGATTTTCAGGCAACCCGTCTGTGCCTTCTGTATGCCGTGTGGTTTCTCTATGCCCTGTCACATATTTTGCACGTTCCTCTCTCTCCGCCATGGGCAGGAAGCAGCTGTTTTACATGTAGCCGTCCGGCTCGGGGCTGTGATTCTTGTAATTCACTATACAATAGTTTGTTTTTAGCCGTCACAATCTTTTAAAATATGTTCCTTTTATGTTTTTAATGGTATTGTATGGTCCTAAAAATACACTTGTGGCGATGGGCCTGCTTCAGTTCTGCTGTCACACTAAGGTTAAGAGGACCATATGTCCGCACAGGGGTCAGCGCAGGAATGCCTGGAGCTTCTGTTGTGTCCTGAGGAAGTCAAAGACATCACTGTTCCTAGACTTAGTTATTGGTACAAATACAGCGGTAGTCTTCACATTTACCAAACATCTTGTCAGATGAAATTGAGCATCTTGGACTATAAAACTAAGAAATATGGCCATCTCGTGCAACTACTAGTTTCTAAAGGACATCATAACAGATCTCTGGCATTAGCATTAAAGGGCATCTGTCACTAGACAGATGCACCATCAAGAAAGGACATCTGAAGGCCGCCTTAAAGAGTTACAGCAGGAATATGTTTATATGCGGTGGCACCATCCAAAAGTAGTCAGACAACCATTGAACAGTTGTCCATCTGTTGCCCCATTTCTACAAGAAGCAAGTTATGCCCAATGAAGTTGTTTATATGAGATTTCCGTTATTCACGATTTCCTAATGTGTACCTATTACCCAAATATCTCCTTATAAGCAGGAGGGGTTTTGGTAATAGAGCAGTTCCCATCAGGTTTTTCCACCATTGGTCTACCTGTGCTGTAGAAGCTCCGTTGTCCATGATGGACACACGGGTGCACAGCTCATTTCCAGGCAATGTTTGATGACTGTTCTGTGACTGTAATAAGCCGGGCACCTGTGTATATCACGTGACTATGGACTGTGTATCACATGACCATAATCCATATATCAAATGACCATGGACTGATTTTTATCCACTGGAAGTAAGCAGAATGAATGGCAACAAGCAGATACAAATGGCAGTGGTCATGTGATATACAGCTCGTTACAGTCACAGCATAATAATCGGAGATCTGTCTTGTAATGAGCTCTACACCTGTCTCCATCACATGACTTTGGACTGAATTTCAAACAATAAATGCCAACAAGCAGAGACCTAGAACTCTGAAACTGAACAACCCCTTTAAAGGATACCTAAGTTTTCGTGAAAAGTTTAACTATGTGCAGGACAGACCATTCTATGACTGTGTAAGCCTTCGTACATGGTGTACTATCTGCTGCTAATAGTCACATTATGGCTGCAACATATTTTACATTTGTCTCTCAAGCTGTGGGTGTGTACAGTAAGGAGCAATCTGACCCCCCTGCCAGAAGTAATTGCAAAATTGGAAAGATTTTTGGAAAATTGAGAAAAGCCCCAACGAGCATAATCATGATCCAGGAACAATGAACTGCAATTATAAGGCAAATACATGCAGACACGTTGCAGCAAAAAAGATCCCTGACACAGGAAAAGAGCAATCTGAGTCAGGATTGCTGCTGTCTGTGAATAATATCCCATCTGTAATCATACAAGCAGTTGGAAATAGATACAAGTACAAACAAGACTCTTCTTACATTGTAAAATGTGCAGAATGTTTACTACAGTGCACATAAAAAGCTGTCTGCAAGAAAATTGTCCCCTCCCCTTTCCATTCACTGTGTGAATACAGAATAGACCCTCTCCCTCCACTCAAGTTGTCTTACTTTTTTAATGGTATCTGTGGACAGGACTTGCCTAGTAACAGGAAGTGAACAGCAAATTGGAAAGAGGGGAGATGCCAAGTGGCAGGAACTTGAGAGGTTTCTCAGGCATAAAGAAGCAGCTCTACTTCCGGATTTGGGGTCACATGACCACTACGGACCAGGGGCTGTTAGAGCTGCTGTGTCCTAGGGAACCCAGATCTGCTCTAAAGTATACTGTAGGAGACTGCACTCATTCTTTAGCCATGCAACAGGTTTTAGCTCTGCCCCTGGCAACACAATTGTCACCTACATAAAAAATTAGAGAGGGTCATTTGAATCAAGAAAAAAAAAAAAAAATTGGAGAGGGAATTTTTCTAGTAGCACTTTGTGATATCTATCTATCTATCTATCTATCTATCTATCTATCTATCTATCTATATATATATATATGTATGTATATTAAAAAAAAAACTGTAAAATGTGAGACACATTTTTCCCTCCCCCCCCCCAAAAAAAAAAAATCCTGAAAAAATGAAAACAAATATATGAATAAAAATAAAGCCCTACGTATTACCAAAAAAAACAAAGTTTTTTGAATATGTCTGGTCCTGAAACAGGAAAAATAGCCTGGTCTTGAAATTGTTAAATAAGGTGCATTATATTTTAGTCCAAAATCACATGCTCTATTAATTGAGACTAAGGCTAGGTTCACACTGGTGTTTGCTTGTCCCAGATTCTGCTTAAGGCCCAATTCACATGGAGTAACGCCAGGCGTTTTTTGTGTGTATTTTGTGTGTATTTTTGCAGCCGTAAAAAGCAGTCTCCATTGAGTTCTATAGTAAAATACGTCTGTATTTTTACGTCCGTAATTTTACGGACGTAAAATTACGGACGTAAAAAAACGCCAGCATTTTACTATAGAACTCAATGGAGACTGCTTTTTACGGCTGTAAAAATACACACAAAAAACGCCTGGCGTTACTCCGTGTGAATGGAGCCTAAATCAATGGAAAGAGGTTTTGCAAGGAGGACTTTTCTCTCCACCAATTTTATACTTGCTCCTGGTGGACCCAATTATAGTTTAGGGTTTCCGTCTTTCTCGTCCCCATGCAGACAAGAATGACTGAAACCCGAAGGCCCGAAACCTAGCATTGGTTGTCTGAAAAGCTGATGACCATTTAAGAAGTTGAGAGTAAATAAGAAGCTGTAAGGTGGCATACACACGACCATGTGCATGTCGCCAGCCATGATTGAAGGGCACGGGCGGCACAAAGATGTCATCCATGTACCAACCGTGCTTCCATTTATTGAATACTAGAGGGAGGACCCGGCTTCGCACGGGTATATTACATTTTATGTTTGTGTAGTGGCCCCATAAGAATTGTCCAATTTTGCACTGATGTATTTTGTATGTGGTTTGTGTGTATGTCCATAAGCGTCATGTGATTGTGTATCTCATTTTGAATGTCAGTGAAAAACCTGTGATCAGTTGTTATGGATACCTGGAGTAAAGCTGTATCTAATCCTTCCCCGTGTAGTACTGTGTTTAGATGCAAGTATCTAATCCTACGGCATGTGGTACTGTGTGCAGACGTGTGTATCTAATCCTATGGCGTGTACAACTGTGTGAAGACACGTGTATCTAATCCTCCCCTGTGTGGTATTGTGTGAAGAGGCGCGTATCTAATCCTACTGCGTGTGGAACTGTGTGTAGACGCGCGTATCCAATCCCCCAGCATGTGGTACTGTGTGCAGACGCGCGTATCTAATCCTATGGCATGTGGTACTGTGTGCAGACGCGCGTATCTAATCCTATGGCATGTGGTACTGTGTGCAGACGCGCGTATCTAATCCTATGGCATGTGGTAGTGTGTGTAGATGCGCGTATCTAACCCTCCCCCGTGTGGTACTGTGTGCAGACGCGCGTATCTAATCCTCCCCGTGTGGTACTGTGTGCAGACGCGCGTATCTAATCCTCCCCCGTGTGGTACTGTGTGCAGACGCGCGTATCTAATCCTCCCCCGTGTGGTACTGTGTGCAGACGCGTGTATCTAATCCTCCCCCGTGTGGTACTGTGTGCGGAGACGCGTATCTAATTCTCTGACTTGTGGTACTGTTTGCAGAGGCATGTATCTAATCCTCCAAAGTGTGGTACTGTGTGCACACACGTATCTAATCCTCCCCTGTGTGGTATTGTGTGAAGAGGCGCGTATCTAATCCTTCGGCGTATGTAACTATGTGTAGATGCGCGTATCTAATCCTTCGGCATGTAGAACGTGTGCAGACGCACATATCAAATCCTTCAGTGTGTGGAACTGTGTGCAGAAGTGCGTATTTAATCCTCTGGTGTGTGGGACTGTGTGCAGACCCGTGTATCTAATTCTACGGCATGTGGTACTGTGTGTAGACGCGCGTATCTAATCCTATGGCGTGTACAACTGTGTGAAGACACGTGTATCTAATCTTCCCCTTTATGGTATTGTGTGAAAAGGCACGTATCTAATCCTACGGCATGTGGTACTGTGTGCAGACGCGTGTATCTAATCCTATGGCGTGTACAACTGTGTGAAGACACGTGTATCTAATCCTCCCCTGTGTGGTATTGTGTGAAGAGGCGCGTATCTAATCATACGGCATGTGGAACTGTGTGTAGACGCGCGTATCCAATCCCCCGGCATGTGGTACTGTGTGCAGACGCGCGTATCTAATCCTATGGCATGTGGTACTGTGTGCAGAGGCATGTATCTAATCCTCCAAAGTGTGGTACTGTGTGCACACACACACGTATCTAATCCTCCCCTGTGTGGTATTGTGTGAAGAGGCGCGTATCTAATCCTTCGGCGTGTGGAACTATGTGTAGACGCGCGTATCTAATCCTACTGCATGTGGTACTCTGTGCAGACGCGTATATCTAATCCTATGGCGTGTACAAATATGTGCAGATGCGCGTATCTAATCCTCTGGAGTGTGGAACTGTGTGTAGACGCCTGTATCTAATCCTTCGGCATGTGGAACCGTGTGCAGACACACGTATCAAATCCTTCAGTGTGTGGAACTGTGTGCAGAAGTGCGTATTTAATCCTCTGGTGTGTGGGACTGTGTGCAGACCCGTGTATCTAATTCTACGGCATGTGGTACTGTGTGTAGACGCGCGTATCTAATCCTATGGCGTGTACAACTGTGTGAAGACACGTGTATCTAATCCTCCCCTTTATGGTATTGTGTGAAAAGGCACGTATCTAATCCTACGGCATGTGGTACTGTGTGCAGACGTGTGTATCTAATCCTATGGTGTGTACAACTGTGTGAAGACACGTGTATCTAATCCTCCCCTGTGTGGTATTGTGTGAAGAGGCGCGTATCTAATCCTATGGCATGTGGTACTGTGTGTAGACGCGCGTATCTAATCCTATGGCGTGTACAACTGTGTGAAGACACGTGTATCTAATCCTCCCCTTTATGGTATTGTGTGAAAAGGCACGTATCTAATCCTACGGCATGTGGTACTGTGTGCAGACACGTGTATCTAATCCTATGGTGTGTACAACTGTGTGAAGACACGTGTATCTAATCCTCCCGTGTGGTACTGTGTGCAGACGCGTGTATGTAATCCTATGGCATGTGGTACTGTGTGCAGACGCGCGTATCTAATCCTCTGGAGTGTGGAACTGTGTGTAGACGCCTGTATCTAATCCTTCGGCATGTGGAACCGTGTGCAGACGCACTTATCTAATCCTTCAGTGTGTGGAACTGTGTGAAGAAGTGCGTATTTAATCCTCTGGTCTGTGGGACTGTGTGCAGACCCGTGTATCTAATCCTCTAACATGTGGTACTGTGTGCCGATCTGTGTATCTAATCCTGTGATGCGTGTATCTCAGTTTGGATATCAGTGTTGGGTTGTGTATGTGGAGTGACCGTGTGTATTGCAGTTGGAATATGAGTGAAAGTCTTGCAGGTTTGTATTGGCTAAGGGGGGGGGCACTGTGTTTGGAATGCTGTATCTCAGCAACGGTACGTCCGAGCGAGTTGGAGTCTCGTCTTAAACCTTCCCGGATACCTGAAGTGTCTCTGTACCAAATTTGGTGAAGATCGGTCCAGTCGTTTGGTTCGCATTAGAGCACAGACAGACAGACACAGACAGACAGACAGACAGAAATTCATTTTTATAATATAGGGAGATACATGGTCATGTGTAGGGAGCCATATAAATGAATGGGTCGGTGTGCTGACTGTGAAAGACTTGGCTAACACAATGACTTCACACAGTTGTGTACGTGAAGCCTAAGTTTCTTGTTCTCTGATCTATTCTATATTGCAGCTTTACAATTTTGGGGAGACTGTCTCCATTGTCTTCTGGACTGACACGTGGAAACCGGAGAGCTTTTATGACAAAATCAGGAGGAACCGACTGAGCGGCATGCACACCCTCTGCTTATTAGGTAAGGTGCTCCATCTTATCTCAGGGATTGACCCGTTATCTCTCCTACAATGCTGATGGCCCAGGTTGTCAATTTATTCATACATTTCTAGGAGGAATAACAGAGGAACAACCCAAGACCGCTATAAGAAAATAACTTTTTCATGAGTAATACAAGTGTTTACTGACTAGACATGTCGGGAGGGTGACAGATCCTCTCTAACTTCCTGAGGCCGGGTTTGTGCTGAGTAATAGTTATATGGAGGATCTGTAGGCTATAACCTAAGTAACCTTTCCTGATCTGGTTTTAGAACTATCTACATTTATAAGCTACAGGTACCAGATTAAAAAAAAATTGGCTCAATATTTCAGGTAATTCCCCCCCCCCCCATTGTTGTCCACTGGCCAAAGTTCCACCGATGGGACACACTGCGATAAAAAAGGGTCATAGGTCTTAAAAACCGTCTAGTGCCCTACAGTCATGTGTAGTAATAGAAAGCCCTAAACATGGACACTCTACAATGTTGCCCTGTGTGAATTAGACCCAAAGATATTTTGTGCCCTGGAGAGAATATAAAAATAATCTACCTAGTTTTTTCTGCTTTCAACCTGGTGCAAATATGAATAGTTCACTTTCATCGTATCCGTTATCAGCTTTCATTACACAGCGTTTGGTAACGGATTTGTATGTTTTGCTGCAGATATAAAGGTGAAGGAGCAATCCATAGAGAACCTTATGAGGTGAGTGTGAATGCTGCAGTGCCTATCCTTCCTCGGTTTGTACTGCCCTCTGCTGGACAATCTTAGAACGATTACGATTATATGGCTGATTCCATGCAACAAGATTGTAAAATAAGATCTTATAAATGTTTGGTTGGTTTTGTTCATGACTATATAGACAATGTAAATATGATCTGATTCCTATATGAAGTTTGTGTTCGTAGACGAAGAATGCTAATCTTGCGATCCTGAAAAGCAATCTAATCTATTATTGTTGTTATTTATATACAGTAATGTAGTCTACAGTGTGACCTTTTGCTCCTCTTCATGAGAGGACCTGGCTCTTAGCTGTCACACGGCATACAAGATATACAAATATCTAAAGGATTGTGAGTTATAAATCAGGTGTAGATCGCTTTATGTTCAATTTTGCTTCCCTGGATTCTTGCATGTCATATAACACTGATATAATGAAAAATAACTGATATACAGCAGTGCAGGAAATCTTTTGCCCGTTCGCTACATGAACAAAATACTAGTCGGGGGCTCAGCAACACACACAGGGCCATGGGAGGTAGTGTGCCACGGAGCAGAGAAGTACGTGGCAAAATCACACACCATTACTTGCAAATGGCCACAGTTTTACAGCAAATCCTCCTTCTGCCGAGATGAGAGCACCAACCCCTTCTGTGCTGAGCTGTATGTATAGTAGCTAATGGTCAGATCTCCTCCAGAGCTGTACATCATTTACTATTCTGCTGTCTTAGTGTTGCATGCATACACTACATGCATATTATATGTGTGTACTTAATTCAAGAAATACAGCTTAAGATCCATTTCATACAATGACTATGCAGAAAAGACCTGCTGATCGTTTCCCTTTTTTTTTTTTTCTTTTCTCCTATAGAGGGAAAAAGGTTTTCGAGCCGCCGCGTTACATGACTGTGAACCAAGCAGCAGAGCAGCTATTGCAGATTGTTCAGAACAGAAGGGAGCTGGGAGAGGAATTGGGTGAGTGTGACGATCTACATAAGGACCATGATATGTCAAAGGTATAGCCGATATCTGCAACATGGTGAAAGTGTAAAATGTTTCACAAGAATTGCCCTATTGAGGCTGTGTTCACTCCGGGGTCATGGCGGACTTCCTGATTAGGATTCATAACAGATCTGTAATTGCACTAAGTCACCATTCCTATAGGTGTGGGTTTGTCCCAATGGCATAGTTGGCTTCAAAATGTTCAATCCTTTCGTCTGAAGAGTCTGATAGCGGATTATTATAATCTTTAAGAACACACATTACAACAAAAATTTGTGACGGATATTTCTTTACCCCTCCCCGTGAAGAACCTGTGCGGCTGTACAATCCATCATACACGTAGCCTGAGATCTGTAGATTTTAGCTGGTCAGGGCGACTTGACCTCAACGAAGAGAAGAATACAGATAGAAAGGAATACCTACCTAAAGTGATGCCATCTGCATTGTATATATTGAGGGAATAAGTGGATTATAAATTAGTTAGAGGTTCTGCAATGCTATTGCCGTGCGATGTAAAGTCATATAGTGAGAAAAGTAGAAAACCTGGTGTGTTTGAGAATTCCTCCTGTACCTCACATCACTGTCTTATTCTTTTCTGTCTTGGATCCACCCAGAACAGAAGAGGTTACCCCTATGACCCCTTTTTATTTGCTGCATTATTTAATGTTACATTCACATCCGTTTGGCGTGTAAATGCCACATCCTGCATGAAGTCAGGGATACACCCAGGTCCTTAAGACTGACAGACACTACAGGATGGGCTTCCTCCGATCTTAGACTCAACGGCAGAAATTGCCATTCATAAACACGTCCTTATCACCCAGAGGAACTGACATGTCTGCCTTTATCGTCTCAGCTTGGAAGGACGTCCTCTAATATGATGTGAAATATGTCAAGCACCATCTTCTCTATTACATTCATCATATGGCTGGCCATAAGAAACTAGCTTTCTTCCAATGTTGTCCAATCACATTTGCTTTTTGATCTCACATATGAGTGTTGGCTGATCCCGCTATCCTGCAGGAAAGAGATGAATAGTATTCTTATTTCTTCCCACCAGACTTTTCAGTCCTAGGGGTGAGAGTCACGTTTTTTCCATATGTACAATGACTGGTATCATCTATGTACAGATAAAACCAGATCACACCATTCACAGTATAGGAGATGATGGTCACAGCTCATCTCCTCCATATGGACAGGTCACGGAGCATGTCAAGAGAACGCTCTCCATAGAATGCATTAAACAAAGTTTAACAAAGTTCTGTCACTGAAGATGAGTTTCCTTCATCTTAAAGAGGTTATGTTAATAGTATAGGCATTAATTTCTGCACCTTATTTTGAATACTGAAACACTTTTAGGAATTTCTGCCTGTATGAGTTCCCCCTTACATGTGGCCTTGTTCATTGTTAACCTGATATGGAATACAGCATTGGATGAGTTTAGCTTTGTCATGTGCTGGATACACTAATAACTACAATTCTCATTGAAAATAAGGAAACGTAATTTATAGAATTTGCTGCTTTTAATACAATCCTAGCCATGTACTGAGCGCCCCCTCCCAAGCTATAATGTAAAAGTCTAGTCGTTTTGCGATGCGCCCCTTCTATTTACATGCTATATCCTAGTGACCTACTGTGTTGCAGTATGATTGTGAATGTATACGGTGTATGTAACCTTTAATTCTTCCTCATCCCCAGCTCTAACTGAGAACACAATCTGCGTAGGACTGGCTCGAGTCGGGGCTTCCGACCAACATATAGCATCGGGCACTCTGCAGCAACTCAGCACTGTTGACTTTGGAGGACCTCTTCATTCACTGGTGATAAGCGGCTGCATGCACCCCCTAGAACTGGATATGCTTAGACTGTTTGCTGTGGAATCCTCTAGCTTTGATCAGATAAATGTGGAGGACAGCTCAACATATCTGTCGTCATAGACATCCTGTGAACAACCTGCACCCCTCACTGCAGAAGCAGCTACCCAGTCCATGTGGCAGCAAACAGTGCTTTGTGTTTGTCCCATTGTGTTACCGTGCCACTCTCACTAGTGATATAGCGCTATACTAGGGGTGCACCAACTCGCTATTTAAAGAGTAACTGGCATTTCAATAACCTGTTAATATTATGTCTGGTGGAGATTGGAACCATTTTTGTAATCTACGTTATTAAGTGTTCATGCTTACTTTTCTTAAAACAAAAGAACATGCAAAGTGTTAACTAATGCCTGTGCTATGGAGAATCTGCATTCAAAGGGGGAGATTTCTGGTGTACAAGACATGAAGATGTTGCAAAATTTGGGGTAAATCGGCATGTCAGATTTATGGTCATTTATAGCAGTTACTGATGTAAATCTATGCCAGCTAAATCTTCCCCACTATGTATATAGTCTGCACAATATATACTGATTATGGCTCTTTATCCTGCCGCACCTCTCCCTGCTGCGTATAGGAATGTATACACCTGATCTAACCTTCTATTACACTTTCTCTGCCTATCTCTTGCTGTTGGCACTATTCACTAACATTACAGCTTCTCTCTCCGTACCTGACTTGCCAGTCTCTTTGCTATATAGTGTCAGATGCTGCAGGATGCAATAGATAAGACTGATCAGTGCTAACAACAAGTGACGGGTAGAGAAAGTGTAACATGGTTTGGAATAGCTGTATACACAGCAGGGAGATTAGAGGCAGGCTAAAGAGCCTCTAACCATAAGATGTATCCATTGTGTATAGTATATGCTCTCTCTATCTATCTATCTATCTATCTATCTATCTATCTATCTATCTATCTATCTATATATGGGATTTATTATAGTTACCACACCACTTTTTCCTGACATGGGACCTTCCACAGTTCACAAGACTTATTAAGAAGCCGGAGCCTCTTAATAATTTGGCCATATCTGCTGCAAATGCTCTCAATATTAAGACCAGAGCATGATAGGCCTGTGTTATATATTCCCCCCCCCCCCCCCCAGTTAAAGCTTTCCTAAAGAGACGTTGTAGATGTTAAGAAAAGTAAGCATGGTCACTTAATTTACTATACTACAAAAATGTCCCCAAAACTCCTCCAACGTAATATTAAAAAAAAAAAAAAATTGATGAAATGATAGTTACTCTGTAATAGATAACCTAAAGCCAAATGTAAAGAGGAGATAAGAGGCCAATACACATTGAATTCCAGTCCTTAACATGATGGATGGTATTCTTTTTGTGGACCAAGCTCTAAGCGGCCGGCTTTATTACAGAACTTTGGTGCATCCGTAATATATGCTCCAGCACTTTAATATAAACCCCGTCTACCATGTTCATGCTTCACTGTCCCCCTCCAATGGTATTTATTTGGAAACACAGGGATTTTCCAGAAAAGCTTGTTCTTATGCCTAAAATGAATAAAGCAATTACATTTTCAATTAATATCCGTCTGGTGTTTCTCATTTCCTTCCCAAAAATGTATCACGACAGTTAATTCATAGCTGGAATTTATGTTGCAACCAGCTAATGGCTTCTGGATATGGTTAAGGCCTAATAAAGGTTCTTTTTAAAAAAAAAAAAAAAAATTTTTTACTTACTGCTACAACATTTACCGAATGGGAAAATATTGGCAAACAAGAAAAAACTTGTAAAGCTTTAGAGCGAGGCTCCAATAATGAGACAGCTTTTCATAGACTAATATTCTAGTACAATTTAAGACACTTAGACGCTTACTAGAGATGAGCGAACACTAAAATGTTCGAGGTTCGAAATTCGATTCGAACAGCCGCACACTGTTCGAGTGTTCGAATGGGTTTCGAACCCCATTATAGTCTATGGGGAACATAAACTCGTTAAGGGGGAAACCCAAATTCGTGTCTGGAGGGTCACCAAGTCCACTATGACACCCCAGGAAATGATACCAACACCCTGGAATGACACTGGGACAGCAGGGGAAGCATGTCTGGGGGCATAAAAGTCACTTTATTTCATGGAAATCCCTGTCAGTTTGCGATTTTCGCAAGCTAACTTTTCCCCATAGAAATGCATTGGCCAGTGCTGATTGGCCAGAGTACGGAACTCGACCAATCAGCGCTGGCTCTGCTGGAGGAGGCGGAGTCTAAGATAGCTCCACACCAGTCTCCATTCAGGTCCGACCTTAGACTCCGCCTCCTCCGGCAGAGCCAGCGCTGATTGGCCGAAGGCTGGCCAATGCATTCCTATGCGAATGCAGACTTGGCAGTGCTGAGTCAGTTTTGCTCAACTACACATCTGATGCACACTCGGCACTGCTACATCAGATGTAGCAATCTGATGTAGCAGAGCCGAGGGTGCACTAGAACCCCTGTGCAAACTCAGTTCACGCTAATAAAATGCATTGGCCAGCGCTGATTGGCCAATGCATTCTATTAGCCCGATGAAGTAGAGCTGAATGTGTGTGCTAAGCACACACATTCAGCACTGCTTCATCACGCCAATACAATGCATTAGCCAGTGCTGATTGGCCAGAGTACGGAATTCGGCCAATCAGCGCTGGCTCTGCTGGAGGAGGCGGAGTCTAAGGTCGGACCTGAATGGAGACTGGTGTGGAGCGATCTTAGACTCCGCCTCCTCCAGCAGAGCCAGCGCTGATTGGCCGAATTCCGTACTCTGGCCAATCAGCGCTGGCCAATGCATTCTATTAGCTTGATGAAGCAGAGTGTGCACAAGGGTTCAAGCGCACCCTCGGCTCTGATGTAGGAGAGCCGAGGGTGCACTTGAACCCTTGTGCACCCTCAGCTCTGCTACATCAGAGCCGAGGGTGCGCTTGAACCCTTGTGCACACTCTGCTTCATCAAGCTAATAGAATGCATTGGCCAGCGCTGATTGGCCAATGTATTCTATTAGCCTGATGAAGTAGAGCTGAATGTGTGTGCTAAGCACACACATTCAGCTCTACTTCATCGGGCTAATAGAATGCATTGGCCAGCGCTGATTGGCCAGAGTACGGAACTCGACCAATCAGCGCTGGCTCTGCTGGAGGAGGCGGAGTCTAAGATCGCTCCACACCAGTCTCCATTCAGGTCCGACCTTAGACTCCGCCTCCTCCAGCAGAGCCAGCGCTGATTGGCCGAATTCCGTACTCTGGCCAATCAGCACTGGCTAATGCATTGTATTGGCGTGATGAAGCAGTGCTGAATGTGTGTGCTTAGCACACACATTCAGCTCTACTTCATCGGGCTAATAGAATGCATTGGCCAATCAGCGCTGGCCAATGCATTCTATTAGCGTGAACTGAGTTTGCACAGGGGTTCTAGTGCACCCTCGGCTCTGCTACATCAGATTGCTACATCTGATGTAGCAGTGCCGAGTGTGCATCAGATGTGTAGTTGAGCAAAACTGACTCAGCACTGCTAAGTCTGCATTCACATAGGAATGCATTGGCCAGCCTTCGGCCAATCAGCGCTGGCTCTGCCGGAGGAGGCGGAGTCTAAGGTCGGACCTGAATGGAGACTGGTGTGGAGCGATCTTAGACTCCGCCTCCTCCAGCAGAGCCAGCGCTGATTGGCCGAGTTCCGTACTCTGGCCAATCAGCGCTGGCCAATGCATTCTATTAGCCCGATGAAGTAGAGCTGAATGTGTGTGCTTAGCACACACATTCAGCTCTACTTCATCAGGCTAATAGAATACATTGGCCAATCAGCGCTGGCCAATGCATTCTATTAGCTTGATGAAGCAGAGTGTGCACAAGGGTTCAAGCGCACCCTCGGCTCTGATGTAGCAGAGCTGAGGGTGCACAAGGGTTCAAGTGCACCCTCGGCTCTCCTACATCAGAGCCGAGGGTGCGCTTGAACCCTTGTGCAGCCTCGGCTCTGCTACATCAGAGCCGAGGGTGCGCTTGAACCCTTGTGCACACTCTGCTTCATCAAGCTAATAGAATGCATTGGCCAGCACTGATTGGCCAGAGTACGGAATTCGGCCAATCAGCGCTGGCCAATGCATCCCTATGGGAAAAAGTTTATCTCACAAAAATCACAATTACACACCCGATAGAGCCCCAAAAAGTTATTTTTAATAACATTCCCCCCTAAATAAAGGTTATCCCTAGCTATCCCTGCCTGTACAGCTATCCCTGTCTCATAGTCACAAAGTTCACATTCTCATATGACCCGGATTTGAAATCCACTATTCGTCTAAAATGGAGGTCACCTGATTTCGGCAGCCAATGACTTTTTCCAATTTTTTTCAATGCCCCCGGTGTCGTAGTTCCTGTCCCACCTCCCCTGCGCTGTTATTGGTGCAAAAAAGGCGCCAGGGAAGGTGGGAGGGGAATCGAATTTTGGCGCACTTTACCACGTGGTGTTCGATTCGATTCGAACATGGCGAACACCCTGATATCCGATCGAACATGTGTTCGATAGAACACTGTTCGCTCATCTCTAACGCTTACCTATTTTCTTACACTTAAGAAATTGATCTCATTAAAGGAATATGTTTTCATCTCTGTTTATCAAGCACTTACATATTCTATGGGGAGGGGTGGAAGAGGCTGCTGGAAAAGACATGCAAGTTACTGCTGCTACACTTTGCTATTTTCTCAGTCGGGTAGGTCTTTTGACACCGTTATGATTTAAGATGAGAGTATATCTCTGTGCACAGAATGGTGCAATAAATCAATTAACATCTTCTTCCTCCTCCCCCCTCCCCTCTCTATAGATGTGGGAGTTGCACACCCTGAAAGGAGGAGGAAAGAAGAAATAAGTGAAGAAACCAATTTCCTTAACATATATTACAAAGTTTTTTTTTTTACAACAATCTTCATTATTCATTTATGAAGATTTATTTTATCTTTGTAGGTACAATTTAAAGTGTAATTTTT
Source organism: Leptodactylus fuscus (assembly GCF_031893055.1). Classification (NCBI taxonomy): domain Eukaryota; kingdom Metazoa; phylum Chordata; class Amphibia; order Anura; family Leptodactylidae; genus Leptodactylus; species Leptodactylus fuscus. Next base: position 57,818,235 of record NC_134273.1, on the reverse strand, counting down.
TTAATTTTTTTTTTTTTTTTTTTTTACTAATGTGTTGGGAGGGTGAACATTTTTGTAATTAACTTTATTAACCTACTAGCAGTTACCCGCAGACCAAGTTGGCGGTGGTGCTGAACCGCTTATATTTCTTGTCCCCCCTTCATCTGCCCCCAGTTTCTTGTCCCCCCATCTCTGCACACAGTTTCTTGTCCCCCCCCTCCATCTGCCCCTAGTTTCTTTTCCCCCCATCTCTGCACACAGTTTCTTGTCCCCCCTTCATCTGCCCCCAGTTTCTTGTCCCCCCCCCTTTCTACTGCCCCCAGTTTCTTGTCCCCCCATCTCTGCTCCCAACTTCATTCCCCCCCCCATATCGGCCTCAGTGTAGTTGGACTCACTTTGCCACGCTCCCCTGCCGCTCTCTCCGCTCGCTCACTGCACATAGGTGTTGGGCGGCTGGCTGCGTGTAGCATATATGAGGCCGAGCGGGGCGGGCGTCAGGTTTCTATGACAGCCGGAAGCCTTGCGATGCCTCCTTGGCCTGTCAGTTTTTCGCTTCTATTGCAGCCTAGGCCGGTAGACTGCAATAGAGGCGCCGGTATTGCAGTCTACCTGCCATACGCAGCCAGCCGCCCAACACCTATGCGCAGTGAGCGAGCGGAAAGAGTGGCGGGGGAGCGTGGCAAGGTGAGTCCAACTACACTGGGGCTGATGTAGGGACACCCCCTCCCCAACCCGCTGCACTGACCTGTTATGTGGTGTGTCGGGTGCAGCAGCCTCCTCCTTAGCCGTCCGCGAAGTATGTAGGTGGCCTGGAATAGCTGCGGCGCCGGGACCATGTGGGCTGCCGCCATCTTGCTCACTGTGTCCCTGCTGAATTGCCACGCCCACCTTCAACCTTCAGCCCTGGCTCCAGAGCCCGCCCACAGCCTGCCATGCACCAATAGGAGGTGCATACACAGACCAGCGCTGACGGAATGCCAGCTGCTACAGCCATGCCGGAGGATTCTTTGGAGGGTCACGGTGGTGATTTGGGGTGAGTGACCCACATTTAAAGATTTAAAGTAGCCCATTACCTTTTCCTGGGCAATATGTGTGCGTGCGTGCGAAATTTCCGCAAAATCCATTCAGCCGTTTGGCTATGATTGAGGAACAAACATCCAAACACACAAACCTCCAAACTCACAAACTTTCACCTTTATAATATTAATAGGATCAAAGTTCACATTAGCAATGCTCGCAATAAGAATAAAGTTACGTTAAAATCAAGCACACCGTTGTTTTTCTTGTGAAATTCTCAATACGTTTGATGTGTCACATGATCCTCTCCCATTGAAAAAACTAAAGTTGGATCCAAATTGGCAGAGTTCAAAATGGCTGCCATGGTCAACACCCATCTTGAAAAGTTTTCCCCCTCCCATATGCTAATATCTGGTCAGTGTCCCTTAATGAAACAGAACAAATCCGGCTCGTTTAATTTTTCTCAGAAAAAAAAAGAACCCAACCATACAACCAATTTGTGACCCTGTGATGTCCGTGATACGTGAAGAATCAGATTCATCTATACAAACTGTGAAACACACAGCTGTGACTTTGCTCTATGGTGTGAATAGAGCGTTATTCAGGGTTCACAAAGGATTTTTAAAATCTGTTTTTATTCAAGTTACAAAAGGGAAGAAACTTACACAGAGAAAGGGAAATAAAGTAAAACCTCTCCTAACCACAAACTCACTTGTCACGTGTAGTATAATTTCAAAGCAAGATCTTGTTTATCTAGGAAGAATTTTGATGGATAAGAAGAATAAAGGTTTTATGGACTATTTGATCCTAAATGTTAGATTTGTAGAATTTTCACATGAGAAAAAAAAAAAAAAAAAACTTCTGAAAATATAGGTCCCATGAATGACAAAGAGGATCCCCAATAGCTTTGTATCTTTAATGTTACAGGCCAGGTCCTGCGCAGTGAGATTGCAGGATCCAATTTGTTCCTATGACAGCTTGGAACCTTATGAAGGCTCCCAGGCCTGTCCTAGGAATGTTTCTGTTGAGAGGGGTCTATGACCAGCCTCAATAGTAATGTAGGGAATTTCCAATACAGTTGCAGGACAGAGCAGATCTCAGTATTTGAAGCGAACGGTACCTGATTCAGTGTACATGGCACATGTAAGGGTTGGTTCACATCTGCGTTTAGTGATCCGTTCGGGGAGTCCGCATGGGTACCCCCCCCCCCCCCAATTGCAAGTGGTGTGCAGTGAAAGCGCACAGATCCCCATGGACTATAATGAGATCCATGTGCTTGCCGCCAGATCTCCGTAGGGATCATGCGGACAGGAAAGTAGTTCACAATCTACTTTCCTGTCCGCATGCACCAAGCACACGGACCCCATTATAGTCTTAGGGGTCCATGTACTTTTACTGCATAGCGCTTGCAATTGCATTTGGTATTCCATTCGGGTGGGGCGGGGTGGGGGGGAACCCATGCAGACTCCCCCAGACGGAATACCAATGCAGATGTGAATGAGGGATCAGAGGACTTAGAGGTCCGATTTAAGGTCTGGCTGGTGCTAGAGTGAATGGGGAGCGTATCGCCCAAATGGAAAATCGGAGCTACGTGAGTATCCCATTTCTTTTTAAATTTTACCCCACTCCTAGCACCCTTTGTCTTTTCCGGTTGTCCTGGAAAACCCTAGGCCACTGGTCTAGATAGTAATATTTGTAATGGATCCAAGACTGGCTAAAAGACCATATTCAAAGAATAGTCATAAATGGATCATATTCAGACTGGACTGCTGTTATAAGCGGAGCCCCCCATGGGTCTGTATAGGGACTATTAGTGTCTAACCTGTCTATAAATGAAGCAGTCTAGAAAAGGTTGTATTTCTAATACTATCTTGTGAATGATGGCGATCTCTGTACAGCATTGTGGAATATGATGATATGTTAGCAATGGCAGATAAATAACATTGTATTGTGTCTTTTTACTCCTGGGCATCTGCTTATACAGCTGTTATAAATTGCCTGGTCATACTGCATGAGGATGTCACGATGGGTTGTGGTTTCTTTTGTTGGTAAAGCATCTTTGTGTTATATTCTGTTTGCTTCCCTTTTATGTTCTTTATTTATGTTCTTCATATTGAATAAGACGTCTTCCTTGTAGATGTATGCATGTTTACAGCCGACTGTTGGAGCTTCTTCCTGTTTTTTCCTTCCTTGTTTACAAGTAATAGTAATCGTGCCTCTTTGGTGCCCTCTTGTAGTGCCGCCTGTACAAAGTACCCCATATGCAGTTAAAGCTGCCCCTTATACAATAAGTAAAGCTCAACAAACGCCATTCCCCACAATGAACAAGTCTTTCCTAGCCTGTGGCCTACTCTGGCAGCGCCATGGTACAAGTGAGCTTGAAGTGGCCTGTAGCCTATGAGGGTATATGCCAGGGCATGGAGACTATGACTCCTTGCTCCTCTATAGCAGGGGTCCCCAACCACCGGTCCGTGGACCAGAACCAGGTCGTCGGTCTGCGAGGCAGTGGGCTAGACGGCCTCAGTCTTAACTGGATACTTCGCGCTAGGCCACGTTGCTACGGTAATGCAAAAACTTTATGGATGCGCTACCCTATAATTTACACGTTACCATATAATTCGTCATATCCGCTCAGATGTTTGTGTCACACCCACTTGCCCCGCAGAGCAATCAGTGGAGAGCTGACCCCATCCACATGGTGGAGCCTGCCTATAACCCTGCCCCCATATGACCAAATCCCCATCCCCACCCTGCCAGGCCATTGAAAGATGGTCTTGCTAGAAGCTGGTCCCTGGTGCAAAAATAAGGTTGGGGGACCACTGCTCTATAGTATCCCCTTAGGATGTGCATACAAAAATAACTTACAGAATTGGCCAGAAAAATCATATTGTAGATATTGGGTTGGTCTCTAAGAGCACATTTTCATTGTAGTTTTTTTTTTATTTTTTTTAACCACACATTATATATTTTCAGTAATGTGTTGTCTTTTTTTTTTCCCCTATGGATCATTGCAATTGTGGCAGTACTATTTTTCCAAAATTAAAATATTTGTATTTATTTATTTTTTTAGCAGGGGGCTTTTTTAGTTTATTATATTTTATTCATCCTAATTTTCTTTTTCCAGGGCTATGATAGGCTGACTAGGTTACTACAGCTTCATGCATCTCGGGGGGGGTTACAATATAAATTCCAGGAGTCAAAAGCCCCTGCAAAGTACAGTCCTATGAAAAAGTTTGGGCACCCCTATTAATCTTAATCATTTTTTGTTCTAAATATTTTGGTGTTTGCAACAGCCATTTCAGTTTGATATATCTAATAACTGATGGACACAGTAATATTTCAGGATTGAAATGAGGTTTATTGTACTAACAGAAAATGCACAATATGCATTAAACCAAAATTTGACCGGTGCAAAAGTATGGGCACCCTTATCATTTTATTGATTTGAATTCCCCTAACTACTTTTTACTGACTTACTGAAGCACAAAATTGGTTTTGTAACCTCAGTGAGCTTTGAACTTCATAGCCAGATGTATCCAATCATAAGAAAAGGTATTTAAGGTGGCCAATTGCAAGTTGATCTCCTATTTGAATCTCCTCTGAAGAGTGTCATCATGGGCTACTCAAAACAACTCTCAAATGATCTGAAAACAAAGATTGTTCAACATAGTTGTTCAGGGGAAGGATACAAAAAGTTGTCTCAGAGATTTAACCTGTCAGTTTCCACTGTGAGGAACATAGTAAGGAAATGGAAGACCACAGGGACAGTTCTTGTTAAGCCCAGAAGTGGCAGGCCAAGAAAAATATCAGAAAGGCAGAGAAGAAGAATGGTGAGAACAGTCAAGGACAATCCACAGACCATCTCCAAAGAGCTGCAGCATCATCTTGCTGCAGATGGTGTCACTGTGCATCGGTCAACTATACAGCGCACTTTGCACAAATAGAAGCTGTATGGGAGAGTGATGAGAAAGAAGCCGTTTCTGCACGTACGCCACAAATAGAGTTGCCTGAGGTATGAAAAAGCACATTTGGACAAGGCAGCTTCATTTTGGAAACAAAAATTGAGTTGTTTGGTTATAAAAAAAGGCGTTATGCATGGCGTCCAAAAAGAAACAGCATTCCAAGAAAAACACATGCTACCCACTGTAAAATTTGGTGGAGGTTCCATCATGCTTTGGGGCTGTGTGGCCAATGCCGGCACCGGGAATCTTGTTAAAGTTGAGAGTCGCATGGATTCCACTCAGTATCAGCAGATTCTTGAGAATAATGTTCAAGAATCAGTGACGAAGTTGAAGTTACGCCGGGGATGGATATTTCAGCAAGACAATGATCCAAAACACCGCTCCAAATCCTCAGGCATTCATGCAGAGGAACAATTACAATGTTCTGGAATGGCCATCCCAGTCCCCAGACCTGAATATCATTGAACATCTGTGGGATGATTTGAAGCGGGCTGTCCATGCTCGGCGACCATCTAACTTAACTGAACTTGAATTGTTTGTCCAAAATACCTTTATCCAGGATCCAGGAACTGATTAAAAGCTACAGGAAGCGACTAGAGGCTGTTATCTTTGCAAAAGGAGGATCTACTAAATATTAATGTCACTTTTCTGTTGAGGTGCCCATATTTTTGCACCGGTCAAATTTTGGTTTAATGCATATTGCACATTTTCTGTTAGTACAATAAACCTCATTTCAATCCTGAAATATTACTGTGTCCATCAGTTATTAGATATATCAAACTGAAATGGCTGTTATAAACACCAAAATATTTAGAACTAAAAATGATTAAGATTAATAGGGGTGCCCAAACTTTTTCATAGGACTGTATATAAGATGTATGTGACATGTTCATCCAGTACAGACCAATAACTAACTTTTGTCTGTGGTGGAAAAATATGGTGTGCGTAGAAGAAGAGGAACTTGTAGAGATAAAACTTTATCTTCTGTATTTCTCAAGTGCTCTCATGTGTAAATGTATGCACTTTCTCCTTTCTGAAGAATATTTTTGTATGGTTTTGAGGTCATGGTCTTGCCGAATTCTATCTATCTATCTATCTATCTATCTATCTATCTATCTATCTATCTATCTGGGATAGTCCCTACTTTTGACCCATTGTTCCAGAAACTATTTCTCTGATTCCTATTACTATTGATCCCTAATACTATTGTATTTTTCGGGCTATAAGACGCACTTTTTTCCCAAAAAATTTGGGAGGAAATTGGGGTGTGTCTTATAGTCAGAATATAAGGGGGGGGAGGGGGAGGGCGGAGGAGCGGAATAGCAAGCATCGCCACTCTCCTGCCACCGCTGGCTTCCTGCAGCGGCAGGAGTGTGGCAATGCTGCGGGCCCCGGCAGCTAAAACCCTCCTCAATATCCGCCGTGCTATTACAGCCGATGCCGGGTCTATGAGGATAATGGTGGCCGCTCTACTTTAGAGTGGTCGCTATAGCAACCAGGTCTAACCAGTAGCTAATGTCCACAATCAGAGTCTTCTCTGATCGTGGGCATAGTCCCCCCCAAAGTATAAAATTATCCCCCGGGTCCGGTCCCCTCCAGCCTCATACCTGTAAAGTTGCAGGCCGGCTCCTGTGCGGTGAGGTCACAGGAGCCGACCTGTTCCTGGGACAGCTGGGAGCCTACTGAAGGCTCTCAGGCTTGTCATAGCAATATTACTATTGTGGCTGGTCTATGACCATACACAATAGTAATGTACAGAACCTCCCATAGATGGCAATACAGTTGAATTGCCGTCTATGGGACTTGCAATCAAATGATTGCAAGTTCAACCCCCCTTATGGGCTAATAAAGTAGTAAGAAGAAAAAAAGTTTAAAAAAAAAATTATAATAAAAAAATAAAATAAATAAAACATCTAAATCACTTCCTTTTCCTAGAATACATATAAAAGTAGAAAATTACTGTGAAATACATACACATTAGGTATCCCTGTGTCCGAAAATGACCCGTCTACTAATATATTTCCTGTACGGCGAACGTCAAAATCAAAAGTGCCAAACCGCATGTGGCTTTTTTTCACCGTTTTGCCTCTGATTTAAATAAAAGGTGACCTAAGCCATAGACATTCCCCAAATGATATAACTAAAAAGTACATCTGGCCCCGCAAAAAAAAATGCTCTATGCATCTCCCTACATTTGCAGGGTCACCTGTCAATGTGGCGCTGCAGCTGTTGCAAAACCACAACTCCCATATATTAAATACTAGAGGGAGGACCCGGCTTCGCACGGGTATATTACATTTTATGTTTGTGTAGTGGCCCCATAAGAATTGTCCAATTTTGCACTGATGTATTTTGTATGTGGTTTGTGTGTACGTCCATAAGCGTCATGTGATTATGTGTATCTCATTTTGGATGTCAGTGAAAAACCTGTGATCAGTTGTTATGGATACCTGGAGTAAAGCTGTATCTAATCCTTCCCCGTGTAGTACTGTGTTTAGATGCAAGTGTCTAATTCTTGTTGGTGTGGTACTTTGTGCAGATGCACATATCTAATCCTCCCCATGTGATATTGTGTGAAGAGGCGCGTATCTAATCCTCCAGTAAGTGAAACTGTGTGCAGACGCGCGTATCTAATGACTCTGGCGTGTGGTAATGTGTGCAGATGCGCGTATCTAATCCTCCCCCATGTGGAACTGTGTGCTGAGACGCGTATCTAATTCTCTGGCATGTGGTACTGTATGCAGAGGCCTGTATCTAATCCTCGCCTGTGTGGTATTGTGTGAAGAGGCACGTATCTAATCCTCCCCCGTGTGATACTGTGTGCTGAGACGCGTATCTAATTCTCTGGCTTGTGGTACTGTGTGCAGAGGCATGTATCTAATCCTCCAAAGTGTGATACTGTGTGCACACATGTATCTAATCCTCCCCTGTGTGGTACTGTGTGAAGAGTCGCATATCTAATCCTACTGCATGTGGTACTGTGTGCAGACGCGCGTATCTAATCCTCTGGAGTGTGGAACTGTGTGTAGACATGTATATCTAATCCTACGGCATGTGGTACTGTGTGCAGACGCACATCTAATCCTCCCCCATGTGGTACTGTGTGTAGACGCGCGTATCTAATCCTACGGCATGTGGAACTGTGTGAAGACGCGTGTATCTAATCCTATGGCGTGTACAACTGTGTGAAGACACGTGTATCTAATCCTCCCCTGTGTGGTATTATGTGAAGAGGTGCGTATCTAATCCTACAGTGTGTGGAACTGTGTGTAGAAGCATGTATCCAATCCCCCGGCATGTGGCACTGTGTGCAGACGTGCGTATATAATCCTATGGCATGTGGTACTGTGTGTAGATGAGCGTATCTAATCCTCCCCCATGTGATACTGTGTGCTGAGACGCGTATCTAATTCTCTGGCTTGTGGTACTGTGTGCAGAGGCATGTATCTAATCCTCCAAAGTGTGGTACTGTGTGCACACACACATATCTAATCCTCCCCTGTGTGGTATTGTGTGAAGAGGCGCGTATCTAATCCTTTGGCATGTGGAACTGTGTGTAGACGCGCGTATCTAATCCTACTGCATGTGGTACTGTGTGAAGACGCGTGTATCTAATCCTATGGCGTGTACAACTGTGTGAAGACACGTGTATCTAATCCTCCCCTGTGTGGTATTGTGTGAAGAGGTGCGTATCTAATCCTACAGTGTGTGGAACTGTGTGTAGACGCATGTATCCAATCCCCCAGCATGTAATTACTGTGTACAGACGCGCGTATATAATCCTATGGCATGTGGTACTGTGTGTAGACGCGCGTATCTAATCCTCCCCCATGTGGTACTGTGTGCTGAGACGCGTATCTAATTCTCTGGCTTGTGGTACTGTGTGCAGAGGCATGTATCTCATCCTCCAAAGTGTGGTACTGTGTGCACACACACGTATCTAATCTTTCCCTGTGTGGTATTGTGTGAAGAGGCGCGTATCTAATCCTTCGGCGTGTGGAACTGTGTGTAGACGCACGTATCTAATCCTACTGCATGTGGTACTGTGTGAAGACGCGTGTATCTAATCCTATGGCGTGTACAACTGTGTGCAGACGTGCGTCTCTAATCCTCTGGAGTGTGGAACTGTGTGAAGACGCGTGTATCTAATCCTATGGCGTGTACAAATGTGTGCAGACGCGCGTATCTAATCCTCTGGAGTGTGGAACTGTGTGTAGACGCCTGTATCTAATCCTTCGGTATGTGGAACCGTGTGCAGACGCGTGTATCAAATCCTTCAGTGTGTGGAACTGTGTGCAGAAGTGCGTATTTAATTCTCTGGTTTGTGGGACTGTGTGCAGACCCGTGTATCTAATCCTCTGGTGTGTGATACTGTGTGCTGATCTGTGTATCTAATCCTCTGATGCGTGTATCTCAGTTTGGATATCAGTGTTGTATTGTGCATGTGGAGTGACCGTGTGTATTGCAGTTGGAATATGAGTGAAAGTCTTGCAGGTTTGTATTGGCTAAGGGGGGGGGCACTGTGTTTGAAATGCTGTATCTCAGCAACGGTACGTCCGAGCGAGTTGGAGTCTCGTCTTAAACCTTCCCGGATATCTGAAGTATCTCTGTACCAAATTTGGTGAAGATCGGTCCAGTCGTTTGGTTCGCATTAGAGCACAGACAGACAGACAGACAGACAGACAGACAGACAGAAATTCATTTTTATAATATAGGGAGATTTTATAATTTTTTTTACTTAAAATTATTTCTTTTCCTCCTCTAAAACCTAGGTGTGTCTTATAGTCCAGTGCATCTTATAGTCAGTTATAATGTTATACTGTAATTTTGTGCATTTTAGACAACAAAATGTTTATATTCTGATATTGTTTGTGCTAATATTTTAAATAAAAAGTTATTCAAGCTTATGGATTTGCAAACAAATTTAAAATGTTCACCTAATACAATAAGGCTACATGAATCCACAAAAAAACTTGGATGATCCACTACAATTGACTGACAAAAATAAGACATCCTACTAATATTATAAAAGTATGTGTGTTTGGATGTTTGCTCCTCAATCACAGCCAAACGCCTGTACGGAATTGGCTGAGATTTCGCACATTCCTAGATATTTTGCCAGAAGGAATGATAAGCCACCTCCTGAGGTGTGTACTCCCCCGACAGCCCCACCGGGACTGGCAAAACGATACTCCGGCTCCGCTGTACAGCCTCTCATGGAGTCCTCGCTGCTCTGTCCACGGCGCTTCCATTGGTGCACACCAAGCTCTGGGCGGGCCTGTGGAGAAGGGGCGCGGCCCGATACCTCCAAGCCAGTGTGTGGGCGGGCTGCTCTCCGCTCCTGGCCAGCATGGCGCCTACTCGCAGCTCCGGCTGCATGTGGCATACATAAGGCAGATCAGCTACACCTACCTCCCAGCCATCCGCCCGACAACTATGTGGAGTGAGTGAGCGGAGAGAGCGGCGTGGGAAGGTGAGTACAACTATTTCTTTGTGTTACACATCCAGGGGGACCTAACGTAAGGGGCCTATGAAACTGGGGGCAGATAAAGAGCAGAAGGGAGAACAGCATGACTCTGGGGCACATGAAGGGGCAGGAGAACGGCATGACACTGGGCCAGGTGAAGGGGAGGAGAACGGCATGACAGTGCTGCAGATGAAGGGGGGGGGAGAACGGCATGACACTGGGGCAGGTGCAGGGGGGAACGGCATGACAGTGCTGCAGATGAAGGGGGGGGGGGAGAACGGCATGACACTGGGGCAGGTGCAGGGGGGAACGGCATCACACTGCTGCAGATGAAGGGGGAGCACGGCATGAGACTGGGGCAGATGAAGGGGGGGCGTGTGGAGGCACATAAAAAAAAAACATGAGAATGGGCAGAATCAACATAAAAGTGGGCGGCGTTAAGTTTCCCGCGGCGTGCGGCGCATATTTTCTACCTCTTTCGGCTCTTCGAAAGTTGGGATGTATAGGTAGGTTACAGAGAACGTGGTGCCCAGTGAGGGCACGCAGGGGTTTGCACGTGTGCACACCGCCAATCAGAAGCGCCAATGATTGCATACATATAAGCGGTTCATTGCCACTGCCAACCAGCAGATGAAGTCGCGGGTAGATGCTAGTGCTTCATAATTTGTGATCCTTGTATACAGGGCCGCTGATAGGCCAGTATTACTGCCACTGGCGTCAGGGGCCCGGCCAAATTGAAAAATGGGGGGGGCCCGGTTTTGGCCCGCCACCATGTGCCGGGCCCCTGGCGCCCGCAGCAGTCCCAGGGCTGGATCGGGATGGATAGGGGACCGATCGGGGCCCTGAAATTTCAATCGGGCCCCTGCCCAGGTCAGAGGAGGTTTAGGTGGCTACGCCGCCACGCTACATAAAAATGTCCGGCTGCCGGCGTAGCGCAGCGGCGGGAGAATGTCTCTAGCTATTTGGGCCCGCCCCCTGTAGCCTAGTAACGTATTGGCCAATCCAGTTGCAGCTCTTTTCCTCATGCGTCATTGATGTCCTGACGCTGAGCGCGGCGGCTGGATTCTAACAGCCGAGGCCAGACCTGCAGACAGTGAGAAGGTAAGTACCAATTTTAATTACAAACACAAAAAAAACTGCTTTATTATCCTCTATTTCGCCCCCAAATCTTTCAATTACTACAACTCCCAGAAGCTCCAGATGCCCTGGAGCTGCTGGGAGTTGTAGTCCACCCAGACACTTAGGCTGTATGGGGCCCCTGATGGCGGCCCTGCTTATATACAGCATGAACACATGGCTGCAAAAACCGTGGTTGTGTGTAAGATCCCATAGAAGTGAATGGGTCCATACTTTTATCTGCAATTGTGGATAAAATCTACAATCGCGTGAAGGAAACCTGATTGTCACTTTTTGACAGGCCAAAGATATGTATGTCTGTCTATCTTTGTATATCTAAACACAGTTATCTTACAATACAGGCAACTTGGCAAGTACATCATATACTATATTTACCATGCATTTTGTATTTTTCCCAGCATACTTCAAGTGGCGGCAGTCCTTGAAAGCAGTACTTGCAGGGGCGTAACTTGAGGGGGTGCAGAGGTTGCAGTTACATCGGGGCCCAGGAGCCTTAAGGGGCCCATAAGCACTGGTATCAGTATTGAGATTGCAGCTTCCATCTGACCCATAACCCAAGGAGATCCACAGATTACCCTAACCACACTAAGGTTCATTAAACTCCTTAGCACCTGTAACCATCACTATCAAGAATTCGCTGTAGGGATGAGGTAGAGGGCCCTGGACAAAAGATTGACCACATATAACTATGATAGCAAACTTAAATGTTTATTGGAGTTTATTGGAGTTACTTCAATGTCACATCTGGATGAATTAATAATACGTCCCATTTTCAAGGAAAATTGAAATTTCCAGTGGATAAAATAGAACTATGTAGGGAGAAAGTTCTATAATTTATGAAATGTATCAAGTCTGCATATCATTGCATAAATGGGCAGGGTTGGGGGGCCTTGGAGGAAGCCTGCCAGCATAGAGGATGTAGTGTGGTCAGAGGATGTTGTGCAGGCTCCTTACTCAATGTTCTAGATTTTTAAACTTTATGCAAAAGGATTGCCATCAAAAATTGCATTACAGCAAGTAACCTTACAAAAGATACTATGCGAAAAAGGAGTGTCTTTTGGGAAATTTCTTATCTTCACTTCAAGAATTGTAACCAGAAATAAATATACTGAATAATAAAAATATCATGAATAATGAGTGACACAAAATAAGATAAAAATTCAGATGGAGACCATACAGGCCCCAAAAGAGCTTGGCCTCATCCTCTTTGCTGGATTCCCTTCTATAGGGTAACTTGCATTGTTATGTTTGGTTCACACTAGTGTTCGGTTCTCCGTCATTCAGATCCTCATGGGAGGGCCTGTCCACTAAAAAAAATTCGTTACTTTCGGACAACCACAAATGATAATGGGTTACGCATGGTCCCAGAAAATCAAAACTTGTCGAGAAGTTTAGTTACACTTTAACCCAAGTTTTACATAATGCATTAGCCTGGAAGTAATAGCTTAATAAAGATCACAAGGCCGCTGTACAACGTAAATGGTGACGAAGCCCTCACTCATCTCAATGCCGTGGTCTCTTCAAACAGCTGACTGGTCTCACACCAGACACCCTGACCGATCTACATCTAATAAACCCCTTTAATTGGTCTCCCAAGATGGACTGTCAGCTCACAGAGGTATAAAATTACATGTTTGTGTTATGTAGGCCATTCATTTTAAAAAGATGGATAACCCCTTTTATGAAAGATGCCCATATATATGTCTCCAGAAATTGATCTAATTATTAAATCACCTCTTTACTTTAAATATATTTTTAAGAGTTTTTGGTGATGTTTTTAATTGAACATGTTATCTATATTTAGAAAAAAAAAAAAATTCCAACTCTTGCCACTAAGCCTAAAATAGCCTGTGACTTCCTGTTTCCTGGAGAAGAACCATGGTCCATAAACACAATGGTCTGCAGCAGACCCTATTGAATTCCATGGTAGAGTATTCTAGGCATGCTTTGTGACCTGTGCACCAGTGGCATAACTAAAGTTTTGTGGGCACCGGTGCAATTTTTTTGTCCGGGCCGCCTACCTCATAACTACAGTGAATTCTTGATAGTGAAGGTTACAGGTGCTAAGGAGTTTAATCCATCTTAGTGTGGTTCGGGTAATCTGTGGGTCTCCTTGGTTTATGGGCCAGATGAAAGCTGCAATCTCAGTACTGATACCTGTGCTTATGGGCCTCTTAAGGCTCCGGTGTGACTGCACCCTCTGCACCCCCTTAAGTTACGCCCCTGCTGTGCAGAGAGGGGAGTAAATAAGCTGTGACATGTTCTATTGTGACAGGAGGATTCTATGACTTATCTCTATATCTACTTGATAGCCGTTATCATCCATGTACCAATAAGTGAGATGACTGCTGTAAAGAAATCTACAGAAAACAGGAAGTCTCAGCATATTATTTGGCTTTGTGGCCAAAGTCAGAACTGCAGGACTTTTAGAGACACTTTAAAATATAGAAAATAAGATTTTTTTTTTCCTTTTTGATCAAAAAAAAAAAGTTGAATTTGGTTTTACAATAGGGAAATAGTTGCAACACATAATATCAATAGAAGAGAAGTAATCCATCAACTTAATAGTGGCTAGATAGATAGATAGATGAAGATTTGGCTTAGAGAACATGTATCTTCAATGTGGAGGGGGAAGCAGAGACTCTCATACGCTTCTGCAAATCACAGGATGTGTGAACACAACCTTAATTTGGCATTTGAAGAAGATCTCAGTTGTGGCACATCTGTCAAGAAACGTGTGAGGATACCTTTGGGAGGAAATATGACAACACCTAAAACTGGTCATTTACATGTGTAGTTCCATGTGCTCTTCATTATTCAGTATCTGGGGTAGTCCATTACTAGTAGACTGAGTCACCGAGAAGTGGGCCGGTAGAAAGTTTCTAGTGTAGGTATGGCTTCCTGCCACATGGTTCAGTAATCGAGGGTTTTTTGGGGTAAAATTAGGCATTTTCTTTTGTTATAACTAATACCTGGGACAGTCCCACAGATGGCAAAAGTCCAGGATTTCTCACAGCTAGGTCACGTATCTAAGCTGAATGTTGTAGATCTTTCTATCTAGATTGGTGATATTGTTAATCTTCTTTAAAATGTCTAATAAATCTAACATCAGTGGATTATGGAGGAGAGCAACAGGGAAAAGATTGCGCTCCGTCTGCTGAAGTCTGCCCTCAATTCTCCTCAAATCTTAGGAACGCTTGCTAGGCCCAAATGGAGCTTGAATTATTCAAAATAGGATTGTAAGCAGGGCCAAATCCGTCTGGGATAGCGGGTCGTCTGGAGTGACCGACCACGTAATAGCCTCAGCTTGGTCCTTAAATGTAAGGGAGCGTTCACACTACCGTCGGTGTCCGACATGTAGTGTCCGCTCAAAATCTGTCACGGACACTAGGAGCGGACACTAGCTGTGTCCGTGACACCTGTCATTTATTTCAATGGGCATCGGGTGCGTTCTTTTGCACTCCGTGCCCGTCCTTTCCTGTCCGCAAGTGAAGATGTCCGACTTCTGAAGCGGACAGAAAAACCCTGCATGCAGGACGTCTACTGGGTAGAATAGTTACTTTGTTTACAGATGTCAACCAGGGCTGGCTATTCCGACACTACCTGACATGAGATAGTACCCCTCCAATGGCACTGATATGCAGGGCCTCTTTAACTGGAGGACACACCGTGCACTTTCATCAGGCGTCCCCTCTCGACCATCCTGGATTCAGTGGGACAGATCTGCATTTTGGGTGCTGTGCCGTTGTTCCAAATGGTGGATTCCGATTTAAACTCTGTCAGCATCCTCAGGATTCAGATATAGTTTTACCTACCCCTGCATTTAAATTATCTGGTACAAGTCTTTTCAAATAATAATGCCCCGTGACCCCTTATTTAAGAAATACTCCTGTATACTGCCTTATATCAATATTGCTGTACTTAAATTAATACAGCCCAATACCCCAGAGGTTAACACCTCAAATAAAAATGGCCTTCTAATGCCCCTGGTTCCTTAAAGGGATTCTATCATTAAAATGACATTTTTTTTGTCCCTAACACGTAGGAATGGCCTTAAGAAAGGCTTATTCTTCTCTTACCTTTAGATGTCTTCTCCAAACCGCCGTTCGGTAGAAATCCCAATTTTCTTCGGTATGCAAATAAGTTCTCTCACAGCACTGGGGGCATCCCCAATGCTGCGAGAGAAATCTCCAGCGACGCCTCTATCTTCTTCTGGAACGCCCTCTTCCTGTGTCTTCTTCTGTCATGGAATTCAATCTTCTAGGCCTCAGGCAGAGTCGACTGCGCATGGCCACAGGCCACAAGAAAATGGCCGCTTACACCAGCTTACTGTGTAAGCGGCCATTTTTCTTGTGGTCACGGGCATGCGCAATCTGCTCTGCCTAAGGCCTAGAAGATTGAAACCCAGGACGGAAGAAGACACAGGGAGAGGGTGTTCCAGAAGAAGATAGAGGCATCGCTGGAGATTTTCTCGCAGCATGGTGACGCCCCAGTGCTGTTTGAACGCTAGGGACAGCCCCCAGTGATGTGAGAGAACTGTTTTGCATACCAAAGAAAACCAGGATTTCTACCGAACAGTGGTGCGGAAAAGACAACTAAAGGTAGGAGAATAATAGCCTTTCTTAAGGCTATTCCTACGTGTTAGGGACAAAAAAATGTCATTTTAATGATAGAATCCCTTTAACCACTTCCAGACCGCCCATAGACTATATACGTCCGGGAAGTGGTTGCCTTGTTCTGACAGGACGTACCTGTACAACCAGTCAGAACACAGCAGCTGCACGGAGATCGTGCAGCTGCTTTCAATGGGAGCCGGCTGTAACTTCAGCCGGAGCTCCCAGAGAGTTGGCAGGGAAGATTTATTACCTCCCCTGCTATCTCGATCGCTGTGTATACAGCGCTCATTGAGCGCTGTATACACGGCTATGGACGCTGCCATAATTCAGCTGCCCTCTGACCCGGCGGACACGTGAGTCTTGCAAGAGCTGCTGGGTCCTACATGACCCAGATCAGCTCAGTAAGCTGTATATACAGCGTGCAGGAGGCTGGATTTCTCCTGCAACTGGGGTTAAATGTAGCAGCCCCAGTTATAGGAGAAATCAGCCTCAAGTACAAAAAAATAAGTGATCAGATGTCCCCAACGGTCTCTTATCACCTTATGGGGACACAATCCGGAAAAAATAAATAAATAAATAAATATATAATAAAAAAAGTTTAAAAAAATGCAAATAAAAAATAAATAATACGCTAATAAAACGCCATTATTAAAGGTTATAGCCCCACCCCCGACGACACCATACAAAATAAAAATTACCATAATGGAGAGGAAAAACTATATTATAAAGTTTTTCAGTGACACTTTGTGTTATTAAAAAAAAAAAAAAAAAAAAAAATTGAAAAACCAGACACAATTTCCCTCCTATTTTGTTTATATTTTCCTGGATATAAAAAAAATAATAAATGAAAACACATTTGAAAATAAAAATAACATAAAAATAAAGTCCTATGTGTCCCCGAAAAAAGACGCAAAAATTAGAGACATACGAGAAAAATTTTACAGACCTCAAAACCACACATACATAATAAACCTAAAATGTGTCTGGTCCTGGACCACAAATTGGCCCAGTACTGAAGTAGTTAATGACCTCATGTCATTATTGCCCTCTAATATTAATAAGGCTACCACCACCAAAAAACTAAAAATAATACTGATCTACCTTATGTATGGGCTTGCCTCCGCTACCTTTTCTTTCTTCTTGCTGTATCTTGTAGGCTGCAAAGTCGCTGTCATCACAGGATGTCTGCGTCCCGATGCAGGAGGCACTATGTAGTGGCATCATCTAACCCACCTGTACTGGAACAGAAGTTAGCTGTGGCCAGGGCACCACACCTGTTGGCTGTAAGCCAGTACAGGGTATAGAATGGTAGAGCAGGAAAGTCAGTAGCTTCCTGCTTTACCATGTATTTCAAATGTATCAATGCCCTATAGACATAGATAAAGTTACATCCTTAGAAAGAACTTTTACTCCTTTATTTTTACTCCTAGGCCAGTGACAGTGACAAGAGGACATCCCCTACGTCTGGAGGAGAGAAAGGTTCACCAGAAACATAGAAGGAGATTCTTCACAGTAAGAACAGTGAGGCTCTGGAACTCTCTGCCCCAGGAAGTGGTGATGGCGGATTCATTAAACAAGTTCAAAGAGGGCCTGGATGTCTTTCTTGAAGAGAAAAGTATAACAGGTTAGGACTCGTTCACATCTGCGTCGCCCTCTCCGTACTGCAGGTTTCCGTTTCCTGCCTAAAACAGAGGCAGGAGACGGAAACCTGCAGGAGTCTCTCTCACCCATTCATTTGAATGGGTGAGAGAGATGTCCGGGCGTGAGCGGCGGTGAGCGTTTTGCGCTCTCCGTCGCGAAACCGGGTTTTATAATCCGGACACAGAGTCGGACATGCAGTACTCTGTGTCCGGATAAAAAAATCCGGTTTCGCGGCGGAGAGCATAAAACGCTCACCGCCGCTCACGGCCGGACCCGGTCTGTGCTTTCCGTCTTCTGGCATGCAGAAGACGGAAAGCACAGAACGGAAAGAAGAACGCAGATGTGAACCTAGCGTTATGGACTCTAGATTTTAAGGACACATTGATCCAGGGTTTTTATACTGACTGCCAGATTGGAGTTGGGAAGGAATTTTTTCCCCTGAAATAGGGCAATTGGCATGAGCCTCATAGGGTTTTTTGCCTTCCCCTGGATCAACACTGAAGGGATTGTAGGGTTATAGGTTGGACTTGATGGACTAATGTCTTTATCTAACCTCATCTACTATGTACATTTTCTGTGTGTTTGCCTGTCACCCCTTTGCTATTTTTCTACTCTTGAGCCTTACTTTTGCAGCTCATCCCCACCCTCTACATCAATACAAAATCTTCACAATGCCACATACCCCTGAATATAAAACTGTTACACACCATCTGCCTCAATATGAAAACATCATACACTGTAGCCCCTAAAAATTAATGTATTACATTCTGCCCCCCTGAAAATTAAAGCAATACATACCATGCTCCGGATTGTTAAAGTGCTGCATAGTGTTTTCTCTGAGTATCAGAGCATCACACATTGTGCACCCTGAACATCATAGCGCTGTATAAACTGCACAGATCAATGCCACTCATAACCCCCTCCCTCCCAAATCATAGATCATTTGGCAAAATATAGAATAAAAAAATAATTTTAGGGCGACACATTTAGATGTAAAACATGATTCCAGCTCTTTATTTCATTATGAAGTCATAGATACACATTCTATCCTGCTCCATAGACTACTGATTGATTGTATTGGCCTTGGGTTGTCGCTGTGCGATAGGTTGATAAGTACCAAGTACTTTTTTAAAAAAAAAACAGGTGAACCCAAACACTTTTAGAAGGATTTGTATCAGATCATAGGGAGACATACTGTCACGCTGAATTTTACAGGCCGATCCCTATTATTCCACTATGACCTCCATCTAATGAACATGTATGTTTCTTAATGTTATAGTGATGATATTGGATGAACTGCTGGTAGAAACGTTCCTTAGCTGGCAACAACTGGGGTCTCTGTCCACTTAACATACCCCAGATCAATGCAGATCACCTTGTCCTTTCTGCAGCATAAATACTCAATGTTTCAGGGCAGCATTACCTCCACTCCAATCCTTCAATAGCCCCAAAAGTTCACGATTTCCTTAGCATACAGGTATACAACACACATCTTTTCAGATATTCTCTCTAAGGCTACATGCACACTGCAGAAAATGAAGAGGAATTACGCTTTATTTTCCGCTGGTGTCTAGCCGCGACAGGATGTCAGTGCAGGGCATTGGTATTCCGTCGTAGCTTTTTGCTGCTGAACAGGACAAGGACATACAACCAGATGTTAAGGCAAAGGCCCCATGTAGCAGGCCGGTAGCAACCCATCGCGTTTTTTTTTTCCTAAAGCGCTTTTCAAGAAAGTCTACAGAGGTTTCCTCTGCGAACTTTCTGCTTCAATTATACTTAGGAAAACCGCCAACGTTTTTGTAGATATAATGAACATGCAGCAATTCCTAAAACCGCTGTACGTATTTTTCTGCAATCTGTGGATGGGATTTGCTAGAGTCCGATCCAACTTGCAGTGACTGTAAAACGCCACTTTTTTCCCCATGGCGTTTACATCACGTGGGTCCCTGGCGTTAAGCAGTTTTTGGAAGCCAAAACCAAGCATAGAAAACCAGCTAGTTCACACGTAAAAACCTCCTGGCTTATTTTGGTCCTGAAAAAAAAAAAAAAACGCTTCCTAATTAGGAAGCAGTTTTTTTGACCTTGAGGCGTCTTTTGGAGCGTTTTCTGGAGCAGTTTTTGGTAAAAACTGCTTCATAAAACACCAGGTGGTGTCCTCTCCTAAAGTGAATGGACTGTATATATAAAAAAAAAAAAAAAAAAAACGCTAGGCGTTTTTTGCCTCCCATTCACTTCTATTGCTTTCCTCAGGCGGAATCCACCTGAAGAAAGGTCATGTCGCTTTTTTTCTGCTAGCAGTCTCCATAGACCACCACTGTATGGAGGCAGATTTTGAGGCGAAATCTGCTGCCAAAATCCACCTCTTTGCCCCTGTATGAACTATCCCAAAAAGGACATATGGTACTTCTCTCAAAAAAACATGCTCACATTTAGGAGCTAAATTTGAGATTTTGTCTCAAAATCAGTTCCAAATTGCACTTTCTTTTCAATGGGAGGAAAATTTATTTCAGCTTGCAGAAAAAAAGCATTATACCCGGTCTGTACATGGAGGATGGATACAAATTCCACAATGTGAACATACCACTAAGCTGAATACACACTGAGTTTTTGTTGCTTTTTTTGGGTGCAGATTTTTTGAACCAAAGCCAGGAGTGGATTCAGTAGGATGACGAAGTCCTTCCTTTGTATCACCCATTCCTTTTGGCTCCACTCCTAACCAAAACAAAAAATAAACCTGTACCAAAAAAAAAAAAGCATCAAAAACTCAAGATGGGTCTCCGATCGAACATACCTCGTACATTAAAGTTTTTTGAGTTTTCACTTAATGATCCATGTCCTGTTATCGCTTCAAAAACGGCTTAAGAAACAATGTGTTCCTGCCCCCAAGGGCAGCAGTTTTGAAGGTCAGTGGACTCCAGTAGAAAAGTTTTTAGTTTCTCCACCTGCTGTGCTTGTTTTGTTATGGGAATAAATAATAACCGAGTGAAGGGTGAGATAACCGTGTGTAAACAGGCTCTTAGCACTGGCAGACCAGAACACATAGTGGCATGTTTCCAGCGTACCAGATATGGATTGACAAGTTCTGAAATATAAGAGAGGACATATTGGCACTGGTCAACACAAAAAGTGGATGAAAATAAAGATAGGCCTGTCATCCCTACTGATGTGTACCTGGAAGTACATACTTGTATTCCCCAGGAAATAAAAATTCTTCGCTGTGCCGTTCCCCCTCCTGGGTGTTACAAGATGCGAGTGTGTCCCTGCACAGCATCAGCACTGATTGAACAGTGTCAACGTGTGCAGGGACACACTCCTTTCAGAAGGGGAATGGTAAAACCCGGTTGACAGATATTTCTCAGAAGAATAACAGAAGAATGGCGTTTGGCTCAATAAAACAAATAAAACAAGACCTATCAATTTGCTGGGAACCGGTGACATCGAGGATATCGGTAGTTCACAGTAAATTTGCAAAGCTCACACAACTGCTGCTTCAACATTAAGTAAAACAGCAGAATGACTACAGGTAAACTGATATGCCTTTACTCATTAAAAAAAAAATAAAATCCATGTATCGTCTTAAAATCCTTCAAATCAAGAAAATGGTTAAAACGAAAAACCGTTGAGGTGGATAAAAGCAGGACGCATTTGCACCTATGTATTCATGTTCCTGGACACATCCTCTAGCCCTTTGGAGAAAGCCGGACACTGGAATGAGAAGAATACAGTCATCATCTCATGTTCTGAACGTCACTGCCAAATGATATACATAAAGTCCCATAAGAAGGCATGTAGAAGAGTCTGTGCAAGATGAACAGCCGGACATCACTTACTGACGGATAGCAGCACTGGAGGGTGCAAATACAGTCATTTTGCATCATGTATTTTTAGGACCATGTTCCAAGCTAGATATGTAGACTAGTCACAAGTAAGGTTGCTTTAAGAGCGTAGGTGGAGTGCTCTCACCCCCTTGTGCTGTGGGGACTTCAAGTTTCCCAACTTTATGGTTGAGGAAGGCACTTGGGTAAGTATTCTATCCAGTTTCCACTTGAAAGGGGAGGGGGCAGCAATAACTACGAAGTCCACGTTCACTCTCCTCACTGGCAGTGTTGCTAGTTCGGCTATTTTTTTTTTTTTTTTTTTTAACACTGGTCACATATCTACACAAAATTCCCCCCCCAAAAATTAAAAAAAAAATAAATCGTTGTCTTCTTTAGCAGAATACAAGTGTACAGATTCCATAGCAGAGGGCTGCAAGTCATATCAAAGCATTCCCTGCCAAGTAATAGACCGCAGCCTCCTTTGTGTTAATATGATGGACGGCCAGACTTAACCCAATCGTACCTGGACATTATATTTTAAATAAAGGCTAGTGCTGCCCCTCGGAGTCCAGACAGGAAGGTCCAGAGATGGTTTCACAGTACAAGTAATTCCAAAGTCAATATGCCTAAGGTGCTTACACACTAGATGATACGACTGGGAGAATGATTGTATTTAGGATGGCATTACAATGCAATATCAGCCCAAACAAGGCAACAGGTATCCTGGACAGTGACCCAACAAGATAGTGAAAGAAGGCAACGTCTGACATGCGGTCCATGTTCTGTATAAAAAGTTGACTTGTGTTTGAAGGAAATGTGGCACGAGTGGGAGACCCCTCTCCAAGCATGAACATCATGCCGAGATACTTGGTCCCAATGGGTGCGTCCCTGCAGTGGCTTTTTCAGAGCATGAGCTCAGGTCCTAGTGTTAACGTTGGTGCTTTGGTCCGAGAGATGAGGTCAGACGAAGGTTTACATGGCTGCAGTGTCGATCTGTACATACAATTGCCTGACGCCAGCCTAAGGAAAGAAGGGGGGAAATTAACAGGTTAGGGATTGGTAAATTGCCTTACTTAAATAGATCATAGGCCATAATGTCCAGAGTTAAGGAATAGAGATGGTTAGAGAATATAAAATCAAAGTTTACCAGAGCAGTCTGGCCATGTTTCTGCAATAGGACTAATGGAGGAATAGTGATTATTGGGATTATTCTGGAGATTTTTGAGAGTTACATACTGACAATAAGCTGCCAACACCTTACTACTGTCTCCCCATTTAGAATACAAGCATAATCAGCCAAGCCAAGTATGCATGCATGTATATGAGGGGTCAGGAGGAGACAGCCACATAATGTGTAGGGCTAGCCTAAGAAATGCTCCTGTCCAGGCTTCCAGCCATGCTGAATGGAGTGGCGGTATGCTGGCTTACCTATTGGGCGCTTCACTTCTATAAAACTGATCACAGTTCCAGAAGTTCCACAGAGGTGAATGAAGCAGAGGTTACAGAAACGCAACATTGGTTTGGTCACACAGGGATCCCATCCTTGTGATCGGGCCCTTTAAGCTGTGAAAATGTCCCACTAGCTAGCAGCCAAATGCTGTATAGAGGCTGCTGCACATCAGGAGCAGATATATTGACTAAAATGAATGCAGTTAGCCTTGTAAAGGGTCTGTGTCATATATACCATACCTGTGTGAAAATATTATGAGTCTGACTGAGAATCCAGCGAGCGTCTGCCTCAGGTCCTACCACTAGTTTTAGGGTCCCAACATAAACATCAGTACAGAGCGTCCAGAAATGTGGGTCATGTAGATGGTAGACACCCTGTAACTGCTGCACCTGGAAAGGAGATCAAATAAAGGGAAAAAGTAAAATAACACGTAATACAGTCATCCAAATAGGCCATGAAAGATGCATACATATGTGCACTGTAATGTCATGGACCTGCTGGGGTTTATGCACTGTAACCAACGTGCTGTGGTGCTCGGCTAACTGGTGTTTAACCACTTCCAGACTGCCCATAGAGTATAAACATCCGGGAAGTGGTTGCCTAGTTCTGACAGGACGTACCGGTGCGTCCAATCAGAACACAGCAGCTGCACGGAGATCGTGCAGCTGCTGAAGCTGGGAGCTGGCTGTAACTTCAGCCAGAGCTCCCAGAGAGAAGACAGGGAAGGTTTATTTCCTTCCCTGCCTTCTCGATCGCCGTGTATACAGCGCTCAATGAGTGCTGTATACACGGCTATGGGCGCAGCCATGATGCGGCCGCCCTCTGACCTGGCGAACACATGATCCGCCAGGAGCAGAGTCTTGCAAGAGCTGCTGGGTCCTACAGGACTCAGATCAGCTCAATAAGTGTAAAAAACAGTGTGCAGGAGGCTGGATTCCTCCTGCAACTGAGGCAAAACGTAGCAACCTCAGTTATAGGGGAAATCAACCTAACAAAAAAAAGTGATCAGATGTCCCCAAAGGTCTCTTATGACCTTATGGGGACACAATCTGAAAAAAATAAAATAAAATAAAAAAAAGTTAAAAAAAATAAATAAAATAATTAAAATAAATAAAATAATATGCCAATAAAACCCCGTTATTAAAGGTTATAGCCCCACCCCCGACAACACCATACAAAATAAAAATTACCGTAATGGAGAAGAAAAACTATTTTATAAAGTTTTTCAGTAGCACTTTGTGTTATTAAATAAAGAAAAATGAAAACCAGACACAATTTCCCTCCTATTTTGTTTATATTTTCCCGGATATAAAAAAAATTAAAACACATTCGAAAATAAAAATAACATAAAAATAAAGCCCTATGTGTCCCTGAAAAAAGACGCAAAAATTAGTTGGATGAGACATATGAGAAAAATGTTACAGCCCTCTAAACCGCACATATAAAATTCCCCGAAAATGTGTCTGGTCCTGGACCACAAATTGGCCCGGTACTGAAGTGGTTAAGGTTGGCCAACAACCCTATAAAGAAAAAATTACAGTGCCTTGAGAAAGTACTCGGCCCCCTTGAACTTTTCAACCTTTTGCCACATTTCAGACTTCAAACAAAGATATAAAATTTTAATTTTTGGGGGGAAGAATCAACAAGTGGGACACAACTGTGAAGTGGAACAAAATGTATAAATAAATATAGCCTTGGTATACATTCTATACAATACCTCCGCAAAGATCCTAGACTTGAATATTGTTCGGTTGACATTGAAATCTAACAAATATGCATAAATGGACCGAATATACATACCCGCTGGTAACACTCAGGAAGCAAATTATCCAAGGCTGGGGGAGTTCTCTGCATCAGGATACCAATGGACTGCTTAAGTAATGGAAAAACACTGGAAGGAAAACGGCGCCAAGTTAGAATTACAGCTTAGGCGAATGGTAATAAAACATGCAAACATAACACTTGTCCATGTATTACTCCTCAATCTTGTGCTTCTCAGCAAAATCTACAAAATGAACATGAGGTTCTTAGTATACACTTTGACCAAAATGTGGTTCTGCATAGTGGCTGTGATTGCTGTAGTGTTGTCCCGGTGGGGTGAGGTGGGCCGGAGCCCGGGGGCTTACCCTGACAGCAGGGGTGGTGGCTATTTCCATGCGGCTCTGCACCCAGTATAATAAGGAGGTCACTAAGAATTGGCTAGTGAGCTTTTACTCCTTGATCAAAATATATACCAAGAACCTCGAGATCACTTTTGTAAATTTTGCTAAGAAGCAGATGATCTATGTATAATATGGGAATGAAAGGTCCAAGTCTTTTTTTTTCTAAAATGTTGGTATAGCTTTTATAGTCTATGCATATTCCATACGGCAGATATTTTATAGTCAGTGTCACCCATCAGAAGAAGTCTCCAGGGAATTTAGAGAAATAAGTCATATATTATATAAGAATACAACTTCATTTCGTTTACCATGCGGCCAGTGTAAGTCACACTATCACTTAGCTTGGGCATACGTTGGAGTCTGGAGTTGGAAGGGTGCGCCTGACAATAATCCCAATGTATATGTGTGATGACAAACTATAACTAGAAGTGAATAGCGCTGTATCACACAGCAGTGCCGGAGGTAAATAGCACTATCACACATTGTAGCTACATCTTGCACCTGACAGCAGCGGTGCAGTCTGGCTGTTCAGTCCTCCGAGATACTACCATCATCATACTGATAGCATACCCCAAATGTACAGTGACGCTCTCAACACTTACATCTGGTTACAGTTCGATGATCCACATGAGCAGATAAAATGACATTTACTTAAGCATTTGCATGGTGTTAGGGCGTTGTGTAAAACCACAACAGAAACTTCATTCACACCAACACTAAATGCAATATTCACACGCCACAGAGAGATAACATGGAGACAGCCGGGACACCACAAGCCAAAATTACCAAAAGAAGTGTAGAGGCCAAGAAAAACATACACTATGTGTGATCTTGTATGATAAGCTATTATATGGCGCCAGTCACATACATACAGATATCAGGACCGCACTAAAGAAGTTAGACAGTGGGTGAGGCAGGTGACACAACCATAGGACTATTTTTAGTTCTACTTCCCCATTTGATCTATTGTTTCTCTTGTGCCCATCTGCACTTGCAGCCTCTCTCCTCACAGCTCTTCTGGGGAATTGTTTCAAAATCAAAACCACGAGACAAAAAAAATAAAAAATTCAAAAACAATAAACAAAAAAAAAAAAACAAAACCAATAGGTTGTGTGTACTAACACGGGTCAAGTCAGGGAACTCCAAGAGGCTGAGAGCACCAACACAGGTCAGGGAACCCTAAAGCTAAGGCCCCACAGGACATCCCGTAGCAAAAAAGTGCTGTGGGAAAAACTGTGGCGGCAACGCACCGTGGTTCTTCCTGCAACGCTTTGAACTGAAAGTTTGTGGAGTTTTCCTCCACGGATTTTTTCTGCTAGGCCTAGAAGTTTGAAGCCTGTGCTGGAAAAAGACGTTCCTGAAGAAGATGGAAGCGGCGCTGGAGAGTTCTCTCGCAGATTGGGGATACCCCCAGTTCCGCGAGAGAACTCATTTGCATACCAACAAAAACCAGGATTTCTACCAGGATTGTCCGCCATAGCATTTGTTTCCACCTGTGGATACTGTATATCACGACCTGACAGTCTTTGTTAGAGGGCGGCCTGGTGAAAATGTGGGTTCCAATCTTGGGTGCCAATCTTGGGTGCAACTCACAGCTCATTTGTATATGGATTAAAGGGATTCTACCATTAAAATCGAATTTTTGGTCAGTCACATGTAGAAATATCCTCAGGAAAGGCTATTCTTCTCCTACCTTTAGTTGTCTTCTCCACGCCGCCGTCCCATAGAAATCCCGTTTTATGTCGGTATGCAAATAAGTTCTCTCGCAGCACTGGGAGCGGGCCCCAGCGCTGAAACAGCACTGGGGGAGTTCCCAATGCTGCGACAGAACTCTCCAGTGCCGCCTCCATTTTCTTCAGGATTGGCCTCTTCTTGCGTCTTCTTCTGGCGCTGGGGGTCAAACTTCTAGGCCTCGGGCATAGCCGACTGCGCATGCCCGCGGCCACAAGAAAAATGGCCACTTACACAGTAAGTTAGCATCCATTTTCTTGTGGCCTGTGGGCATGCACAGTCGGCTGCCCGAGGCCTAGAGGTTTGATCCCCAGCGTCGGAAGAAGACGCGTGAAGAGGCCAATCCTGAAGAAAATGGAGGCGGCGCTGGAGAGTTCTCTCGCATCATTGGGTACGCCGCCAGTGCTGTTTGAGAACTGGGGCTCGCCCCCCAGTGCTGCGAGAGAACTCATTTGCATAACGACAAAAACCAGGATTTATACTGAACGGCGGCGCGGAGAAGACATCTAAAGGTAGGAGAAGAATAGCCTTTCTTAAGGTTATTCCTACGTGTTAGTGAGAAAAAATTGAGTTTTAATAATAGGATCTCTTTAAGGAGTGGAGACCAAGGAGAGGTGATAAAACATAAAAAAACCAAAAACCAGTGTTAATAACCATTACTAGATTCACTGCTGTCTTCGGCACTTCTGACTATCGTCAGGGACTGCTGATGCCTGTGATTGGGCCTCAGCAGGTCATGTAGGGTCGTGACACAGACGCTAAGACTCATGGGTCACACAACGCTGCATGACCCATGTGATCCAATCACAGGCCTCAGTAGTCATGACGAAGCGGCGGCAACAGCAGGGAGTTGCTCAAGAGTCCAGCAGAGGTTACTAACACTGTTTTTTTACATTTGATCACCTCCGCTGGCCTTCGCTCATACTCTGGGGCCTGAAGAGTTCTGAATTGGAGGTGTTCGTTCCGAACAAAACTGCAGGAAGAACTTAGAAAAGAACCAAAATAACAGTGAACAAAATCCCATCAGTAATCCTGGTTTGTAGTAGACCTCTATGCAGCCTGATACCTTTGTATACACTCAGTCTGGAGATTTTTATATGGAGCTGTAGCTGTGCTATAAGGTGGTCACCGAGCAATATCTCACATTACCTTGTAGAGAGAAGACACGCAGGTGCTTAGTAAACTATCCCCATTCATGTATCAGTACAGAGGAACTGAGACACCCAAAAATTTGACTAGATGAAGACAGGCATCATTTTCTGTTTCTGAACAAGCCACAAAATCAGGTATTGCCCACTCTATTTAAGAAAGATGCCAGGGAGGTAATGAAGTGTGCAAGCAATGAGTCAAGGATGAGAAAGAGGTCATGTGTAGCTATACCGTGCTCATTTTAATCATGTAAAATCCCTTTAATAAAGCATGCATGGGAACAAATATTCTGGAATATTAGAATCCGAAGGCTCGAAGGAGGATATCTAAGACTTTTGGGATTATAGGACACCAGGTAAGGTATAACTGCATAATGTCATTCCTGCCTTGTCTGTGGCTTTACCCTTCATTTATTTGCAATGTATTATCAGAAGACTTTCTACATAAACTCTAGACTTTTATTTCTGGACTGTTGGGCTCCATAGGAGTTGTTACACACATTTTGCCACAAAAGTTTGCTATGATTTGCTTTTGGGCCATCACATTAGAAACTCACCTGACAAAGATAAGTAAAGCGATAAGCATGGAGCAAATGGGATCTGCAATCATCCATCCATACCACTGCATGAGAAGAGTGGAGATGATCACACCAATACTTCCAAGCGTGTCCGCAACAATGTGCAAAAACACCCCTTTAAGAAGAGAATAAAACATTGCAGGTTAATATCTTTTACATTGTAAATCGGGGTTTATTGACTTTACTCTTAGAAAAGTCTACGCTCTGCATATTCAATAAAAGCCATGAGAAGACAAGTCCACCCACAAACTATGTCCATATCGCCAGCCGTGCTGCTCCTTGCTGTACAAACTGTAGCGCCATGTGTGAGTACTGCAGTGCTGTCCCATTGAAATCTAATCTCAATTCATTCCATTGCAAAAAGAATTTCAGTAAAATTCAAGCCAGAGTCTAAAGAGATTGTTATCCACTGGTGCCATGCTGCCCCCTGCTGGCCATCTGCAGTGATACACAAGACTTAGAAAATGACAGCAATTAATACAAGGACTACCTGGTGACTTCACTCATGTAAGTCACCCACAATTACCAAGACGGACATGTCTTTTCTCTAAGTGAGGAAGGAACTTGGCCTTCTGAAAAGATGCTTGCATCTTTATACATGTGGCACATCTTGACCACTTCACAAATTTTAAAAAAAAATCCTAAGCCTTGTATGAGCAGGATTATATGTGCACCATATATCTGCACCCCTCTCACTTATTGTATATAATTAGAGATGAGCGAACAGTGAAATATTCGAGATTCGTTTCGAGTAGAGCCTCAATATTCGACTACTCGATCGAATATCAAATCCCATTATAGTCTATGGGAAAAAATGCTCGTTTCAGGGGAAACCACTATTCGACTAAAGGAGAGTCACCACGTCCACGAGTAGCAGGAGGAGAGTGTTTAGGAGGAGCGCTTGTGCAGTTAAAGCGCACGGACCCCATTATAGTCTATGGGGTCCGTGCGCTTTAACTGCACAGTGCTTGCAGTTGCGCTGATAAAAAGTAAGCTCCCTCGTAACAACAAGCTTCCAGCTCTCCTGACTAGCAAGGACAAGCCTGCTGCAGAATCAGCGTTGATTTGCCGCAGGCTCGTTCTTGCTAGTCGGGAGAGCTGGCAGCTTACTGTTATGAGGGAGCTTACTTTTTCTCATAGGAATGAATTGACCAGCGTTGATTGGCCAGTGTACAGCATTTGGCCAATCAACGCTAGTTCTGCCGGAGGCTCATCTGTGAGGAGGCGGAGTCTAAGATCGGACCACAATGGAGACTGCTGTGGTCAGATCTTAGACTCCGCCTCCTCACAGACAAGCCTCCGGCAGAACCAGCGTTAATTGGCCGAAAACTGTACACTGGCCAATCAACGCTGGTCAATTCATTCCTATGAGAAAAAGTAAGCTCCCTCATAACAGCAAGCTGCCAGCTCTCCTGACTAGCAAGGACGAGCCTGCTGCAGAACCAGCATTGATTTGCCGAATGCTATACAGTATATAGCATTTGACCAATCAACGCTGGCTCTGAATCGAATATTTACTGCGAATAGCTAGTAGTATTCGATCGAGTACGAATATTTAGTATTCGATCTAATACCTACTCGATTGAATACTACTCGCTCATCTCTATATATAATATACATAGTGTAAACTATGCAAGAATCTTTTACCTATAAAGTATGCAACCATGCCTATCACTTACCTTCTAAAATCTGTTTGCTGGATCCTCTGTGCTCCTCTGGTGGTTCATCTACAAGTAAAATAGTGGTCAGTTTTATGAAGTGCAATGTCCTTATGTGATAATAAGATCTATAATCTAGATAACTTAAGAGAAGAATCCAATACAAAGAAATAATGTGAATGAGAATAATTGTATATTTTATATATATATAAATATAAACTAAAATTCGTTAACTTGTACCCTGCATACTACATAGAACTTCGAAACCTAGAGATATATAGAATAGCCACAGTAATAGAGATTTACAGAGTCTCGCTCTGGGGGGACGACTCCGATGAGGAATCTGGGCACACTGCGGGCACACTGACAAATCCCGCCCATAATTCCATCCTGATAATTTGGATACAAGGAGTCCACGTACAGATGGGAGTTGTAGTTTTGCCATTACAATACTGTGTATAGCATTAGAGAAGCAAACACTATACTGCACCAGTGATGTCTAAGCAAGAGTATTCAGCAACGCACGCAAACCCCAGTTTCAATGCTATAGGGTTAATTTGTATATACAGTGTAAGAATCATGCAGGGATTGATGTTCAATATTCAGAATATTACAACCTTAGGCTAGCCCTACATCCCCATGGTCATACCGTAACATCAGTGACTTTCTCTTCTCGTCTTATGCCAGACATAGTGTAGTTAGTATATCCAACCATTAAAAGAGTATAAGCTACAAACTGACAACTCCACTGCCTATCTAGGAAGACAGTCTTACTATTCAGAGGATCCTTTGGTCCTATCAGCATGCAGAGAAAACCCAGTTAAAATGGGGAAGGTACAGTATTTTATTTCTGCCGAGGTCTGCCCAGAAACGGCGCACACACATGGACCAGTCTAAAGCAGGTCATTCATTATATGGGCGAGAGAACATATAAAATACCATTAAAAAAAGGCCAAACAATACAGAATATGACTAGAACATACCTGGACAATGTCCAAGTTTATGGCTGTGTCCATGATCTCCTCCATGACTGTGTCCATGATCCCCTCCATGACTGTGTCCATGGCTTCCACCATGACTGTGCCCATGATCACCGCCATGACTGTGCCCATGACCTCCACTATGGCTATGTCCATGGCTCAAGGAACCATTAAATAAAGAATGACTGTGCCCATGACCTAAAAAAAAAAAAAAAGATCATAAATTAAAAACTAGTAATGGCTATAAGCCATATGGCCGATAAAGGGAGTGGGAGGTGAATATTCATTACTCATAACTGTTTGTCACAATTGCATCCAGTTTATACAATCCTATGATCTTAACCACTTCAGTACCGGGCCAATTTGTGGTCCAGGACCAGACACATTTTAGGTTTATTATGTATGTGCGGTTTTGAGGTCTGTAAAATTTTTCTCGTATGTCTTAGTCAACTAATTTTTGCGTCTTTTTTCGGGGACACATAGGGCTTTAATTTTATGTTATTTTTATTTTCAAATGTGTTTTAATTTTTTTTATATCCAGGAAAATATAAACAAAATAAGAGGGAAATTGTGTCTGGTTTTCAATTTATAATTTAATAACACAAAGTGTCACTGAAAAACTTTATAATATAGTTTTTTCTCTCCGTTACGGTAATTTTTATTTTGTATGGTGTCGTCGGGGGTGGGGCTATAACCTTTAATAACGGCGTTTTATTAGCGTATTATTTATTCATTTTTTATTATTATTTTATTTACATTTTTTTTAACTTTTTTATTATATTTTTATTTTATTTTTTTTCCAGATTGTGTCCCCTTAAGGTGATAAGAGACCTTTGGGGACATCTGATCACTTTTTTTTTTGTACTTGAGGCTGATTTCTCCTATAACTGGGGCTGGTACATTTAACCTCAGTTACAGGAGAAATACAGACTCCTGCACACTGTATACACAGTATACAGAGCTGATCTGGGGTCCTGTAGGACCCAGCAGCTCTGGCAGGACACTTCTCCCGGCAGATCACGTGTCTGCTGGGTCAGAGGGCAGCTGATTTATGGCAGCGTCCATAGCCGTGTATAGAGCGCTGTATACACAGCAATCGAGATAGCAGGGGAGGTAATAAATCTTCCCTGCAATCTCTCTGGGAGCTCCGGCTTACAGCCGGCTCCTAGTGAAAGCAGCTACACAATCTCCGTGCAGCTGCTGTGTTCTGACTTGGACGTACAGGTCTTCCAACACCAAAATCATTTCTAAACAAATTATATGCTGTTATATGGGCTGTTAGTGACACCAAGAACATACCTTTCAGGGCCAAAGAGCAACCATACTCTAGAAAATCTACTTCTGAAGGGATTCAAACAGCACTGGGGGCGTACTCAATGATGTGAGAGAACTCTCCAGCGCCGCCTCCATCTTCTTCAGGAACGTCCTCTTCACACGCCTTCTTCCGGCGCTGGGGATCAAACTTCTAGGCCTTGGGCAGCCGACTGCGCATGCCCACAGGCCACAAGAAAATGGACGCTAACTTACTGTGCAAGCGGTCATTTTTCTTGTGGCCACGGGCATGCGCAGTCGGCTCTGCCCGAGGCCTAGAAGTTTGACCCCCAGCGCCAGAAGAAGACGCCAATCCTGAAGAAAATGGAGGCGGCGCTGGAGAGTTCTCCTGCAGCATTGGGGACTCCCCCGTGCTGTTTGAGCGCTGGGGCTCGCCCCCAGTGCTGCAAGAGAACTCATTTGCATACCGATGAAAAACAGGATTTCTATGGAACGGCGGCGCAGAGAAGACATCTAAGGCTATTCCTACATGTGACCAACCAAAAATTTGATTTTAATGGTAGAATCCCTTTAATCCATATACAAATGAGCTGCGAGTTGCACCCAAGGTTGGAACCCACATTTTCACCAGGCCGCCCTCTCACAAAGACTGTCAGGTCCTGATGTACAGTATCCGCAGGTGGAAACAAATGCTATGGCGACATTGTCACATTCCGGCTGCACTGAACAACCTGTTTGTATATGGATTAAAAGTAGATTTTCCCAGCAGCAACTTTGCGCTTCGACACAAAAAAAACATAAAAGTATTTCAGTATACCGCGTACAGCCCCTATACAAGTAATAGACAAAGCATAAACGATAACTAAAAAGCACATTGCTTATGAAGAACTAGATAATAAACCACACAATACGAACAAACAGGATAGTAAAACTAAAAATGGACTTTTATCCAGAACAACCGACATACCACCATCATGTGAATGCCCATGATTTCCGCCATGCTGGAACACAAATATTCCAATGACATTTACAAGGAATCCTAGGACAGAAACTGGAAGTAACCTGTCATGATGGACCTCTGGTGTGTCCAACGCCCGCTGAAGAAAAACAAAAGACATATGCATTAGTCTTAGCCCGGAATGAAATAGCATCAAAAATCACTGAACATACAAACGGAGTTGTGTTTTATGATGTGTAAATGGTGTAAGATTATACAGAGGGAACAGAGGACTCCCATAACATAGATATTGAATATCTAATATTATACAAACAATAACCTCTATTTTCTGAAACCGGACAGACTCAGTTAATAATATAACGAAGAAATCAGTCAGTCATTGGGACAAATATACAACAATGAGATCATACAGAAGGGCACATATATGGGTAGTTGGGCAATCTGACTGCTGGAGTGGCATATTATTGCCATTAGTCACAAAAATGTCTGTATTTAACCTTGGGAAAGCAGGGTGGACGAGAAAAGTCTGGGAAAGTTGGGTGTTTCATGTGGATCTGCATACAAGAGAGCCATTAATGAGGGTTAATTAGAAGCCAGGTGGAGAGGCTCTATAACGGAGGAGTTAACCCTTCCCTTCATGCTCCCACTCTAGGGGAGACAGGCCGAGTCTACAGGCAGTAGGCCTACACGGATAGCGAGGGGTGTTGTATATAATGTGTAGTTAGTGGTCAGACAAACAGGATTTGCTTTAAAGAAGACCTTTCATGTCCTCTTGCACATGCGGTTTTATATATCGCTAGACAGCCCACAGTGTGCTGAATTCACTGCACTGTTGGCTTTCCCATTATGAACAACGGGGGTTATGGGATCAGTGTCGTTAATTTCGGCACTGATATCTCCCCACTGTCAGAAGTGCGTTCCTCACACTCATCCATAGACTTGTCCTCTTTAAAGGGGCTCTATCACTGGGAAAAGTCATTTATATCTAATCACATGCTTGCATAGGCTTTAGAAAGGCTATTCCACACTTACCTTTTGTATGTAGATTGCTTCAGTGGTCTCTGAATAAGTCCGTTTTTATTCATATGCTAATGAGCCTCCAGCCAGCTCAGGAAGTTCCCAGCAGCCTCCTCTCTCCCATTATCTTCTATGTGTGTGAAGCAAACAGGAAGCGAGTCATCAGCAGCAGCAGGAGCCGTCTCCCATAGAAGACAATAGGAGAGGTGTGCACCTTCTATCGTGCACTAGTCTAATTAGCATATGAATATAAACGGACTTATTCAGAAACCAGTGAGGCAATCTACATACAAAAGGTAGGTGTGAAATAGACTTTCTAAGGGCTATGCAAAGGTGTGATTAGTTAAAAATGACTTTTCCTAGTGATAGAGCCCCTTTAATGTTGAAGTGGTTTGTACAATCTGTGTATCAATCCATGCGAATGAAGAAAGTTCTAAACCTGAAATGCGTTTGTGGGACTGAAATTCTTATGCCCGAGATAGAGATCAAAAGAGCTGAACAACTCACAAATTGTCACAATAGATTAACTATAGACGTTACAATAGCTTATGTCATGGCATTTATCTGGACGGCATCACTGAAGTGTTCAGATAACAATAAGAGCATGCATGTCTCTGACACAAACTGGTTTTGCCTGTATCCACTCCAGAAGATCCTATTTGACCAGGATCTAACCCAACTTCAGCTACAAAGGCAAACACTGAGATAAAAGCGCAAAGACACTATTCATGGTAGAAACAGAGAACACGACGAAGCCGCTTTATACGATACAGGTTTAGTTACTTCATCAGAACTTCACAGTCTGGGTATCTGGTTTACAAGTGGGACATGGTGGTGGTTAGACTTTAATACTAGCCAAACTCTGTGTGAACTGACCCTTATACCTACCATTGTTTCTCTGAAAATAAGACACTGTCTTATAAAAAAAAAAAAAAAAAAAGAAAAAAGAACTAGGGCTTATTTTTGGGGTAAATCTCATTTTTCAGGCAGTGGAGCGAATCAGAATCTTTTCTCATTCGCTCTGGAGGGGGTGCTGTAGGCAGCCAAGCCCACAGCATAGTAGTTGCCAGGAGGAGGCGGCACCCTGAAGGAAGACTCGGGAGCGGGAAAGTGGATTTTGCCCTGCCATGGTGGGAAGAAGCAGGGTACTTGCCCAGGATGGTTGTGAGCTACCTCCAACTCTGTCAGGTCAGCGACATAACCTAGCGCTGGAGGTGCTGACTGACTAGGGCTTATTTTTGGAGTAGGACTTCAAGCCTACTACAAATACCCTGCAAAATCAAGACAGGGCTTATTTTCAGGGTAGGGCTTATTTTGGAGAAACAGGGTATATATTTACACACACATATATATAAGTATTAAGGGACAGATATGCCACTATATGTTTGGAGAAAGCATTGGGAAATCATCTCCATGTACATCTCCGATGAAATGTTCAGGGGCAGTGTGAACAGTGTGAAAATTGGCCTGAACAGAGGGTTTGTCTCTTAGTCAGTTTCAGTATAAAAAGACACCCGGTGCTCTGTATGTTATCCCTATTTTAGCGGTCCAGCGCTCCATCATTTGTATCCGCCAGTAGACCCAAATGACGGACAGCCCAGCTCAAGTGTGAACCTAGCCTTAGCCAGATTATTGTCCATTAATAATTTTGCTCTTTTTGAGCAGTCAATGAACTGTGTAAAGAAGGTATTAACCCCTCCCCCACCACACAACAGTGCGTGCTACTAATACGGGGGCGGAGTTTGGCTCAGAATGCACTTGGATGACATGGGAGTGCATTCCTTCATTTCATGCCTTCACATCTTTGGAGGCTTCTGATTCATTGTGTTAAGATGACATGGATGATTATAGGGCAGGTCCTACCCTGCTCCATGTCATTGGAACACAATGCATCGAAAATCCTCATAGATGTGAATGCATAAAGGAATGCACTCTGATAACACTCTGATGTCACCTAAGTCCATTCCGCTGCAAATACGGCCCCAAATTAGATGAACACTCGGTCATGTGTATGGGGCCTAAAGTATCTAAAAGCAGATGCATAAGAGTTTTACCATAAGTTATGTTTTTGGTAGAGTATTATTTGGTAATTTAATAAACTATGACATCCAATAAGACTATCTGTACTCTACATACCTCCACACCCTCCGAGAAGATGAAAAACGCTGTGAAGATCAGGAAGAGACCATTCACAAAACCCGCCAGGACTTCTGCCCGGACAAACCTGGAGGTGAGAACAAGGGAAGCAATAAATAGAAGCACACACTACAAACCAGGCACGCACAGACCAAGTACATTCAGCAGCAATCCTGCTTTTTTTGGCTTGGCACCTCCAGACACCAATATAGAAGTGAATTGGTGATCTATAATACACAATTTAGTGATATACAATACATATTACAGTCAGGGCTGGGCAACTGAAATCAATTAATTCACAACTTTAACAAAGCAAAATTGTGATTTTCCTCAGAATCATAAAATCCCTGTTAGCCTGCATGGACTATGAGTCTCTGGAGCTGGGCTTTCTCATCTCACTACCAGATATGGTGATCTACAGTTTCTTCACTGTGGTCAATAGTTGGGGTTTAGGACTAGGAAGCCTGCATTAGATATATCCGACTCCTTCTCACTGTGTCACATCATTGCAAAAGGAAGATGATAGAGATTAAAATTGAGAATCAAATCAAACTATCGCATCAAGACTATAATACTTGAATGGTTAATAGTCCATAACCATAGTGTGTATACGTGCACATCCTGTTCCATTTCCAAGCAAACATACAGAAGAGATGAAGAGCAGCTAGTGTTAGTTATACTGTATATAAAAAGATTTCACCTTTTCTACCATCACATTCACTCTTTTTTGATTTTCTTGTGCTGATCCTCTAACACTGGGATAAAGAGGTCCATACACATTACAAGTCTACTCACCCTGATGACTTTGCATAGACTGTCCGGCAATCTAATGAGTATTGGAGCGTCACAGGATTGGACAGGTTAAAATCTGAAGTCTCTGGCCTCCCCTTTCACAGCAGTTAAATACACTCAGTAGCCAAAAGTCACGGGAAGGCGTGTCCCAGTGCCGGATATGACGCTCACACAGTGTGACGCGATGCGGCCTTTGGCGCTAGTGTCGCCAGGATATCTGAGCAGTCTGATGCAGACAGGTGTCTTGTGAACATGGCAGCACGTCACGAGCTAAGTGACTTTGAACATGGGATGATAATCGGTGCAAGACACATGCGGAATAGTATTTTTGGTAATTACCTAGGAATTTGGGTTTCCGAGGTCAACAGTGTCTCGGGTGGTCTTGCAATATCGCAGAGACAACCACGTAAACTGGCTCACCGGTCGACCACGAGTGTTCGATAAACGGATGTCACGTCACCTCTGCAGAGTCATTAGGGGCTCTCGACGGTCTACTGTGGGTCATATCGCCACTGATTTGAACATGGGGGGGCGCCAGGACCCCATTTCCACCAGGACTGTACGGAGAGAACTGCACCGCATAAGCTTCAACAGTGTCCCAATCCGTGTCCCTTTACTGATGCTGCAACACAAAGGTCGAAGACTGGCATGTGCCCGCGATCATCATCATTGGACCATGGCACAGTGGCGGCATGGTCTGATGAATCACGGTTCCAGTCGTACAGAGCAGATGGGCATGTGAGAGTGTGGCGTAAACCCCATGAATCATGGATCCTGCATGCCAACAGGGACATGTCCAGGCAGGAGGTGGCTCTGTCATGGTCTGGGCCATGTTCACATGGTTGCAATTGGGCCCCAATATTGGGGTGCAGTGATAAATCACCAGTGCTCGATACGTGCAACTTATGGCAGACCATCTGAACCCCTTTCTGGTGTTGGAGCTCCCTAATGGGGATGCTGTGTACCAACAGGACAATGTAACATGTCATTGTTCGTTGGTGGCACGGGACTGGCTTAATGAACACACCAGTGACCTC
Source organism: Leptodactylus fuscus (assembly GCF_031893055.1). Classification (NCBI taxonomy): domain Eukaryota; kingdom Metazoa; phylum Chordata; class Amphibia; order Anura; family Leptodactylidae; genus Leptodactylus; species Leptodactylus fuscus. The sequence continues at coordinate 57,779,679 of NC_134273.1, read as the reverse complement.
TCGACCCTCGATTGGCCTGTCCGCTTGTCCGACCTCAACCCCATAGAGCATTTATGGGAAGCTATGGATACCAGTGTCCGCTCCATGGACTCAGCGCCAACTACACAGGACCAATTGTGGGCTGCAGTGCAGACTCCGTGGATCAATATCCCTCCAGAACTCTTCCAACACCTCATGGAGTCCATGCCTCATCATCTTGCTGCAGTTATCAGGGCTCGCAGAGGCGCAACCTGCTAATAACGGCGCATCCGGTACCTTCCCATGACTTTTGGCCACTCAGTGTATTAGACAAGACAACTGCATAATTATTTGCTCACAAGGAAGACAAGTTTTGTTTCCTTCTCCCCACCATAATAAACATGTCCTCTTGCCAGAGCTGAGCAGCTTTAATCCTGCGGTAGTTCAGCAGTACTAAACAGATGGGTTGTATCCATAGCCTGGGTGCCATATATGCCAAAGTGTATTGAAAAGTGTACACTATTATGCTTTTCCTACAGTGAGAATCAGTGGGTGCTGTATGGCACACAGCCATATAGATTTTGGCTAACATATATTAAGCAAAGTCTAATGGCCTAAAACAAGCAAGACAATTAGAACTGTGTGTATTTGCTGTGCAAACAGCCCAGTCATACGATGAAATATTAGTCTACAAATAAAAGCAAAGAGAGAATTATGAGCAAACATTTATGTAACTGAACAGCGTAATAACAGATGACAACACAGCAAGGCCTACAAATACAGGATATATTCAGTGCGTGCAGGTTTTGTTGCTTTTAATTGGTGCTATATGCAGCACTAGTTTTCCTTTCACAGTAACAAGCTCCTTGGTAGAACCCTGTTATAAGTCAATACGATTTATTGGCGTACACTGTATGATACACGCAGCACTGCATTGTGGTTCTGTTATCACAAACCACAAAATACATGTGAACGGAGCCATAGAAACAAAAACATAAATCTTTACTTTGGAGAGGTTTAAAGGGTTGTCTAATCATTTATGTACCAGTCTTTTATGTCTTTTATAAGTTTGAAGGATTAAACTGGGGATCAATACTGTGAGTCATTGCCATCGCCTTAGATGGTGTCACTGAAGCAGGTAGAAATCATCTGTGTACTGTGTGGTGCATTGACACAGTATACAGGCCACGCTCCCTCTAGTGGACAGTATTAAAAATGCTTCAAGATTTCCTGACATGCATGGAGGAAAAAAATACAATAATTTAAAAATAGAAATTATACAATTGTAGATTTAATTTAAAAAAAAAAAAAAAAAAAAAAGGGGGGGGTTGGTGACACATTCCCGTTAAATGGAGTATGTTGCTCCATTTAAACAGGGGACACACACGCATGGATTAATGAGGGTCCCAATGATGTTTTATGAACTGCCCTGTGGATAAGTGATAGGTTATAATGACGCAACAACCCCTTTAATATTGTCGTACAATATACTACAGAAGAATTACCATCCACCAGTACCTTTACAAATACAGTCTCGCATCTTACCCATAAGAGAAGGCTTCATTTGTTTTCCATCGGGAGATGACAGAAGCTGCCAGGCCGGCTAACAACGCTGTGCAATCGAAAAACATATGGAAGGAATCGGAGATCAAACCCAGGCTAAAAGAGAGATATGGAAATATTAGTTTACCTCTGTAAAGAACAAAGTCCCCACAACCAAGGACTACATATAATACATCAACACAGACATTCATGCCCTTGTATGTCGATTGTATAAAATGTTATTGGGGCACATGTATCCATATCCCATACACCAAGATATTTTAGCAAGTGATTTTTTTTTTCCCCATTATAGCATACCAAAAGATTTGCACCAGCTTGAACCAAGTGTGCAACACCAGCAATACTTTTTAGAGCGTACAAGAACAAGGTTAACCTTGCAAAAAGAATAAACTAAATTGGCATTAAAACACTCATGATGATATATGACGCTTGGCAAGTTTTGTGCCACATTGGCTATAGGTTTGATGCAAATGGTTAAAAAGAAATTTCACGTAAAGGGGCATTTGTCAATCCTGAGAATAAACGGACCCCTAATTTTCTCCCTCCTCCAGCCCATTCACCTGCACAGAGGTGCAGTTGCAGTGTATAACAGGGCGGCTGGGAAGCCTCTGTGCAGGGAAAGACAGTGCTGAATCACTTGTGTGGCATCTTAATGTTTAGGACTGGCAGGAGTCCAGAGGTCAAGCCCCGCCAATTATAAGGTGACAGCATAACCCTGGTAGTAAATCAGCATTTTACTATGTGGGAGTTTAACACAGTTATTACTTGTAGAAATCACCAGGAGCCCTAACTAGTGAGGGACACTGATCCGGACCTCTCTTTTCTGCAAACCTGGCAGTGTTAGGCCAGGAGTGCACAGCAATTTAGGTTGTGCAATGTAAAGATCACAGTGTAACACTGCGCCATTGCATCTAATGATTGTCAATCAACAATACGCAACCACAGCAACCACAACAATTACAAACCTGTTCGGGTTTTTTGGTAACAAGTTGCATGTGACTTTGCCAAAATGCAACTTTTAACATCCAAATCACACCTATAATTGCAAAGCAGCAAGATGCACATAAATAGCGCCCATTTTTTGCCCACACGACTTGCCCATATGATCAAAGTCACTATAGCCTTAGTTTGATTTACAAAGAGCCAATGTGGGTATAAGCCATGCGTCCAATGCCTGACACCAGAGCACAAGAATGGCAGCCAGGCCCCATTGCTGAATTGTGAGCTGCTTGGTATTACTTTATTATTCTTACCGCCCTGTTCAACTTTTTCATAAAGTACAAAATAAGTGTTGAAATTTGAGCTTATTACACAGGGCTAAATGTGTACCACTGAACAAAGAGGTTGTGTATTGGAAATGTCACCAGTAATAACCTGACTGGTAACTTCATAAAAGGGGACAGCCAGAAACAAACAGGTTCCGATTCCAATGGGAGGGAGCGATACTTTGCTACCATATAATTGCAGCCTGCTCAAAGAGGCTGAGTGACCTTATACATGGAGTTATAGCCCTATCATATGCCATCCGCTGCTCTGACCTCTACCATATTGGGCGAGCGCTGTAGCCTCATCATTACCAGGCAGAGTACTGTATATTACTATAGCAGTTGTGCTTGGTATCACAGCTCAGCCACTTGAATGGGACTAAGATGCAAACAGATGAACGTAATATGGCCTGGGAAGTATAAGTGGTACTCAAAAAGCTGATCCACAAGGGTACCAAGTGTCAGATACACACTGATCTTCAATCAAGGTAAAAGAGGTAACGCTACTAATGACACTTCCACAATAGAGGGCTGTCTGATACCTGGGGGTGCAACCACTGAAAAAATAGAGAAACACCATATGCCATAAATGTTTATAAGGAAAGATCCCTTTAAGGCAAACTTGCAAATAGGACCTAATTTAAAAGCAGTAAGACATTCTGTCAGTCTTGTAAACATAACTTTAGTGTGCATGAGCGCTCTGGCAAATCTGACAAACAGCACTTTAATTCTGTATACAAAAGAGCTTAGTGGTGCCTCAGGGGCACAGGACTCTAAAGGAGGCCATAGCTGGGAAGAGACCGGACCTAGTACGTGCTGGAGTACACAAGGGTCAGCAAACGTGCAAGATTTAAGACAGAACCCATGTCGTCACTCCAGAAGAGAGGCAAACATATTGCTTCTGAAAGGCACTGGCTGGAGATGGGCACCAAAAGGAGCTGAAAATCGGAGCACCAAGAAGAGGGGCCGTGCATGCAGAACCAAAATGTTCAGCTGGAGAGCATCGGAAAAAGCAGATTCGCGGCATCTTCATTGTCAGCGACTTTAAAGGTGTTTTTTGGGATCAGAATATTGGGGACACAATGTCACTCCGCATTCATACGACTAAGTTTCTTCCATAAACTCATCCCGTTTGTTGGACAGATTTACCAGCCTGAAGAATACATGGGGGAGGGACTCCTAGAATAATAGTTATGTATGCTGATAGTAGCCCCTGCCTCCCAGCAATGTACTGTCCCATACTGTCAAAGCACACTTTGTGCTGCGGTTTGTGAATATTTGCTTTAATCCCATCCACTACAGTGCGACTGTAGTTTGCAGAAGGTTAGCCACCAGTGAGGTCCTATCATGGGGTTTTCTGGGTTACTGATATGGACTTAACGTTAGAATAGGTCACCAAAATCAGATTGGCTGTGGCCCCTACTAGTCAGCTCCTATTCACATGAAGGGAAGCTGGACTTGCAATACCCAGTAAAGCTATTACACAGAATAGGGCCACGCTTCCAGCTCCATTCTCTGTGTTAGCTCCAGCTGCTGCTGAAAACAACTCATTGCTGTGGGCGGCCAGGTGTCAGATTCCCAACAATATGATATTACCGACCTATGCTAAAGAAGAGTCAGCAGTAACTGCAACTCACAAAACCCCATTAAGCAACAGAAACGGGAAAAAAAATCAACAAAAAAGGAATAAAAACATGTGAAGCATGGTGTCGTCCAAAGTCCTGCATTACCTGTTGCTCCATATCCCATAAAACAGTTCCACAAATGCAAATGAGAGATTCAAACAGAGAAAGCAGAAGAGATTTCTGGACGTCGAGTCTGAGAAGATTGACCTGAAGGAGAAAGCAGAGGACGACATAAATGGTCAGAATAAATCAGTGACCACATCCTATAAAGTCTCTGTATGTGGGGGCTGCGTCACTTCCTGCCCTCGCCAAGAACGTGGGGTCAGGATGACGACTAAGACCTGAGATTTCTTACTCATCTAAGCAGTAATACAACCTAACAGTAAGGAGGCTGGAAGCCAACTATTGTGACCTGCATGATTTAGGAATGGGTGAACATAGAACATATAGAACAAGTGGTTCAGTGAGGGTCCGACCTCTAGGACCCCACTGTCCTTGAGGTTAAAGGGATTCCAGGACTGGTTTAGCACACTACACCCTTCACCAAGTTTCCATTACAGATCGGCCTATTTGCTACAGTTATATTAAAGGAGTTGTAGCACAATGGATATGTATGACCTAACTGCAGCGTATGCCATAGATGACTGACGGATATGGCTACCACCTCTGCCTCACCAACCCCAAAAACCCATCCAGCTGAATTGACTTCTAAAGGAGTTATGGACAAAGTGTAGCTCAGTGAGCTCGGCTGTTTCCAAAAGCAAATGGGGTAAGTTAGGACGGGCCGGGGGAATCCGCTTTAGAGATGGGATCTGCATATATAAGACACTTATGGCATCGCCGTACACATTTATGTGGATATGCCATAAACGTCTGCTGTGGTGGTACAGTCCAGGGATAGAAGACCTGTAGGGCTTGTGCAGTCCATGACCTGACACATCAGAGCCATCTTGGTGGCACAAGAATATCTATACAATATTAGGCATTGTATCTACCTGTACATGTGAGGTTCTGGGTAATGTACCTAACTACACTGTGTACATATACATACATATATACTATATACACACACATATGTGTATGATGTGTTATGAACTGCCTCATAGGCTTGTAGGATATACAAATATTTACAAACACACACGATGTGCGCTGTACAGGCTCATATACTTGTATGATATATATCCATACACACACAAAGTATACAAATGTGATATACAGATTCATACTATATACACACACGTGACATGTATATATACATACTGTATACACGTGATGGAAAGGCTCATATACTAGTGTTACATGCAAATATACATAGCATACACACGTGATGTACAGACTCATACTGTATATACATATCAGTATATGGCCCTGTATGTAACATGATGTACACACACATACTGTATAAACATTAAACGATACATACATATATATATATAGATAGATAGTATATATGTGATGTACAGGCTCATATACTAGTCTGGTGTACATATATACATGTAATGTGATGCACATCTGTATGCAGTATATACACATAATACACAGTATATACACATCTGTACGCAGTATATACACGTAATACACGCCTGTACACAGTATATACACATCTGTACGCAGTATATACACGTAATACACGCCTGTACACAGTATATACACGTAACACACGCCTGTACACAGTATATACACGTAATACACGCCTGTACACAGTATATACACATCTGTACGCAGTATATACACGTAATACACGTCTGTACGCAGTATATACACGTAATACACGTCTGCACGCAGTATATACACGTAATACACGTCTGTATGCAGTATATAAACGTAATACACATCTGTACGCAGTATATACACATCTGTATGCAGTATATACACGTAATACACGACTGTACACAGTATATACACATCTGTACGCAGTATATACACGTAATACACGCCTGTACACAGTATATACATATCTGTACGCAGTATATACACGTAATACATGTCTGTACACAGTATATACACGTAATACACGCCTGTACACAGTATATACACGTAATACACGCCTGTACACAGTATATACACAGTATATACACATCTGTACGCAGTATATACACGTAATACACGCCTGTACACAGTATATACATATCTGTACACAGTATATACACGTAATACACGTCTGTACACAGTATATACACAGTATATACACATCTGTACGCAGTATATACACGTAATACACGCCTGTACACAGTATATACATATCTGTACACAGTATATACACGTAATACACGTCTGTACACAGTATATACACGTAATACACGTCTGTACACAGTATATACACATCTGTACGCAGTATATACACATCTGTACATAGTATATAAACGTAATACACATCTGTACACAGTATATAAACGTAATACACATCTGTACATAGTATATACACATCTGTACATAGTATATAAACGTAATACACATCTGTACATAGTATATACACATCTGTACATAGTATATAAACGTAATACACATCTGTACATAGTATATACACATCTGTACATAGTATATAAACGTAATACACATCTGTACATAGTATATACACATCTGTACATAGTATATACACATCTGTACGCAGTATATACACGTAATACACATCTGTACGCAGTATATACACGTAATACACATCTGTACGCAGTATATACACGTAATACACATCTGTACGCAGTATATACACGTAATACACATCTGTACGCAGTATATACACGTAATACACATCTGTACGCAGTATATACACGTAATACACATCTGTACGCAGTATATACACGTAATACACATCTGTACGCAGTATATACACGTAATACACATCTGTACGCAGTATATACACGTAATACACATCTGTACGCAGTATATACACGTAATACACATCTGTACGCAGTATATACACGTAATACACATCTGTACGCAGTATATACACGTAATACACATCTGTACGCAGTATATACACGTAATACACATCTGTACGCAGTATATACACGTAATACACATCTGTACGCAGTATATACACGTAATATACATCTGTACGCAGTATATACACATCTGTACACAGTATATAAACGTAATACACATCTGTACACAGTATATAAACGTAATACACATCTGTACACAGTATATAAACGTAATACACATCTGTACACAGTATATAAACGTAATACACATCTGTACACAGTATATAAACGTAATACACATCTGTACACTGTATATAAACGTAATACACATCTGTACACTGTATATAAACGTAATACACATCTGTACACAGTATATAAACGTAATACACATCTGTACACAGTATATACACTTCAGTACCCAGTATATACACGTGCTGGACAGACACATCCACTGCCCTGGTCTCCACATGTATCCCCTCCATATACACATGACACGTCTACACCAATACCTGATCCATCCGGACACTTTCCGCAGGAGGTTGAACTTGGGCGGCTTGTACTCATCATCCTTAATAGACAACGGCAACATCCTGACACCCGGTGCCAGACACACCCGAGCTCTGTGACACCCTGTGACTCGGCACACCCGGAGGTTCTCTATGTCCCGGCGCCGTGTTCCCGCACACACTCCCCGTCTCTCTCTTCGGGACACCCGGTAAGCTGCTGCCTCCTGTACGGTCTGTGCCGAGCTCCGGGAGCCGCTTCCTCCTTCCGGGGAGTTGCCGGCGGCTGACACACAGGCACTTAGTAACCAATCACCTGAATGAGCGGACTAGTGACTTCCTGGTGTGCTCACCACGGAGAGGAGCGCTGACGGAGCATTCATGGAAAGATGAAGTTCCAGGCACAAAGATGGCCGAATGGTTATTCAGCGTCGTGACGTAAGCGCGTAGTCCAGAACGTAACGCCATATTACAGGGTACTGTGACCCAGGGCAGTAAAGGGCTCCTGAGTGTGCGCCAACCCTCGCAGTGACACCACAACCCAGGCGTGGCCTCACAGTGACCACAGGGCTTGTACACACTTCACAACTTTTAAGAAAGTGTAAAACAGGCAGAAAATCATAGTCCAAAATCTCAGAGACTACAGCTGCTGCATATCTTATATAACATCTCTAACCCCACCATGTCCCTTTGCCTCTGTCCAATCTCAGCCAGTCCCCTTGTGCCCCTGCCCCCTTAGTGCCTACATACAGGATCATGACTCTGAAGCTGACAAATCTCCCTTCATCCAGGACAGCACCCGAATTCTGGTCTGTTATGGAAAAATTGTTTACCTTATCATGACCCACCCATAGGTGCAACAAATCAATGACCGTGAACCCAAAATCATATCATCTGTCTTCCTGGCAAAAGTCAGGGGATAATCGTACACATCAGGGAGAGTGTGTGCTCACATAGGTAGTACGCAGACTTACAAGTCATTCCTGCTCCGCTAGGGATTCTGGGGAAAAAATATGCAAATCTATTCTCCAGGATGTAATTAGGAGAACAGTGCACTCTGTATGCCGCCCTCTAGAGGGCAGCATCTTTAACATCATGCATGACTCAGTTAAAAAGTCTACTGTCATGATGCGGATTTAATTGCCAAATTAGTATTTCTATTCCAAAAGGAACAGATTCCCAGCTATGGACACTCCCTGATGTGTACGATTATCCCCTGACCCTGGTCTATAGTCTCTCACTCTGCCAAATCAGTATCCCTGCGCTATGCTGAGGAGGTCCAATAGGCCGAAACAACACTGTCCATAGCTGTTCCTTTTGGAATAGAAATACTAATTTGGCAGTTAAATCCACATCATGATTAAATAGACTTTTTAACTGAGTCATGCATGATGTTAAGGATGCTGCCCTCTAGAGGGCGGCATACAGAGTGTACTGTTCTCCTAATTACATCCTGGAGAATAGATTTGCATATTCCTGGCAAAAGGGAGTCTTCACCGCACAGGATTGTTTGCACATCTCCTGAATATAGAAGCTCTGAATGAATCTTGTGGACGGTCAGGTGCCTGTGCATTGCCTACCTGGTAAAGAGATGGCACTATGGGAAGAAGGCACGCCGGCAAAGGAAACTTGTTCTGCCCAAGGTTGAGCCAGGAAATCTCGGTTAACATGGAGCACCTAAATGTTGTTTCAGAACAAGGACATTGCTTCAGTGGTATTCCCTATTTATGGTGATGTTTTGCAGCAAGATACGGTAATTCTCCTTGCTACACTGCAATTATTGTTCAGGAATAGCAATGTAGGATTTAAAGAGGATCTTTCATGTCCTCCGGCACATGCGGTTTTATATACCACAAGAAAGCCGACAGCGTGCTGAATTCAGTGCACTGTCGGCGTTCCCGTTATGTGCCCCAGGGCAAGACATATCCGTGCCATTTTCTGCCCACTGTCAGAAGGGCGTTCCTGACAGTCTAGCTGGGCTGTGAGGATCGTCCCTCCTGACTCGTCCATAGCTCTGTACTGTCAGAGAGGTTCCTTACCACTCAGTTCACCCATTCCTAACTGGTCAGTAAGGAACGCTTCCTCTGACAGTACAGAGCTATGGACGAGTACTGTCAGGAAGGGTGTTCCTCACAGCCCAGCTAGACTGTCAGGAACGCCCTTCTGACAGTGGGCAGACATTGGTAACGGAATGGATATCTCTTGCCCTGGGGCATATAACGGGAAGATCGACGGTGCACTGAATTCAACGTGCTGTCGGCAGTATATAAAACCACATGTGCCCGAGGACATGATAGGTCCTCTTTAAATAGGACTTTTCTCTACCTCCATCCACTTCAACTTTTTCCATCCATCAATAGGCACCACTCCACTGATTCTGGTGCAGTTGGAAATTTTTCTCTAGAATCTGTCGTTCATGAGCAATTGCTGCTGTTAGTTTTAACCAATATAATAATTAGGTTCTTTATTGTCTTGTGGGAGGTCCCTAGCTGTCTGCTCTATCCCACACCCAGCTTAGGACCACTAACTTGACAGTAGAGAGGCAAATACTGTGTGACGGATATAAAAGGGGGTAATAAACTGTGTAGGGCCATAAGAAGGTATCATAATCTGTGTGGGGTTCATAAGAAGGGGGACATAATCTGTGTGGGGTTCATAAGAAGGGGGACATAATCTGTGTGGGGTTCATAAGAAGGGGGACATAAACTGTGTGGGAGCCATAAACTGTGTAGGAGCCATATGCTGTGTTTTTGTGAGGGGACTCATATACCATTGGGCCAGAAAAAAGGGTGTTATATACCATGTGGTGGGCCAGAAAAAGAGAGTTATATACCATAGGGCCTATATACGTAGAGCCTTCTTCAACTCTGTGGTAGCATCAGCCATCTTTTTCGGTGTGGCCTGTTGGGGGAGCAGTATATCAACCAGGGACAGAAATAGACTTGACAGGCTGATCAGGAGGGCCAACTCTGTTCTGGGGAGCCCCCTGGACCCCCTACAGGTGGTGGGTGACAGAAGGATACTGTCTGTGGTGACCTCCATGCGGGAAAACAAATCCCACCCCATGTATGGGACCTTGATGGGACTTGACAGTACTGTAAGTGACCGTCTGCTTCACCCCAAGTGTGAGAAGGAGCGCTATCGCAGGTCCTTCCTTCCAATCACGACCAGGCTGTATAATCTACATCAGACCATGCGAAGATCACTCTGTACAGAGAACTAATGATTTCCCGTTTTTCCTTAGCTGCTATGGACTCCTAGTATATCTTCTCTTCTCAGAATATGTGTGCCTACATCTGTAATATATTACTGTGTATTATCCTGTATCTGGATTACTATGCTGCAGTAACATGCTGAAATTTCCCCACTGTGGGACTATTAACCCCTTCCCGACATGCGCCGTAATAGTACGGCGCATATCGGGTCTGTAACTATGGCGACCGACCGGGAGCTGGGCGGCCGCCATGGCCGCCGGGTGTCTACTGCTTTAGGCAGTAGACAACCGGCTCTAATGCCTCCAATCGGTCCCCGAACCGATCGGAGGCATTAACCCCTCCGGCGCCACGGTCAAAGGCGCCGGAGGCGCCATTTTCCCGGCGGCGCATGGGCGCCGCCATTTTGCCGGTGATCGCCGGCTCCTGGAGCATGCTCTAGGGCCGACGTCACATTGCCATGACAGCCGGGAGCCTGTACAAGGCTCCCAGCCGGTCTGCAAATTCTCTCTTTTGCAGGCTGGTGTATGCAGCCTGCAAAAGAGAGGATGATTTTTTGCAATGCATTGCAATGCATTAGCATTGTAATGCATTGCATTAGTGATCAGACCCCCTGGGGTTCAACACCCCTAGGGGGTCTAATAAATGCAAAAAAAAATTTAAAAAAAAATTAAAAAAAAATATAAAAAAAAATAAGTATTAAAAGTTCAAATCACCCCCCTTTCCCTAGAACACATATAAAAGTAGTTAAAAACTGTGAAACACATACATATTAGGTATCCCCGCGTCCGAAATCGCCCACTCTACAAATCTATAAAAATATTTTTCCTGTTCGGTAAATGCCGTAGCGGGAAAAATAGTCAAAAGTGCCAAACTGCCGTTTTTTCACAGTTTTGATTCTGATAAAAATTTGAATAAAAAGTGATCAAAGCAAGAACATTTCCCAAAAATGGTAGAACTAAAAAGTACACCCGGCCCCGCAAAAAAAGACGCCCTATGCATCCCCGTACACTTACGTATAAAAAAGTTATGGCCGTCGGAATATGGCGACTTTTAGAAAAAAAATTTTTTAACACAGTTTTGGATTTTTTTTAAGGGGTCAAAATGTAAATAAAACCATATAAATTTGGTATCCCTGGAACCGTACCGAAACACAGAATATAGGGGACATGTCATTTTGGCTGCACAGTGAACGCCGTAAAACCGAAGCCCGTAAGAAAGTCGCAGAAATGCATTTTTTCTTCAAATCCACCCCATTCTGAATTTTTTTCCAGCTTCCCAGTACATTATATAGAATAATTAATAGTGGCATCATGAAGAAAAATTTGTCCTGTAAAAATTAAGACCTCATAGGGCTCTGGGAGCGGAGAAATAAAAAAGTTATGGGGTTTAGAAGGAGGGGAGTCAAAAACGAAAATCAAAAAATGCCATCGGCGGGAAGGGGTTAAAGGATTATCTTATCTTATCTTATATGTGGTACCAGAAAAAAGTATACTGTCTGCTTGGCCAGAAAAAGCCGGTCATGTATCATGTGGTGGGCCCAAAAAAAAGGTGTGGTATATCGTGTGAGGTCCAAAAAAAAAGGGGTGTTATACTATGTGAGAGCCAAATAAAGGTATTTTTTGATTTGCCAATGGGGGTGTGTGTCCTAGTTGTGGGGCTCTATCACATAACCAAATATAGTTAGGTTGGGTATCTTTTTTTTTTTTTTTTGGTGGGGGGCACCTTTCTATAGCTCCTCTCAGGCCTCAGATAGGCTAGGTTCACCCCTGCTGCAGACCATTGGCATATGTGCAGCAACATCTGTTGCCAAAGTAAGGGTAATGGAGGTCATACAAAAAGTAAACTTGATTTAACACAGTAAACTTGGGTTCAAAACATTGAGATTCCAGTAAAAGGTTAACGATTATCTCATGCAATATTTCAGCTTGATGTGTGGTGTTCATACGCACAAGAGTAAACCCAGATGCCACTGATTTTCACCCAATTTACAATATAGTGCACCCCTCCTCCTCCCTCCAGTGTAATCTATAAGTAGTTCTTGGACAAAAGAGTAAAATTGGTTTCCAGTTACACAACTATCTATTGTAGTGCTTCAGTGATGAAAGCTCCCTGTATAGTCAGCAATAATGACAATCTTACTATGGGGCAGTTTTCGCCTGACCAATATTGCTGTTCAGTAAGGCTGCTTGCACACTACAGTAACACTACATTCTCCTGGAGGTGGATTCTACATCTCCATAGAAGTCTATGGAACCATTAAATCCATGGCCTGGAGGCCCGTGAAAAATACTGCAGTGTGCAAGCAGCCACTAAGGATACCAGACATGTTTTGTCAGTGCATGCGTCCGTGTACATGTGTGTGTGATCCAGGTGTATGTATGTGTGTGTGCATGCACATGTATGGTCCGTCTATATATATATATATATATATATATATATATATATATATATATATATATATATATATATATATATATGTGTGTGTGTGATCTATGCGTATGATCTATGTGTATGTATGCGTGTCCATGTGTGTGTACATGCGTGCGTGTATGTGTGTGCATCCGTGGAATCCATGTGTATGTATATGTGTGTGCATGCACGTGTGTTGTTCGTGCATATGTATGCATGTATGTGCACGTGTGTGTATTTATATGTGTGTGTAGACACGTGTGATCCATGTGTTTGTATACATGTGTGCATGTATGTGTGTGGTCCGTGTATATGTATGCGTGTATGTGCGCGTGTATGTGATCCATGTGTTTCTGTATGCACAGAGCAAGTGTCCATGCGTGCGGTAGTTGTGTGTGAGTATGCATGTGGTTTGTTCATCCGTGTGTGTAGTGTGCATCCATCTGAGGGTCTTTGCGTGCATGTGTGTGGTATTTATGGGGTGGAGTTGAGGTATTTGTGGGGTGGTGTTTGTGTTGTGTGTGCCTAGAGTGGTCTGGTGTTTGTGTGGTGTTGTGCTTGTGGGTTGGTGTATGTGTGCTGTCTGTGTTATGTTTATATGGTGTTTGTGAAATGGTTGTGTGTGGTATTGCGGCCCCTTTAGCAGCGACTCTTTGGCGCTGTCGCTATAATCTGTCCCTGTCAGTCACAACTGTTGTTTTCCCCTCAGCGCTTTCACTTTCACATTTCCCCATTATATGCATAGGGCCTAAATTTAGGGGCCCCAATCTCATGACAGGGGACACTAGCAAGATGTAATGTGTGCAGTATTCTGCTCCTGTGGGTGGAGAGAGGCCGAATTTCACCCAAATCGGGCGAGAACTGTGTATTTGTATAGAGCAGACTACTACAGAATTTGAGTTTTTATAGATAGATAGATAGATAGATAGATAGATAGATAGATAGATAGATTTATTAAATGAATGTGTCTGAAAACAAGTTTTGCAGTATGAAATGTTTGCAGAGGTATTATACAGTGTCAGCATGCAGAATAGTTGCAATGCTTTAGCTCCATTGTGTGCTTGGTATCCACACTGTGCACTAGAGGTGTTGGAGAACTGACTGTAATCTGAGTCCTGGGAAGGAATGAACACAGAGCTGGGCATTCTGGGAATGTGTCTGCAACAGGAAATCAGTGTGCAGCTCTTTATAGAAACTCACTTGTCTGAAATCTGTGAAGCCTCATGTGGTTTTCTAACCAGAAGGAACATTTCTGCTGCTTCAGGAGAACTTCGGAATTAGGTAAGAACCTCAAGGGCGAGCGTTTTTCATTTTATTGAATATATTGCTATTACAATGTTACTTCTATAATTCCATACTGGTACATATATCCCTGCACAGTCTATCAGATCTGTACAACTGACATGATCGCTATCATAGATGACTTGATGAATATTTATCAAATAAGGGGTAGTATTTGGTTTATTACTAACATATTCCACAATTCCACTCACAGTTCCCATTAGAGCGCACAATCTATATTCCCTATCAGTACGTCTTTGTAGCGTGGGAGGAAAGCCACACAAACACCCACAGGTAGACCGTATAAACTCCATGCAGATGTTCTCCGTGGCTGGATTCGAACTCAGGGCGCCAGCACTACAAGACTACACTGCTGACCCCAGAATCACCATGCTGGTCTCTGTGCTACAAGCATTTGCAAGTGCACTGAATTTGTTAATAAAACCATAGTCCAAAGGGGTTTGACAAAACTCTGTCTATAAGCTGCAGAAAACATCTGCCAGATGTTACTGTTTTATACTTCATGCCTTCCAAGAGCCATTCCTTTTCTATTTTCCATATGTATTGCACTTTAAGGGCTTGTTTTTTTGTAGGGCAATCTGTATTTTTTAAAGGCACCATTTAATTTTCAATATACGGTGAGCTATAGTTTTTATTGGTACCCTAATGGAGTCCTTATCGCTTTTTGATCAACTTGACATTTAATTTTTATTGGGGTGTTACCAGAGAGCAGCTATTTGGGCATTGTGATTCTGTATTCCATGGTCGCAACTGAGTACAGCATCTGAGGGGTTAAATAACTCAGTGAACATATTTTAGCTATGGCACTAATTTAGGTGTTAAATTTGCTGTAATTTTGTATCTACATCTCCTGTACAAATCCAATCATTTGAATAACAGCAATGTTATTGTTATTGAAATGTTATTAAACTTAATAGAGAGGATTCCTCAAGACCGGTGTATTGTACGCTAGTCTTGGTAATACCGGCATCAGCAGGGGATTCACCTCTTGTATGAGAAGATGTACACCTTGTCATAAATCGGGCACATCCTCCACCAAGTCTGGCATAGATTTCATGTATTTAAAATAGAAAACTACATACAGAGTCTAGAGGAAATACCCATTTTTGGTCACTTTCGGAGAAAAAAAACTCAGAACAGTACAGGGTCATGCACTATGAAAAGGCCTATTATGGCTTGTAACAGCCCTGTTTCTGAATCTCGTGGTGAAAGGCACTGCTACTAATAATATGCATGATCAGAAGCGTAACATGACACTCCTGGAACCCAATGCAAAGACTGTATGGGGCCCCTAAATACTATGCGCCATTTAGAATAGTGGTATATTTTATGTGCAGAGGGGGCTCTGGGGCCTTCACAGGTTCCAGGACCTGAATAGTGACTGCTACCTCTGCACGCCCTGTAGCTACCCCTCTGTGACCGATTGCCCCAATTTTGCTGTGCAGTTTTCCAGGTTGGTAATAGAGCATATGGGACGCTACTGGTACTAATTCATGATAATGAAGCTCTAATGCAGAATAAGAAAGACACCTTTGGAAAGTGTAAAAGCCACCCTACAAGGTACTGTCATTAGTCTGATACAGCTTTTCCTGTTGACAGACTCCCTTTAATGTATTAGTGTAGACTCACTAGTTGTATGACTATAAACTGTCTTCATGGGAAGAATATACAGATATGTTTCCCAAGATGTACAGTAAAGACCAAAAGTTTGGATACACCTTCTCATTCAAAGAGTTTTCTGTATTTTCATGACTATGGAAATTGTAGATTCACACTGAAGGCATCAAAACCATGAAGTAATATATGTGGAATTATATACTTAACAAAAAGTGTGAAACAACTGAAAATATGTCTTATACTCTAGGCTTTTCAAAGTAGCCACCTTTTGCTTTGATTACTGCTTTACACACTCTTGGCATTCTATTGATGAGCTTCAAGAGGTAGTCACCGGAAATGGTCTTCCAACAGTCTTGAAGGAGTTGCCAGAGATGCTTAGCACTTGTTGGCCCTTTTGCCTTCACTCTGCGGTCTAGCTCACCCTATACCATCTCGATTGGATTCAGATCTGGTGACTGTGGAGGCCAGGTCATCTGGCGTAGCACCCCATCACTCTCCTTCTTGGTCAAATAGCCCTTACACAGCCTGTAGGTGTGTTTGGGGTCATTGTCCTGTTGAAAAGTAATAAGATGGTCCAACTAAATGCAAACCGGATGGAATAGCATGCCGCTGCAAGATGCTGTGGTAGCCATGCTGGTTTAAATAAATCCCCAACAGTGTCACCAGCAAAGCACCCCACAACATCACACCTCCTCCTCCATGCTTCACGGTGGGAACCAGGCATGTAGAGTCCATCCATTCACCTTTTCTGCGTCGCACAAAGACACAGTGGTTGGAACCAAAGATCTGAAATTTGGACTCATCAGACCGAAGAACAGATTTCCACTGGTCTAATGTCCATTCCTTGTGTTCTTTAGCCCAAACAAATCTCTTCTGCTTGTTGCCTGTCCTTAGCAGTGGTTTTCTAGCAGCTTTTTTACCATGAAGGCCTGCTGCTGCACAAAGTCTCCTCTTAACAGTTGTTGTAGAGATGTGTCTGCTGCTAGAACTCTGTGTGGCATTGACCTGGTCTCTAATCTGAGCTGCTGGTAACCTGCGATTTCTGAGGCTGGTGACTCGGATGAACTTATCCTCCGCAGCAGAGGTGACTCTTGGTCTTCCTTTCCTGGGGCGGTCCTCATGTGAGCCAGTTTCTTTGATGATTTTTGTAACTGCACTTGGGGACACTTTCAAAGTTTTCCCAATTTTTCGGACTGACTGACCTCCATTTCTTAAAGTAATGATGGCCACTTGTTTTTCTTTACTTAGCTGCTTTTTCTTGCAATAATACAAATTCTAACAGTCTATTCAGTAGGACTATCAGCTGTGTATCCACCTGACTTCTGCACAACACAACTGATGGTCCCAACCCCATTTATATGGCAAGAAATCCCATTTATTAAACCTGACAGGGCACACCTGTGAAGTGAAAACCATTTCCGGTGACTACCTCTTGAAGCTCATCAAGAGAATGCCAAGAGTGTGCAAAGCAGGAATCAAAGCAAAAGGTGGCTACTTTGAAGAACCTAGAATATAAGACAGATTTTCAGTTGTTTCACACTTTTTTGTTAAGTATATAATTCCACATGTGTTACTTCATAGTTTTGATGCCTTCAGTGTGAATTTACAATTGTCATAGTCATGAAAATACAGAAAACTCTTTGAATGAGAAGGTGTTTCCAAACTTTTGGTCTGTACTGTCAATAGGGAAACAGTGCCTCTGTATGCTGCCCTCTATGGGAAGCTCCCTTGAACATCATGCCTGACTTTCTCACAAGCCTTTGCTGCATTGATGCGGGATTTTGCCAAGTCAGTATCCCAGCTGTGGACAGCACCGTTTCGATCTGATTGGATATCATTTTTTGTATAGCAAAAACTATATACTTTTTTAATCTAACCACACGGGGGCAGTGTACTCATTCTGCAGCGGTGTTGATGTGCCAATATCCGTTACTATAAAATAAAACTTGATATGAATCTTATATTCTTCAATTATAATATGAAGATAATAAGGTATGACGTATAAGGTGGTTGTCATACAGTGTAAATGATTGCCATTGTAGATTTTATGCTTTTTCAATTTCTCATCTCATTCTCTAGTAAGGTGCCGATGATATCTTCTACAGCGAGAGGAACTCCTTCACAGACATGAGGTATAATTTTGGCTCTTATTCCTCCATTTCTGTACAGTACACTGAAGCTTCTTTATGGTTTAAGCATTTACATTTCTCAGTCTATATTGGAGATAACTTGAACATGTCTATCATTCATTGCTTGGGTTATGGTGCATAAGGGGTTAAACAAGGACCATTCATACATAATAGACATACCTGCAGCTTTGAGAGGAACAGTCATCTGGACATGTGTCTTGTAATAAATACTTGCCCTCACCATAAAACAACAATTCTCAAGCAAACTTTAACATGACAGAGCAAGTTATTTCCAATAAAGATTGCTAGATCTGTACATTATAGCATCACTACAAATGCAATGTGCAAACCATCTATACAGGGATACCTTTGTTAAGGGTGATAACATAATTGTCCATTGTGATCCCATATAGCTCCCATGTTTTCTTTTATGGCCAAAGATTTGTTGGTTTCCCGTAATGACAATGTTAGTCTTTGTTCACACTGTGTTTGTAGCATATGTCAGAGGAGTAAGTTGAGGACAATTTAGAGGCTATTTTCTGATATTGTGTATTATACAAGTCCTTTATTTACACAGTAATATATATATAAAGGACACAAAGATTTCCTAGCCACAACATAGTTTTTTTTATACTGATGACCTATGGGATAAGTCAACAATATCTGATCAGTGCGGGATCGAGGCCTTGACCCAGTACTGATCAGCTGATCTGTGTGACTCAGGGCACCAGAAGCTTCTGTTGATGGGGGTAGGAGAGGCTCTGCTCCTATTCATGTCCTAGACACAGAGTTGCAGCCCCTTCCACAATATCGGTGTCACCTGGATACTGCCTCTATTATTTGAATAGAAGCGGCGATGCTCCTGGCCCCATCCATATCAGAAGTTTCCAGAGGCAGCCAGATCAGCTGACATGTTAGAACCCCCACTGATCAGATGATAACTTTATTTATACAGCCCCATCATATTCCACAGCACTATACAATACAAATGGCCTATCCTTTCCTTTACTGTACCTGTATATTTTCTCTTTTCTTTATACAAAGTTTTGGACAATCCCCTTTAATTTCTTTACTGTAGCTATATATTTTTTCTGTTTTCTTGATGCAGATTTTTGGGAAAAGCATTGAGGATGAAGATGCTGCGTGTGTCTTGTGTTTTTCTTCTCTTTCTCCTCTTCCTCCTTGGTGCCCTTGCTGCATTACTCCCCTCTGCACATGAAGATCTAATGTTGGGTGTCCAGCGGAGACGCTACAGTCCTTCTCCCAAAGACTCTTTTACACTCATCATGCAGACCTATAACAGGACTGATTTGTTGCTTAAAATGCTGAACCATTACCAAGCTATGCCTCAGCTTCACGCTGTCATTGTGGTATGGAACAATATAGGACAGGATCCCCCCCAGGAATTGTGGGAGAGCTTAGGACCCCACCCTGTGCCCGTCATCTTCAAGAAACAGACTGTCAATCTTATGAGGAATAGACTGCAGAACTTTCCAGAGATAGAAACCACAGGTGAGTTATCTACAACCATAAAGCAGAACCTTTGTGGTCAAGGTAATATACCTCTAAGGGTAAGTTCACACAGAGATTTTTGGTCAGGATTTTGAGGCCGTAACCGCCTCAAAATCCTGACCAAAAAGACGGCTCCCATTGAAATGAATGGTAGCCGCTCAGGAGTTTTTTCTGGGAGCTGTTTCTTCCGGCTCCCGGAAAAAAGAAGCGAGATGCTGATTCTTCAGGCCGAGTCGCCTCGTGATTCGGCCTGAAGACACTCCCTCCTCCGGACTATGCCCATTCCTTGAGCCTAATCTGGAGTGGAGTACGCGGCTGGATGCCAGTGCAGTGCATCGGCTTTCAGTCGTGGCTACCTTGCTTTTGGACCGGAACCTGTGGCGGCCTCCGCCTCAGGTTCCGGTCCACAAAACCCTGTCTGAACTTACCCTGAGATAGAAGGTGTCTAGTGCATGGTGCGCCAAGTTTATTGCTGAGAAGTATAGAATAGGAGCAACTCATGTGTTACTAGACCACCATAATATCTAGAATGACAATACAATTCATTATTTATTTTCAGTTGCTTATTTAGCGCCAACATATTCTGCTAATGTGTACAGATATAAATGGAATACATGCATGCACTGCTTGTAGCTGTAAGGTTTGCAAACAGTAAATGGACGAGAGGCAAACAGATATCTGAATGTTTCATAAATATATTATGCAGTCAATGGGATCAGACAGGGACTTTAAAAATCTTTTATCTACTGGGCTGGAGAATAGATTGGGGCAAAGTTACTAATGCAGATGCAGCAGGTTTCTGGTGTGGTTTACACCAAAAACTTGTTTATATGACACAGCATTTATTAGGTGTATTAGACAGTTAATGGCAAAGAAGCGGAGCTGAAGATGTGACATTGTTCATCAAAAAGTACATCAAATGTTTGACTCATTTTATTGTCACATATTAAAGGGACACTCAGTTGATTTTTGACTCATTGTATTGTCTGAAGAACCATCCCCTGAATAGTAATAGCTGTCTATAGTGTCCTTCCTTATCCTGATTTCACCTTCTAAATATGGCACCTGATAGCTTTTTTTCTCTCGCATGGGTTGCTGTGTAATCAGGAAGTCTCTCCGCAGCTTGCAGATATTATTGAGCATTACCATGAGACCTCAGGATCATAAATGTACTTCCCCCTGTTCTTCTACACTGCCTCTTCTGTCAAAATGTCTCCTGTGCCTCTCACATAATCTAATCTAATCTAATCTTAAGGGAGTTGTTAAAACTACCGTTCTATAGTGTCCATTGCTATGAACACTAACACAATGAACACTAACACAATAAACATCTATCATAGATCAATGGGATTTGATTCACTGTCCATTAGTACCTATTAGGTGTGTGGAGACTTATACAGCCATAGTCCACTGCAAGTATAAGTATCTGCTGTATAAGTCTCCACTGCTGTATAAGTCTCCACACACCTAATAGGTGGTTTCTCCTTAAAGAGGAACATTAGCTCCATAATCTGGTCTCTCAGCCTCTCACTTCTATCAAGTTAGTTCTCTCTATGCTGTGCTGACGAGGTCCAACCAGACCGAAACGGCCCGTAGCTGAGAAATTGACTTGGTAAAAACCCCACATTATGCAGTAAAGGCTTCTGGGAAAGTCGGGCATGATGTTCAGGGTGCTTCCCATAGAGGGCAGCATAACAGAGGCACTGTCTCCCTATTTACATCTTGGGAGACAGATTTGCATATTCCTCCCATGTCCATTAGTGTTCATTTTCACCAAATCCTTCACATGTCCGTTATTGTAACAGATATAATAACACAGGGTGCAGGATTTTTGTTTCCATTTTTAAAAAATGTCCTTTTTTCTACGCATGTTCAGAAAGCAGAACAAAAAAAATAAATAAAAAAGTATAAGGATGAATTCACACAGGGTTTTTTGGAACGGATTTTGACGCGGGAATCCGCCTCAGAATCCAATCCAAAAAATGCCTCCCACGGCTAGCCACGACTGTTGTGGCATTCCGACAGTCGCGGCATTCCGCTCGAGATTGGGCTCAAATGAATGGTCCTAGTTAGGGGCAACACAGTGGCTGAGTGGTTAGCCTTGCAGCGCTGGAGTCCTGGGTTCAAATCCCACCAAGAACAACATCTGCAAGGAGTTTGTATGTTCTCCCCGTGTTTGCGTGGATTTCCTCCCATTCTACAAAAACATACTGGTAGGAAAAAAAATGTACATTGTGATCCCTATTTGGAGCTCACAATCTACATTAAAAAAATGAAAAAAGAATGGGCCTAGTTGGGAGGGAGTGTCGCACCGCGGAATCTGTGTTATCCACGGCAAGAAAGGGCAGAAGGCTCCCTTTGAAGTCAATGGGAGGCGTTTTTTGGGGGGTGGATTCCATAAAAAAACCTATTGTGTACTAACCCTAAAAACGCATGTTAATGTGTCCGCTTTTTTAACTGATCTATTAAATGGATCCATTTATTTTTTATTTTGTAACCGGACACTATCAGAATAGACATTCAACGGTAATGTGAGCGCCCCCAAGCATGCCCTACTGCTGACATAACTGCTTAAGGCCCCATTCCCTCAGAGTAACGCAGCGCTCAGTCTGACACGTAAACGTGTCAGAGTGAGCGCTTCAAAACAGAATCCCATTGACTTCAATGGGTTCCGCTTAATGCGCGTAACAGTGAAATCAATGTGTTAAAAAGCCTCCCTTTGATTTCAATGTGTAGCGCGCGTAAGATGCAACCCATTGAAGTCATTGGGATTCTGTTTTGAAGCGCTCACTCTGACACGTGTTTACATGTCAGAATGAGCGCCGCGTTACTCTGTGGGAATGGATGGTATGTCCTTACTGACGAGTGGGAAACAACCGCCAAGTGGTGAGCCTGCCCCAGAACATCTGCATTGGATTTAAGGATTTATTATAACATTTGCTGCTCTTTTTATTTCTTTGCAGAAACCTGACAGACGTTACCAATTTGACAACCCTTGCCAATAATTTCTCTTTGTGCCTAATAAAATAAAAGTCATCTAGTGTGAATATGCTCTGTAAAATAACAAAGCACACATTATCATGGGGGTTAATACTTTTCCTAAGCTCTGGACTTATCTGCAAGGCCTGGTATTAAATGCTTGTCATACATTCTGTTCCACAGCAGTGCTGATGATGGACGATGACACCCTGGTTAGTGCACACGACATCTCCTTTGCCTTCTCTGTCTGGCAGGTAATTATGACTTCTCTAATAACCTTGTACTTTGAATATTATACAACATGTAATAAAACAGTAACTACTGAGCAGACCGACCCTGACCATGTACACTGCCCGGAGATTGCTTACTTGAAATCTGACACAAGAATTTGAGCCATACTCATGCTTTGCTAAACCCATATTCACATCTAATTCAAATTCTGTCTCTACGGTGTCATTCATGCACATGTGACTGCTGAGGCCACTGATGTTGAAGTCTCTTAGTTGACAACCTTCTGGATGGCAAGGACTGGCTTGTCAGCACTGGGATGTGACATTTCATTTCATTATTTTCTATAGAATTTCTGGCTTAAGGGATCCTATCATTAAAACCTAATTTTTTCTCATAAACACGTCAGAATAGCCTTAAAGGGGCTCTATCAGCAAAATCATGCTGATAGAGCCCCACATATGCGTGAATAGCCTTTAAAAAGGCTATTCAGGCACTGCTAAAGTTATATTAAACTACCTCCCAGTTTTAAAATAATACCCTAAAAAACAATGTGATCTACTTATGCATCGTGCACGGTGGGCGGACATTCAGGGTGCGCCGTCTTCTTCATCCACTCTGATGTCCTCGGGTCCCGTCCTCCTCCGGCGCTCGCGAACTGACATTGATAAAAAAAATGGCCTGGGTGCATGCGCAGTAGCATGCGGCTTCTACTACGTCTACTGCGCATGCGCCCAGGCCATTTTTTTTTAATCAATGCCAGTTCGCAAGCGCCGGAGGAGGATGGCACCCGAGGACATCGGAGGAAGAGGAGGCGTGGATGAAGAAGACGGCGCACCCTGAATGCCCGCCCATCGTGCACGATGCGTAAGTAGATCACATTCTTTTTTACGGTATTATTTTAAAACTGGGGGGTAGTTTAATATAACTTTAGCGGTCATGAATAGCCTTTTTAAAGGCTATTCACGCATATGTGGGGCTCTATCAGCATGATTTTGCTGATAGAGCCCCTTTAAGAAAGGCTATTCTTCTCCTACCTTTAGTTGTCTTCTCCGCGCCGCCATTCGGTATAAATCCTAGTCTTCGCTGGTATGCAAATGAGTTATCTCGGAGCACTGGGGGCGGTCCTCAGTGCTCAAACAGCACTGGGGGCGTCCCCAATGTTGTGAGAGAACTCTCCAGCGCCGCCTCCATCTTCTTCAGGAACGTCCTCTTCACGCGTCTTCTTCCGGCGCAGGCTTCAAACTTCTAGGCTTCGGGCCTAGGGCAAAGCCTACTGCACATGTCCGCAGGCCACAAGAAAATGGCCGCTTACAATACTGATAGGATCCCTTTAGTTTTTTTTTTGTTTTGTTTTTATATATTTAAGAAAACCTCTTTGAATAAAGTTAGTGAATACATTCAGCCCTTCTACATATGTATCTGTGTATTGTTAATTTCTAAGGCTTTTATTAATCTTTTCTGCCCAATTATATATCGATTTTATTATTGTAACTATCTCCTCTTTTACTTTACAGCTATTCCCAAATCAAATTGTGGGCTTTGTACC
This sequence comes from Leptodactylus fuscus, assembly GCF_031893055.1. Lineage (NCBI taxonomy): Eukaryota > Metazoa > Chordata > Amphibia > Anura > Leptodactylidae > Leptodactylus > Leptodactylus fuscus. Next base: position 57,754,904 of record NC_134273.1, on the reverse strand, counting down.
AAGGAAGCACGTGGCCTCCCCATCAGGAATATTCAGCTATGGCAGTTTTGAATTACAGGCTCCAGACACTGGACCTGGTGACAAGTATTCAATGATACTCATCGGGGCAGCCTTTTACCATAAAGGTTACTTGAGACTATTCCAGGAACTGCCCCACTCAATCCATGAGATAATAGACCAGACACAGAATTGTGATGATATCGCCATGAATTTTTTGGTGGCAAATCATACAGGAATGTCATCTGGTGTACTGGTAAAGCCTATAGATATGAGAAATCTGGAGAAGGATGCTGGAAGTGGATACACTGGGATGTGGCATCGGTCAGAACATCTGTTACAAAGATCATATTGCCTTAACAAGTTAACTGACATTTATGGAAGGATGCCCTTGGTATACTCTAATATAATGATCTCACAGTTCGGGTTTCCGAACTATGCCAACCACAAACCTAAGCAATAGACTGGAATTCTAATATAAAGTATTCTGTATATAGTGACTAAATCTTATTTTTACATTTTCATTATAAAATAGAAAACCAAAAAAATTGTATTTTTTATTTTATGATTTTTTTTTATGAAATGGGAACATGCAGTGGAGTTTCTGATTTTGGCTCTGGCTAAAAAGAACTACAGAAAAATTATGTGTTCTGCAGTGGCCCCCAAACAGCATTATATACCCACAGTGGCCCCCACACAGCATTATGTGCTCTGTAGTGGCCCACACACAACATTGTATACTCCGCAGTGGCCCCCATACAGCAATATATGCTCTGCAGTGGCCCCCACATAGCATTATATGCTCCACAGTGGTCCCCACACAGCGTTATATGCTCCGCAGTGTGCCTGCCCTCTAGTGCTAACATCAGTCAATCACTGTAATAATACTTTTACAGTTGTTAAAATGAGGCCGAGTGTAGGAGAGCGTGGTTAATTCCACATATGCACCCTATACTCGGTCTCATTTTAACAACTGTAAAGGTATTATTACAGTAATTGGCTGATGTTAGCGCTAGAGGGTCCCTACAATGAGCACGTGAGCAAAAGAACCAAAACATAGGACAAGAAGGTTTGATCATGTTTTTTTGTTTTTTTTTAAATTATGTAGACGGTTGGGTGCTCATGTGGATGTTAGTTGACATGAACCACCTACATAACCTTGTTTCAGACCCAAGTAGGCATCTTCATGGCAGTAGTATCCCCCAGTGTCTTAGTGGCCTCTTACAGCAGGAAAATGAACCCTACTGCACTGAAAAGTCTCCTTAGGAATGGTTTGAGGAACATGACAGAGGTCAAGGTGATGACTTGGCCTCTAAAGTAAGATAATCTTTGAGATTTTCTGTAAAAACTAATCTGATTCATGGAGGCTGCAGCTAAAAAATGTTAAGAGGATCTGCCAATCTCTTGGTCCCAGATACTACAGGACACCTGGAGAGATCTTGGACCTCAATGGGTCCGAGCTTTTTAGGCATCACAAGGCGGACATACACAATATGTAGTAGATGGTTTTACAGCCAAATTATAATGCCCCTCCAGTGGCCCCTACATAGTATAATACCACTTAGTGGCCCCATACAATATACATATATAGTAACGTCACTACATCACACTTCTCCCAAGACATCGGGAGCAGAGACAGAGACTAAATGGTGAAGAAGGGAGTTGGTGGCTTCCTGCTTCATCGTTTTAAACTCACGTGCGCTTGGAGGATGCAGATGTGTTGGAGTCAGGACATACCTTCCAGTACAGAGTGTATTGAAAGAGAGGAAGATGAGGAGGAAGGTACTGCTGTGACACCAAGGGGGAACGGCATGGAGGGGTCACTATAAGCCAGGTTATTGCATGCCACATCACAAACTTGGTCAAATTTAACATTTTTGGAACAGCATACGATTTTTGTGACAAAGACTAATGCTTGGTGACACAGATTAATAAATACTGCTCTTAGCATGTTTGGGTGGTATTTTTAGACACGGAGGAGAATGAAATTTGCAGTAATGTAAAGAAGTAATCCATAATATTAAGAGGTCACTATTCATGCAGGGGAACCATTACAATAACTTCCATGTGTAAATAGGGAATATAGTCAGTTCTATCAGGTATTAGGTATTTTGGAGGTGTAGAAGACTTATACACTGGTAATAATGGAACAGACTCACATTTTATGAAAATAATAAAAGAAAACATTTATTTGTAATAATTGTAATTGTCAGGCAAATTGTTTGATGAGGTCATAAAAGAACCACATAATACCCCAACCCCTGACTCACGAAGAGTCATCCACCAGCACTCAGGAGAGGAAAACCCCCTGTGGAGGAAACCTCTGGGGAACCATGGCTGGAGGACTGCCCTTCCCTCTGGGCATTAAGAGGCTGTAGGAAACAAGCAGTAAGTGCTTTACAGCAGGCAATGTCGCCTTTACTACACATGAGCATGAACTTGCATAAGCTCAATACATAAGACCCTTTTACAGGGGCCAGTGATGGGGCAAACAAGCGTCCAAGTCATCGCTTGCTTCTGACTATTGGCCTGTGTAAACAGGGCGCCGACCAGCCAACAAAAGAGTAAAAACTCATTTGTTGGCTGATAGGATGTTAGAGACAGACAAACTTCATATTGACTCTGCAATGACTGTCTGAGACAACCTTCCCAAACACCTCCAAAGTGACTGAGAAAGCCTTTCCAAATGCCTTTGCAGTGACTGTCCGAGACAGCCTTCCCAAATGCCTCTATAGTGACTGTCCTAGACAGCCTTTCCAAACACCTTTGCACTGATTCGGAGACAGCCTTACTAAACGTCTCCACAGTGACTGCCTGAGACAGCCTTCCCAAACTCCTTTGCAGTGACTGTCCGAGACAGCCTTCCCAAAAGCCAGCGATAGTGACTGTCTGAGACAGCCTTCCCAAATGCTTCCACAGTGACTGTCCAAGAAAGCCTTCCCAAACTCCTTTGCAGTGACTGTCCGAGACAGCCTTCCCAAAAGCCAGCGATAGTGACTGTCTGAGACAGCCTTCCCAAATGCTTCCACAGTGACTGTCCAAGAAAGCCTTCCCAAACTCCTTTGCAGTAACTGTCTGAGACAGCCTCCCTACATAACTCCACAGTGACTGTCCAAGACAGCCTTCCCAAACACGTCTGCAGTGACTGTCCGAGACAGCCTTCCAAAAGTCTCCATAGACAGACTTCCAAAACGCCTCCATAATGACTGTTCAAGACAGCCTTCCAAAACGCCTTTGCAGTGACTGTCCGAGACAGCCTTCCCAAATGCCTCCATAATGGCTCAAACACATCTGCAGTGACTGTCCGAGAAAGCCCTTCCAAACACCTTTGCACTGATTCTGAGACAGCCTTACCAAACGTCTCGACAGTGATTGTCTGAGACAGCCTTCCCAAACTACTTTGCAGTGACTGTCTGAGACAGCCTTCCAAAATGCCTTTGCAGTGACTGTGCGAGACAGCCTTTCCAAACGTCTCCATATTAAAGGTCTGAGACAGCCTTCCAAAACGTCTCCATGGTGACTGTCTGAGACAGCCTTCCCAAATGTCTCCACAGTGACTTCTGAGACAGCCTTTCCAAACACCTATATAGTGACTGTCTGAGACAGCCTTCCCAAACACTTCTGCAATGACTGTCTAAGACAGCCTTCCAAAACGCTTCCATAATGACTGTCTGAGATAGCCTTCCCAAATGCCTTTGCAGTGACTGTCCGAGACAGCCTTTCTAAACGCCTCCACATTGACTGTCTGAGACAGCCTTCCCAAATGCCTCCACAGTGACTGTCTGAGACAGCCTTCCCAAAAATGTCTGCAGTGACTGTCCGAAACAGCCTTCCCAAATGTCTCCACAGTGACTGTCTGAGACAACCTTTCCAAACATCTCCATGGTGACTGTCTGAGACAGCTCTCCCAAACACGTCTGCAGTGACTGTCTAAGACAGCCTTCCAAAATGCCTCCATAATGACTGTTCAAGACAGCCTTCCAAAACGCCTTTGCAGTGACTGCCCGAGACAGCCTTCCCAAACGCCTCCATAATGGCTCAAACACATCTGCAGTGACTGTCCGAGAAAGCCCTGCCAAACACCTTTGCACTGATTCTGAGACAGCCTTACAAAATGTCTCGACAGTGATTGTCTAAGACAGCCTTCCCAAACTACTTTGCAGTGACTGTCTGAGACAGCCTTCAAAAATGCTTTTGCAGTGACTGTGCGAGACAGCCTTCCAAAACGCCTCCATAGTGACTGTATGAGACAGCCTTTCCAAATGTCTTTGCAGTGACTGTCTGAGACAGCCTTTGCAAACAGTACTCATCTCTGTGCCAACAGAACAAGACTGTAGCAGGTGCACTGTGCGTGCGGAATACAAGTTATGGCATTATGACATCACATCATGACCTAACAGTTGATGGTGTTCTTAGTAGCTGAGCTCTGATTGGTCACTGTGGCAACATATTCTTCTTAGCTAAGCTCTGATTGGTCACTGTGTAGCAAAGGCAACATACTGTTTGGACATGTTCAGACATGTATAACCTGCAGATTTTCCAACAGGAATCTGCAGCATATTACAGTGTTGTAGTAATTGGCACACCAATTTCACTTTGCCCCCCCCCCCCAAATACCATCTTATTGCAAAAATTTCCTAAAATATACCTCTTTCCAAGAGGCTTTCTAGTGAGTAGGGGGTTTGCAAGCAGGACTTTTCTCTCCATTTTTCAGAAGGAAGCCAGGCAGAAACCCGACCGACCCCATTATAGTCTGTAGGGTCTGTGGGCTTCCGCAGGTAACTGCTTTTTAAACAGATTGGGTTTTTGTTTTTTGGGTCCCCAAGCAAAATCGAATAATGGAAATCGGGTGCAGGTGTGAACCTAGAGTCACAGAGTAAAAGTTTAGTATGCTCTCTGATTTATAGGAGAGGGGGTAACATGGACATAAGCCCTTGCTACCCACTCCCTGGGGTTACATACAGGTTATGCACCGATTATACATCATGCACTGTTATATTTCATACTGCAAGTATCGGCCTCCACCATCGGGACGCTGAGAACTGCAGTTTCTACCGCACTTTATTTTCTTCTTTTGGGGTCCATTATCATTGTACTCTCCTGATGAACCTGGCGTTCGTTCATAATGCTGAGGGAAACGCGTTGAGGGAATTGAATCTATACACTTAGTCTACCTAGATTCATACGGCACCGCTACTTTAGTATCATGGGTCAGGTGCTACTTATCTAGATACAGACTGTAGGGTGTTTTTAAAGGTAGATGGCTACTTTGTATCTATGGCCATTTGTCTTAGACCCCCAGGTTAATTTATTATATGCGTCCTCAGAAGCGTAATGGCATTTGGATTATCTAGTGCTCTATATATGAGATCTATATACACTAGCCTAATAACAGCACTGAAACGGCAGATTATATTCATTGCCAGGTAAGGGTGCTGTGGGAGGTTTAGAATTGCGGGGTATATCTAACATGCTTTAACATCTCTGTCTGTTTGGGTCTCTGTGCCACCCTCTGCTCGAATGCTGCGGCGCAGGAGGAGTTTTTAGCTGTAATCAATTTTTATTGAAAATTTTAAAAATAAGAAATAACAAACATATAAACAAAGAGATCAATCGAACAAAGAGGGTATAACAATCCCAAAAGGAAACAGGGGGCCACACAGGGCCTCCGTCATTTTCCTGTTCACCTCCTCCACGTCGGCAAAACGCTTCCCCTTGAGGTTCCTCTTCATTCGTGGGAATAAAAAAAAGTCACTGGGAGCCATATCGGGTGAATAGGGTGGGTGGGGCAAGACAGCCATGCCGTTTCTTACCATGAAAGTAGTCACCGAGATGGCAGTGTGGGCTGGGGCATTGTCGTGGTGGAAAAACCAATCACCAGACTGCCACGTTTCGGGCCTTTTTCGCCGCACACTGTTGCACAACCTCTTGAGAACCCCCAAGTAGAAAACCTGGTTGACGGTCTGTCCTGTTGGAACGAATTCCGAGGGCACAATCCTTTTTGCATCAAAAAACAAATGACCATTGTCTTCACATTGGACTTCACTTGACGAGCGATGGCTGGACAAAACAGCTCTTGCAAGAAAATTCACTGTGGGTAGACGAAACCTTCCACATCAATGCCGCTTGGCACACTGACTGAGAAGGCGTGGTTGAACAAATAATTAGCTGCAGAATCGCGTACTACGAAAACTGTGCGCGCAGCAGCCTCATTCTGGAAAGTTTGGGTCCCCCATTGTATATGCTCTGCAGTGGCCCTCATACAGCAATATATGCTCTGCAGTGGCCCCCACATAGCATTATATGCTCCACAGTGGCCTCCCCACAGCATTATATGCTCCACAGTGGCCCCCACACAGTGTTATATGCTCCGCAGTGCCTGCCCTCTAGCGCTAACATCAGTCAATCACTGTAATAATATTTTTACAGTTGTTAAAATGAGGCCGAGTGTAGGAGAGTTTGGTTAATTCCACACATGCACCCTATACTCGGTCTCATTTTAACAACTTTAAAGGTATTATTACAGTGATTGGCCGATGTTAGCGTTAGAGGGTCCCTACAATGAGCACGTGAGCAAAAGAACCAAAACATAGGACAAGAAGGTTTGATCATGTTCTTTTTTTTTGTTATGGACTTTCCAAGTGCAGAAATGCAGGCCCTAGACGCATTGACCAGATGCTTCAAAGAATTCCTTGGCTTTTTTTGGTCACCAGATTTATTGCCAGTTGAGCATTTATTGGACCAGCTGGGACTCCCACAAATCTGGGCAGAATCTATAGGTCCAACTGCAACATCTGTGGACAAATGTGCCATAGAATACCATATGGAACCTTTAAGAGTCCATGCCCAACTTATTTTATCTCATCTTGTATCCCACCTAGATGAAGCCAACAGGGTACAAGAGTCTACATTCATGTGTACAGTCCTCTATATAATAATGCTCATCTGTGAGGGCATGAAGAGACCTATTTAAAGACATACAGGATGCTCTAGGATTATCTTTGATCGTTTATGAATTATTATATATTTTATAATACATTTCATAACTTCATCTTGAACCAAATCTACCAAAGAATGACACTTCAGGAGGACAGTAGCGATCCAAGAAAAACACAAAATCAAATTGCATGCTATTAGTCCAGTACTAAAACGAGAGAAGTCTTGTTGTAATTTTTCCCTTATTTAATAAAAATATAAAAGTAAAGCACAAAAATGAAGACGACTGTATTTATGTATTTATCATGAAATAGGTGAAGTACATAGACCAATGATCCTGAAGTCTGTATTAATAATTTCTTATTATCAGTTTTCGTTGTTTCTACAGCAGATTATTCATTAAGCAATATCAATATCATCATATAATGTATTCATATATTAATTCATGGTGTATTCCAAATGCTCAAGTGGAAAGTGCTTAGTTTCTGAAAGATAAAACAGGAAATTATAGATATTATCAATATTAATATCAATTGTAATAAAGGCAGTGCTATTTTATAATATGTTGAAATGCATTGTATTAGGGTTCAAGTCCCTTAGGGGTCTAGAAATAAAAGTATATGTATAAAGTTAAAGATATATAAAAAAAAAATAAAAAAAAAAATTGCCTTTTACGGTGTGTTCTCTACTTCAATGTTCATGATGCTTCATATATGTAGTCTCTGCCCCAATGTTTGTAGACTCTGCTATTGTTTGTACCCAGTCTCATTATATACCTATGCTTGGTAATTCCTACACTTCACCCTGCAAGCTGCACTGGGTATCAGATGCAGGAACACAACTGAGCTATGTGAAGGAGTTACACAGACTCTACAGCGGCAAAACAGTATAACATTTTTTATAAAGACTATCAAAAATAAATTGGTGATTTTGCATCTAGAAAGAAAATAAATCATAATAAAAAATTATCAGTGCAAATATGTACTGTACACAGAATAAAAAACAGGTTCTAGCCTCACCCTCGACGACACCATGCAAAATAAAAATTACCGTACCTGAGAGTAAAAACTATTTTGAAAAGTGTTTTAGTAGCACTATGTGTTATTAATTTAAAAAAAATAAAATATTTAAAGTGTGAAAAACAGACACATTTTCCCTCCTCTTATGTTTTTTTCCTGGATATAAAAAAATAAATAAAAACACATGCAAAAATAAAAATGTACAAATAAAGCCCTAATGTCACCGAAAAAAAGATGCAGAAATTAGTTGAATAATGAAAATGATAAAAATGTTACAGCCCTCACTGGCGTGGTTAAAATCACTGAACTCTTCAGTATAACCCATACTATACTAAAGTTTGTCTATGAAGGTCACATGGCTTTGTGTGTTATCTTATGTACCATTTTGTGAGGGCAGGGCTGAAACAACCAAACTGAGATGTAATAAAGTTGGGTGTCGTACATTTTTTGACCAAATAGTGTGTATGACTCTGAATTTAGAAGCAGAATAGAACACGAAATTTCTTTCTATAACTGAAATGTATTACATTGTAATAAGATTGCACTTACCTTTTGAAGCATGTGGGATATGGAAGAATTCCTTTGTTGCACCGGACTCGTAAGTCTTCAGGATCAGATATTTTATATCTAGGCCGACATGCAAACTGAATGATATCACCATGTCTGACATAACATTTTGCTGCATATTTCTTTTGTTGATCATTTCTGACACAGAGTTGTTTTCGGCTTTGGCTCCATACAAGTGCAATATGATTTTTTGTCATGTTTTTCTCATTTGTAGTACATGGCTCTAAGACACAGAGAAAATTTTGGTTACATAAATAACACTAGGGGACTTGAACCAGTGATCTTCTGATAGCTGGTTCAGTAGTATGCACTGCAATACACGTATATTGCAGCGCATACAGATTATCAGCCTATGTTGTCGCCTCTCTTATGAGCAGGATCAACCAGGCATGTAAGGTGAGTAAAAAATGTATTGTTTTCTGGACAGGGAAAGAGGAACTGACAAGGTGGCTGTTATAAGGGGCAAACTATTATTTATAAGGGAAGCTGGTATAGATGAGTGTTATTATAAGAGATGAACTATTATTTATATGGAAGCCATTGGATATGATTGTTCCCCCTTATACTAGTCCTCATATATTATAGTTCCTCAATTATCAATAGCAGCACCTCTATGAATAAAAGTTCCCCCTTATAATATCCCTCTTATAAGGGGAGAACTCTCCTAAGTAAGGGAGGTTATTATAAGGTTGAAACTATTTTATACAAGGGAGGTACTATTACATATACCTGGGGCTATTATAATGAGGAGACTGTTATATATAAGGGGGTATTATAAGAGAGAAACTACTATAAGGGGGCTATAATAAGGGGGAACTATTAGATATAAGGTAGCTATGATAATGAGGAGACATATATAGAAGGGGGCTATAAAAGGGGAAATTATATAGTGGGGAAAGTATTTAGTCAGCCACCAATTGTGCAAGTTCTTCCAGTTAAAAATATGAGGTCGGCCTGTAATTGACATCATAGGTAGATCTCAACTATGAGAGTCAAAATGAGAAAATACACCTGCTACCTTCTTCGCCTCCCTCAGAAGCCTGTTTTCCCGTTTTGTTTGGAGACATAAAGTTCCGAGGATCTCCTGGCTACAATTGACCAAACAGAAGAGTCAGGGTGGAATAGGTCTTCCAGACATTCAGAAATATCATACTGCCATCCGCCTGACCTGGTGGTCAGATTTAGCTTTTCCCCTCACCTCACGGTTGCCTGCAATGCTATTACAGGAAGGCATAGATGCTCCTCTTGATGCTGTACTATGGTTCCCGCGCACACATCGCACCACGTCGATCACCTCTTGCCCGCTGCTCTTCAGCCCCACGAGAGCCTGGCTGGACCTTATCGATGACCTTCTCCCACAGCCCTCTCCGATACTTCCACTGTTGCTGATCCCCCACCTAGCAGGCATGCACCCTGCAGCATTTAAGGACTTATGGGTTAGGTTTCGCAACCTGACCCTTAGAGACATCACCACCCCAAACGGGCTACTGTCTACAGATGAAGTATGTTCCCTCGCTCCTGAGACGTCATTCACCTTTTTGCATAAACAGAACTTGTCCACAACCTTCCGTAACCTGCAGCAACGCTACACGACACAATCCCACCTGACTGAGCTTGAGAAACTGCTTATCTCAAAAACCTCCATGCTCCGAAAGATCTCTCACTATCAGTCCCACTTTGTGGATCCACACCGGCCGAATTACGTGTCTGCTTGGGAAGCCGAGCTACAGATCTCCCTGTCTGATGATGAAGTTGAAACTGTCTTGTCTCGCTCTCATGGCTTTTCTCCATGTATCAGGCTTCAAGAGAATAATTATAAGATTGTCTCTCGATGGTACAGGACTCCCGCATGGCTGTACGCCAAGAAACTACACACCATAGACCGATGCTGGAGATGCTTATCGGAGGCTGGCACTCACCTACACATTTGGTGGTTATGTCCGGTGATACAGGAGTTCTGGGCGAAAGTGGAGGAGGTGATCCGAGAAGTTAGTTACCCGTATTTCCAACTCACCCCTGAAACCGTGATTCTGTCCCTGCCGTCTGGCGATTATACCCCTGGGAAGGACAGACTGGTCACTCACCTGATATCCGCAGCAAAATCGCTTATTCCACAGTACTGGTTGAATTCATCTGCTCCTCCAATCTCCCAATGGATTGACAAAGTCAATCAGATAGCCCGTTTTGATGAACTTATGTGTTGGTCTTCCAGGACTCATGACCGTTACGTGAAGACCTGGACCCCCTGGCTCTTGCACCGGCACTAGACTGCCTGCTGCTCGTACACCCCCTCCCCCCCCCTTCCCTTTTCTCTTCTTCTTTTTCCACTCTCTCCTTTTCTCTTTTCTTTTCTCTTTTCTCCCTACCGCTTGTTCGGAGCTAGATTTAGTACATCCTCTTGAGCTGATAATGCTACGTATGTCAATTCTTTGATCTTTTTTTATAGACTATAGGGTACACTGAGGATATCCTTAGTGAAACTATATGACTGCCCTAAGACAAAGATCACAAAGTATGAGTGAGCGCCTTGTGCGCACGTGCATTCCAGGGTGAACTGCACATTTCCCCCGGAAGTGCTTGGACGACCGGGAGGAAGTGAACCTTGTGAACCATATATACAGATCAGGCAGCACTCCCCAAACAGAATAGCTGATCCTTGGTATCTACAGGGCTTTTTCCTGCAAGGTAAGAAGCTGTCCTGTCTCTTGGAGACTTCTATTATAAAGATCAGAGTTCTCAGTATGTCTAATAAGGCTGCTCATTTACTAAGGTGTTTAGGATAAAAGATCTATGTATATGGTGAACAATATGAGCTTCCTGCTCATTGTATATCTATTTTTAAGGATGCCATTTACAATGAATATATGGATAAGCTATATATGCTCCCAATGTGCTATATTCTCTTTTTTTTTTTTTTTTTAAATATATCTTTATGTTGTATATCAGCTTTGAAGTGTTATATCTGATTTTGGCAACATTACAATTTTAACTGTTTGTGATTTTATATGTTATAGATTCTATATGTTACTTTATATATGGATTTGTGTGTTTTTAATTAGATACGCACTTGAGAAAGGGCGTCCAGCCCGAACCGCTGTGATTGTTTGCGTTGTGCAATTCTTCTTATTAATAAAATCTATTGGACCTGTGAGCGCCGTCCTGCCCTTTTCCTCTGCTGTTTCCCCGGTTGACACAACTGGTGCCTTTGAGACGTGCTGCTCCCCATACCTGGTATCATATACACCTTAGTACAGAGTTTTGAACGCTGTCACAACCAAACCAGGTGAGAGGCCACCAGGTCTGATACATTCATTACAATTATCCAAAAAGGTGAATTGACTATCTACACTATAAAGTGTGCTCGGTGTTTTTCTATCTTTTGCAATTCTAGTCCTACAATCTGTGATTCACGGCCTGTAGCAGGGAAGAAGGATTCCTCATCCTCTGAACCTCAACACCTGGAAGCACCTTTACCCATTTCTGGTTTCCATTTGGACAATATGGATTACATCAAAACAAGAATTGAAAAAAGAGAAGGTCTGGTAAGCCAATATGCTAGACCTTCATCCATGGAACAATCTTGTTCCAAAAAATCGAACACTCTGGACCAAATGAAGGGATCAATCTCACACGATGAACTCAGTTTTAAATTTTGGACATTAGAGAAACTTTTGATTGATGAAACACGTCATTCTCTAGATCATCAGTTTCTCTGCATATACTTGGAGGAGGGCCTAATCCCTCAGGGTCTTCACTTCAAGTTGCTTTCTCCCTTTCCAAATGATAAGACCTTTACTGAGGATTGGAATAATTATCTCAATCAATGCAGTAGAGGTCTTTTAGAAAAACTTTCCCAGAAACGAAAAAGCCTAGCTGACACTCTGGGTAAAGAAATTAATAGTGCAACTGTAGAATTAGAAATGCATAACAATCATCCGAGTTTCACTAAAATGAACCAAGTCCTGTGTACCAGGTCTCTCAATATCGAGAGAGAGATCCTGGAATATAAAACGGGTAAACTAGAAAGAGATAGAAATGATTATAAAAACAATAACATTAAATTTTGGGAGAAAACTAAAAAATCAGGTAGACAACCAAACTCAGGGCTCCACACAGCAAGGACTCCTAAGACCCCAAGAACCCCTCGAACTCCCAATTACCGATATTTGTCTCCATCTAAGCAACATGACTTAACCTTTATTAATAGTTCAAAAAACTTACCTAAGATGAGAACTACGAAAAGACCATCCAATCGCTCTGAATATAGTCACATTCAGAACGGTACGGTAATCTCCTCAGTTTATGTGAGACAAGATAAGTCTAAGAAAGCTTTGAATATAACATCTCCAAATAATGTTACAAATATTCCTATTATAACCTCTATGAAACAAACAAAAGGGGTCCCTACCACCAAATCTAGAACATCATTACCACCGCTTTTAAATTTGAGGATGGGTAAAAATTCAAAAGACCAAATCAGGTTCAAATTCCCTGAGGCAGAAGAACATCGCTAGCCCTTCCAGCAACCACTTTCCAGTCTCCCAAACCCAGTTCTCTTTCTCCCAATCTTTTCCACACTCCAGCAGAATATCCTTCATCTAGTCTTCAATCCATTACACATAACTCACCTACACATCTAATCAATACGGTTGCATCACCGGACGCTAGCAACCTTTCCACCCCCATAGAACTAGAAGACTCACTTATCACCACCCATGACAGCCCTCCAACCAATACTTCAATCCATGGAAATCAAACACTACAAGAGAAGTCTCTCAACAACATTACCTTTCAAAACAACACTTTGACCAAGGTCTCTTTTTTAGCCCTACCTTTGGAAATGACGCCCCCCAGTCCGTTGATTGCCTATCACGTTCAAGAAAAACCACTATTGACAAAGATAACAGATTACTTCACACCTACACAACACAAACGGAAATTAACCGATGAAAGCCACTCACCTTCACCAGAAAGAAAACTAGACGTGGCACCAGGGGAGGATGCAAGCTCTCAAAAAGCAAATTTGGGCAGCCCCAACAGAAAAAAAGAACAAGGGCTCCCCAAGTGCATCTTCAATCTCTCCAAGCATACCCTCAGTCAAGCAGAATTAAACCTTCTATCCAAAGGTCTTTCTTTCTGCCCCTCACAAAATCCAAATGAGGTCGATCTATTCTTAGACCTCAATGCCTTCACACGTAAATTAACTATAAAGAGACATTTTGCAATAACCAATATGGGCAAATCTCAAGAACCAGAAATAACCCAAGTCAACACCTTTGAGGGTAATTCATCACTAATAAACAATAAGAATAATGACCTAGAACCTGCCATTATTCATACTGGTTTAAAACCAAAATCCAAATTCCATCCATCCCCTGTTGGTAGTTACTGTTGTAATCGAAAAAGATGCAAATGCTGTGAGTCTATTAGAAATAAAGTCTGTGAAGTGAGTAGCTTCACTTCAAATGAAACTTTTAAACTAAAGTATCATCTAAATTGTACTTCAACTTTTGTGATATATTTATTAGAGTGCCCTTGTGGCCTCCAGTATATTGGAAGAACAATTAGGCAATTGAGCGAACGCATTAGCAAGCATCGCTCTAATGTTAACAATGGTTACATGAAACACAGCGTTTCGCGTCATGCAGCCGAGTACCATAATAAAAGTTTTGGAGGGTTTAAAGTCACACCGATTGATTGGATTCCCTCGGGAACCAGTGATAGACTTAGTATATTGAACAAAAGGGAAATGTTCTGGATGTTCAAATTCAATACATTACATCCAGCTGGTTTGAACATCGCATCAGAAGATGTGAATAAATAAGGCCAACCAACAGTTATGTATTTTACCATTTTTTATTATTTTTTTTATTATTTTTTCATTATTATTATGAATTTTTTCATTTTTTTTCTTTTTTTTTTAAAAAAAAAATAAAAAAAAATATATATATATATTTTTTTTTAAAGAAGAGAAAAAAAAAAAAAAAATGCCTGATAGGCATGTAGATGACAAGTCAAGGAGTTAATGGTAAATAGACACCTCTCCTACATTGCATATTCATTGAGAGTCATCTCGAACCCTCCCATTCTCCATTGTATTCACATCCCACAGTCAAATATTTACCCTCCCCCTGAATGGTTCAGGAGGTAAGTATCTGCAGGATGTTCCCTCGTCTCCACCTTTTTAAATAGCTCCTGGGAACATTTATTAATGCTGGATTCTATCATTTCTGGTTAACATGGACACTCAACAAAATGACATAGATAAGGACTTAGTAATAAGAACATTTGTGAACAAAGAAAGAGAAAATGAGATATACCCATATACTGACAAATCTGGCCCGAATCCCATCCGGACCCAGGTCCACTTTATACATATCAAATGAAGCAACAGAAATTCAGTTGCTCATTTAGACCCCGAGGAGCCTCCGTTTTTAGTTTGAAAATCCATTTGGCTTCACACTGCAATGTCATTTTAAACCAATCCCCTCCCCTTGGGTGTGGCTTAACCAGATCAATCCCCATAAATCGTAGGCAGTTTAGATCCCCCCCATGGGTGGAGTTTACATGTCTCGCTATAGGGGTATCCCTGTGGTTACGTATGTCCCCTAGGTGTTCGCCAATCCTTTTTCTAAATTCCCTATTTGATTTTCCTATATACTCCATTTTACACTGGCATGTAATTTTGTAAATCACGCCTTTTGATCTACATGAAATAAAGTGTCTGATCTCAAACACTTTTTTTAGGTTTTCCAAAAAAAATTGCTTGCCTGTCTCCAAATGAGAACAAGCTGAACATCCACTGCATTTAAAACAGCCTTTTGGTGGGGACAACCAAGTAGAATTCTTTTGAACGCTTAAGTGACTATGCACTAAACGATCCCTCAGGGATCTTCCCCTGCGGAACGTGATCTGCGGTCTATCACCTACTACTGCCTTTATATCAGGATCCAAGGTTAGGATATCCCAATGAAGCTGCAATATTTTACGCACCTCTGATGCTCCATTGTCATATGTTCCAATCATTCGGACCATACTGTCCGAGTCCATTGTTTTCTCCTTGGCCCTCAACAGTTGGGTACGATCACAAGCCAGAGATGATTTAAACGCATCCCTCAAAATATGGTCCGGATATCCCCGTTTTAAAAACCGGGATCTCAAGTCTGCCGGTTGGTCCACAAAGGCCTGCCCCCCAGAGCAATTCCTTCTCAATCTCAGGTATTGGCCACGAGGTATTCCCCTCCTCAACGGGTATGGATGACTGCTATCCCATCGAAGGAGGGAATTAGTGGCTGTAGCTTTTCTAAACACTTTTGTCTCCAGTGTGCCATTAATTCCCTTAGAAATTAAGACGTCCAAGAAAGGGAGCGATGAACCACCAATTTCACATGTGAATGACAGGCCTATCATATTCACATTCAGATGTTCGACAAATCTCTGAAAGGACTCTGGGGCGCCCCTCCACAAGACCAACACGTCATCAATATACCATGCCCACAGTTCAATCTTATTTGTAAATTCCTCATGTTCCTCCCCAAAGACCATCGTCTCCTCCCACCAGCCCAGGAGCAATTTCGCGTACGTGGGCGCACATGGATTCCCCATGGCGGTGCCCCTGAGCTGGTGGAAGTGTTGGCCATTAAAGACGAAAAAGTTATGAGTGAGGGAAAATTCTAAAAGATTGAGGATAAATTGACTGTGGGCACGGTACTGCAGGGGGAGGGTAAATATTTGACTGTGGGATGTGAATACAATGGAGAATGGGAGGGTTCGAGATGACTCTCAATGAATATGCAATGTAGGAGAGGTGTCTATTTACCATTAACTCCTTGACTTGTCATCTACATGCCTATCAGGCGTTTAAGCAGCACTCCGCGACGGGACTCCGTGCTATACCAACGTGTTGAGGACATCTGCACATGCGCGGGATCGGATCCGCAATCTCGCGGGATCCGGCCAGTAAGCTGATGACGCGGCTGAACTGGCGGACGTCATCAGGAGGCGCAGGATGGCGCCAGTATTCAACAGGACGCCGTTCACCGACTTCATATTAAACAGGTGAGGGGCGGAGCGCCGGCAAATGAATGGTTTAAATAGCCTCAAGAGGAGGCAAAATGTGCTGCCAGTGTCATTACCTGTAGTCAGCACTAGGAGAAAGAACTTTCCTATCCTGAGCTTGTCCTACCACTGTGGGCATCTCTCTTTTATGGGATGGAAGGAAGGAGTCTGCTGTTAGAAGTCAGCATAGCATAAGATCCCCTGATGAGCGGTGCGCTACTGCACTGGGAAACGCGTAGGGACAAAGGGACATATAGGGTCTTACCTTGAGGGCCAGCTTGGGACTGCCCTTGTTAGGGCGGGAGTCTATGGGGAGCTAGGGTGTATCAGCAGGTTAAGAACAGGGATTTATTATCCTCCTGTGGTACGCCCAGCATTGACTTTGGTTCCCTATCTACAGCCTATGGTAAGACCGTTTCATTACTATTATATCCTATTGGGCAGACTGTAAGTGCATTTGTTTATGGTCACTATGTTTTCTCTGTTCACCTAGAGGCATAAGAAGCCATTATGGATATTTCTCCAATATATTGATGTTGTTGAGCTAAGTGGGACACATGAGCATACATCAATTTTCTATTTTGTCATTCCTTGTATAGGTTATTAGTGTTACATGTCTGTCAACACATTTTAAATATATTTATTAAATGTTAAGTTTTATTTTGCATCATAGCGCTAGTTGAATTTGAATATTATCTGTTGCAAGTCACGCGTTTCTTGACACTTTTTGAAACACGTGATAGCTCATTGGTTGGCTTTTTGTTCAAAATGAGAAAACAAATCCAGAGAATCACATTGTCTGATTTGGAAAGAATCCTCTTCCTTCCCAGAAATTGGACTGAGCGCTGCCCTCTGACACTGTGCTGTTGTAGCCAAAATCTTGGGCATGCTCCGGGCAGAGTGGACTGCACATGTCCGAGCGGCCATTTCGGTGTGCTCAGTTCTTTTACAGGCACAGTACGCTCATGTAGTTGGCCACACCAAAATGGCCGCTCGGACATGTGCAGTTCACTGCCTGGAGTGGTATTGCGCATGCCGATATCGGCTTTCTAGCAGCATATAAAACCACATGTGCTTAAGGACATGAACTGTCCTCTTTAAATAAGGTACTCATTTTTTACTATGACTCGGATAAAGGAGGCACCCATATAAAGACCCAATGATATATATATATATATATATATATATATATATATATATATATATATATAATTGAGGGTGAAGTAATAAAGAAGGGTGAAGAATACATTTTTAGATAGAGTATCCCTTTAAATAACTAAATTATGAAAGCAACCTCAAACAAGCCTTATAGATTTACTGTTACATGAAAAATCTCTCTCTAATAGTTTAAAAGGTTTGGGAGAAGTAATTGTAGAATCGCACAATATGGTTATTGTATTTTTGATATTATTAAACATTTGATTAAACTGCATTTACCATATTTTTCAGACTATAAGACACACTTTTTTTCCCCAAAATTTAGGGGGAAAAGAAGGGTGCGTCTTATAGTCTGAATGTGGCCGCCTGGCATCCGCTGTAATAGAGAGGCAGATGCCGGCGAGGGATAGACGCCAGCACAGGTGCCGGGGCCTGAGACGTCGCTGCGTTCCTCTGCCCTGCATGAAGCCAGCAGCGGCGATGCTATTCCGCTCCTCCGTCCCCCGGCCGCTGGCTTCATGCAGGGCAGAGGAGCGTAGCGATGTCTCAGGCCCCGGCACCTGTGCCGGAGTCTATCCCTCGCCGGCATCCGCCTCTCTATTACAGCGGATGCCGGGTCTGTATTGGCGGCCCCTTCTGGCCCCATACCTGTAAAGTTGCAGGCCGGCTCCTGCGCGGCGATATCGCAGGAGCCGACCTGTTTGGGTGACAGCCAGGAGCCTAATGAAGGCTCTCAGGCCTGTCACTGCTATATTAGTATTGCGGCTGGGTCTATGACCAGCCATAATAGTAATATACAGAATATCCCATAGACGGCAATACAGTTGTATTGCCGTCTATGGGACTTGCAATCAAATGACTGCAGGTTCAAGCCCCCCGGGGGGAAATAAAATAGTAAAAAAAAAAAAAAAAAAAAGCTTTAAAAATATATAATAAAAAAATGAAATAAATAAAAGTTCTAAATCACCTCCTTTCCCTAGAATATATATAAAAGTAGAAAATCATATGTTAAACACATACACATTAGGTATCCCTGTGTCCGAAAATGCCCGGTCTACTAATAGTTTTCCTGTACAGTGAACGTCAAAATCACAAGTGCTAAACCGCTGGGTTTTTTTTCACTACAAGGTGATCTAAGCAATAGACATTCCCCAAAATGGTATAACTAAAGAGTACATCTGGCCCCGCAAAAAAAAAAACAACACTCTATGCGTCCCCGTACAGCCGCAGGGTCATCTGTCAATGTGGCCTTGCAGCTGTTGCAAAACTACAACTTCCATATATTAAATATTTTACAATTTTTGGCTTCAAATTTTTTTCCCCCTATTTTCCTCCTCTAAAACCTAGGTGCGTCTTATAGTCCAGTGCATCTTATAGTCCGAAAAATACGGTAAATGTTTTTTTCTATAAGCAACAAACTATCAAAAAACGCAAATGCACCTACCAAGACAAACTGGTGGCTTATTCCATTTTCCATTTTGACATTTTATATATTGAGGTCCTAAATGTTTAAACAATTGTGGACACTTGTATGTCACCCATGAACCTGACGGGTAACATTCTTTCATGTCTGTTAAGAGTTCTCCATGTAGTATCTTTGGAGGCTTGCCACAAGATGTTTTTACTAAAAGAAATTAAAAACATTATATTACTTATATTTTAAAATACATGGGGGGAATTTATTAAAATTGTCTTTTTCTAGTCTTGTGTTAAAAAAAGACCCTCGCTGACTCAAGGCTAGAATGGAGATCTATGTAGGAACCGGGATGCATTGTCTATATGTCAGGCTGAGGCATCCCTCCACTCCAGCCACATTTGCACAAAGTCACGAACGTTGTGTGGAACAGGGGATGTGCCACATCTTTGGCACAAGAGAAGATAGTGTGTCACAGATAAGATAAGATAATCCTTTAATAGTCCCACAGTGGGGAGATGCCCCACATTATCACCGATATATGCCAGAAAACTGCAAGTCTATTGTTAAGGCTATGCGTACCTGATGGAGGAGTTTTGACAACTAAGCGCTGCTGGCCCAAGGTCCCTAAAATCACAAAAATATGTATAAAGGAAAGGACATTGTTTTATTGCCAGAAACACCATGATAGGATATACAACATATGATACATGAAGAGAACATTATAGAAATTCAGTACAGCATATACTAGTAGATCGACAACGGATCATTGATGCTTCATTCTGCAAAGACAATTCTTCAGTCATTCTATAACCCACAGGTTATGAGAGTAGAGGAACACTTAAATATTTAAGTTTTGGACAAAATATAATACAGTTCCTACAATAGTAGTCCACTTGGATGACAATATAAAACATAAAAAGATATATAAATATAAAAGAGATGCTATAAAACTAAATTTAGAGAAAATTGATGAAATACCAAATTACAGCACACATAATACCAATAGCAACCTCAGGTATTACATTGCAGCACGACATCCCCCTACCTCTAGCCTGTTGGCAGCAGCATTCTCTCCAAATAAAACTTTTCAAGCTTACATCAAATCAGTCCCCTATTCAATACCTCCAAAACTGTCAGCACCTACCCAGAACAGACAGAGGAAATAAGAGATGAGCCTTCTACCTCCAGTACCAATCTATGATGTCTGTGCCTCCAGATCAGAGCATTCATGGTGCAGACTCCTGGTGAAGGACCTGGATATTATCAGAGGTCCTTTTAACTTTTATAGCCATGGAGGTTGCACTAATAATGCAAGACTTGTTCATAAGTGGCCTTAACTCCACACCTTTCTCCCTAAAGGCATATGGGCTAATCAATGGGAGTTTCAAATGTGTTTCACATGCCTCCCATCACCTGACCTATCACTGTTCATCATTGGAGGGAGGGGAAGAGCCAACTCAGTGTGGGATCTAACATCCCAGGTATTCAAAGAGTTCGATAAGTGGCTGTAAACAGAACATCTAGTGGAGGCAGGTAATAATATAGTCATATGCCAGGAAGCTTGAGGGGAAGCCTAAATATGTCACCAGAAAGGGAATGTTGCAAAAGAAAGATATATCTAATTGCTACCCTACAACCCTAGGCACTGTAGCCAATCTCCCTTGACATGGACAGAAGGAAAAAATGAAAAGTTGCAACGCAGGATAGTCCGGATGGTAGATAAGCAGTCCCAATCAAGTTCCAAAGAAATTCAAGCTGTCCTGCGGGCTCAGGGTGCATCAGCGTCAGCGCCAACTATCCATCAACATTTGAATAAAATGGTAGGAGACTCAGGAGGACCCCACTGCTGACACAGCAATATAAAAAAAAGCTACTTTAGGCTACTTTTTTTCTAGATGTTTATTGGCCATCTTCTGCTAATCTAGTGGGAGAAGTAGGAAAAGGTGACAGCAATGAAAAAGGCATAGAAATCAGCAGAATTACTTTATGTGGTCCTGAGATTGTGGATAGAGATGAAGATGATTTCCACTACTGTAGGTCACCAGGAATGGCTGGACGTATAACAGAGAAGTCTGTAGATTACGCTTCTACATTTTATATGGCACAAATATTACTACAATCTGTGCGGTGTAAATCTCATTGTACCCTAGCTTGCACTTTAGCATAAATGGATTTAAACTGCAATTTTTGACAATGGGTTCCATTGCATGGCCAAAGATGATCATGTCATTCTCTTTAGAAATATAGGTGAGGGTTGACCCCATCTGCTTAAATAACTTCAGATGTCACAGGGTAACATGGCGATGTTTGGTCATGTGAAGAGTCTCAGCCAAAATAGCCATGTAACCCCAGCCTTAGAATATTGTATTTAATTTTTTAAAGTTTTAACCCTTTTTTCATTCTATCCTCCTAAACTGTGTAGAATGAGGCTTGACTGTAGAGTTATCTCCTATCTACAACTGTTGCATGGGCAGGGATCCAAACAAGGGGAAATGAGTTACACTGGGGAATGCATCTGTCCCTGTGGATATGGGATAAATATCATTAATGGAAAACCCTGTTAATATGCAATATGTTCCCACCATATTGCTTCATAGCATTACCCAAGTGCACAAGACATTTTTGATCAGCATGAAAAACAGTACTTTATTGCACACTAGAGAGGAGCAAACAGTAAAATATTTCATATTCATTATTTTTTTTGAATAACCACTCAATATTCGACTATTTGATCGAATATCGAACCCCATTATAGTCTAGGGGGGAAAATGCTTTGTTTCAGGGGAACCGACAATTCGACTCAGGAGGGTCACCAAGTCCACTATGACACCTCAGGAAATGATGACAACACCTCTGGAATGCAACTGGGACAGCAGGGCAAGCATGCCTGGGGGCATCTAACAAGCCCAAGTCACAGTTTTACCCCAACACCACAGCCTATCCACTACACACTTTCTACACTCAAAAAAACTTCTATCAAGTGGGAAAATACCTGGAAACCTTCTTTCTTCCCCAATTGGATGGACCGAAACCCAAATTTAAGCTAAACAAACATTAACAAGCACCCCTTTAAATCATGTTGCCTATGACAACCACAGATGGAATAGGCAATGGGAAATCCAACAGTACCCACCCTGAACTGTCATTGTGGATGTGTGTGATGTGGTAAGACCTTCCAAAATTCACTTTTCTGGCCCTTAACGTGAGCCCTTCCAAATTAAGTTACAGGCCCTTAAGCTGAGCTACCAGCAGAGATTGAGACCCTTTAGGTGACTTCATCCTTTTACCAGCAGAGTTTTTGGCCCTTTGGGTGAGTTGAGTCTTGCACCAGCACAGTTTTTGGCGCTTAGAGTGAGTAGAGCTTTGCATCGGCAGTGTTTTTGGCCCTTTGAGTGAGTTGAGCCTCTAACCAGCAGAGTTTGAGGGAATCAGGGTGGATTGACACTCTAACCAGCAGAGTTGGGGGGAATCAGGGTGGATTGAGCCTAGTAGGAGTAGAATTGTGCAACGCTGATGGTGCAGGAGGAGGAGGAGGAGGAGGAATTGCAGAGGTTGAGCACACACATGAAACTTCATGTTGGGGTGCTTGACACAGGTGGACAGGAAAATGATGGGTCTATCCATTAGCTGTTCATTTTGATCAGCGTCAGCCGGTCAGCACTGTCAGCTGACAGCCGGCTGCGCTTATCTATAATTATCCCACCGGCTGCGCTAAAGACCCTTTCCGAAAGCACGCTGGCGGCAGGGCAGGAAAGGACTTCCAATGCGTACAGCGCAAGTTCCAGCCACAAATCCAACTTGGAGACCCAATAAGTATAGGGCGCAGAGGGATCGGAGAGGACAGGGCTGGGAATGGCCAGGTACTCCCGCAAAATGCACCTATACTTGTCCCTCCTGGTGACACTAGGCCCTTCAGTGGTGGTAGTTTGGTCAGTGGGTGCCATTAATGTGTCTCAGACCTTGGAGACTGTGCCTCTGCTGGGTGTGGACTAGATAGCAGTTGTTAGCTTGTTGGAGGAACTCTTCTCTCTACCACCAACGAGAGTTGATGGAAACATCTCCATCATATTCTGCACCAGTTGCTTGTGGCAATCACTCATGCAACTGGCCCTCCCCTCTACCAGAATAAAATTAGAAACATTATTTTTATACCAGGGGTTGAGGATTGCAAAAATCCAGTAGTCGTTGCTCTCCAGGATTTTGACAATGCGTTTGTCAGATGAAAAGCACTCCAACATGTATTCAGCCATGTGTGCCAGAGTGTTACTTGGCTGCCCCCACCGGAATGGTCACTCTCCATTTCCTCCTCTTCCTCCTCCTCCTCCATTTCATCCCATCCGCGCAGCAGCAATGGGACGCAATGAACTTCCCTGCTAGCCTCCTGTGTGACAATGAGATCTGCCACTTGGTCATCCTCCTCCTCTTTCTTCCTCAATATACGCTGTGGAGCGGACAGGAGTGTGCCTAGTCAACATGTGGTATGTTGAGTTCCAGTGTGTGAGGGCGTCACACATCAGCCTGTGTTCTGGCAGATGGAGGCGTTGCTGGAGGCTTCGGAGGCTAGCAGCAGCTACTGTAGACTTGCGAAAGTGGCCGCACAAGTGCCGCACTTTCACCAGTAGCTCAGGTAAATTGGGGTACATTTTTAAAAACCCTTGCACCACTAAATTGAACACGTGGGCCAGGCTTGGAAAGTCTTGGAGGTTGGCAAGCTCCAGAGCCGCTACCAGGTTCCGGCTGTTATCACACACGACCATGCCTGGGCCCAGGTGTAGCGGCGAAAACCATGTTGCCGTCTCATCGAGGAGGGCATCCCTCACCTCGGAGGCAGTGTGCTGTCTGTCCCCCAAGTTGATGAGCTTCAGCACGGCCTGCTGATGTCTCCCCACGCCAGTGCTGCAGCGTTTCCAGCAGGTAGCTGGGGTCGATGTGATGGCAGAGGCAGAGGAGGAGGAGGAGGGTGGTGGTTCAGAGCCCCTGCCAGGAATGTTGGGTGGGGAAATGAAGTGACTGCCCCAGATTGTGACCCGGTCCCAGCCTCAACTACATTCACCCAGTGTGCCGTCAGTGAAGTGTAGTGTACCTGACCGCATGCACTTGTCCACGCGTCGGTGGTCAAGTGGACCTTTGTGCAAATTGCGGAACTTAGGGCCTGCCTGATGTTGCGTGACATGTGCTGATGGCTAGGTTCGTCCCTAGCCATCAGCACATCACGCAACATGAGGCGGGCCCTAAGTTCCGCGATTTGCACAAAGCTCCACTTGACCACCGACGCGTGGACAAGTGCATGCGAACAGGGACACTACATTTCACTGACGGCACACTGGGTGAATGTAGTTGAGGTGAGTTGTAGCGAGGTGCTGCACTTGCCATCAGGCCATGGAAGGCCTGAGTTTCCACAAGCCGGAACGGCAACATCTCCTGGGCCAGGAGTTTGGAGATGTGCGCATTTAAGGCTTGTGCATGGGGGTGGGTAGCGCTGTATTTTTGCCTGCGCTGAAAAGTCTGGGAGATGGTAGGTTGCTGTGAAGAAGCACATGATGGTACAGGAGAAGGAGCTAAGGCAGGAAAAGGAGCTGAGGTAGGAAAAGGGGAGGATGAGGGAGAAGTCTCCAAAGTGGTGGAGGAAGATGTGGAGGTTTCCTGGCTGCTGGTCTGGACTGCAGTGCCAGCACTGGCAACAGTGGTAGAGGCAGTGGCGGCAACGCCGGATGACAATTGTCCTGTGTTCGCTCTCTGCCACTGAGCCTAGTGCTTGCCTTCCAAATGACAGCGAATGGCAGTGGTCGTAAAGTTGCTCTTTTCAGAGCCTCTACTCAGTTTCGAATTGCAGAGTGTGCAAACCGCAGTATATTTGTCCACCGCACATACATTAAAAAAATTCCACACCACTGAAGACCGTGGCCTCGATTTGGGAGTTTTTCTAGGCTGGCTACAAGAGGGAACATTTTCAGCCCTGCTGGGTGTGGCCTGGCTTCGGTGAAGCAGCTGTTCTCTGCCGCTGGACATGCCTCTGCCTCTAGCCACCCTCTTTGGTGCTGCACTTCCCTCAACATCTACACTGCTTGACATCCGCCCTGTCCAGGTCGGGTCAGTATCCTCGTCATCCACCACCTCCTCTTCCAATTCCTCTGACGGCTCCTCCTCCTCCCCTTGCACACCGACGATGGCAACAGGCTGCCCTGTTGGCAACTGTGTCTCA
Source organism: Leptodactylus fuscus (assembly GCF_031893055.1). NCBI lineage: Eukaryota > Metazoa > Chordata > Amphibia > Anura > Leptodactylidae > Leptodactylus > Leptodactylus fuscus. The sequence goes on along the minus strand of NC_134273.1, from coordinate 57,729,550 downwards.
TCATCATCGTCACTGAGGACCGATTGCTGGTCAACAACAACAGGAGATAACGGATGCTCCAGTGTTTGGGCATCAGGACACAGCAACTCATCTGTTACCTCCGGTGATTCAGGACGTGGTGGGACAGTAAATGGACCCCAAAACAGCTCCTGGGAGGTGGGAAAGGTGGGATTACTTTGCTGGGAAGATCAGGCATGTTGTGAGGAAGGAGGACCAGACTGTTGGTTAGGAGGAGTTGAGGTAGAGACTGACTGGCTGGTGGAGAATGTGCTGGAAGCATTGTCCACCAACCATTGTAACACCTCTTCCTGGTGCTCAGGCCTGGTTAGGGTTGTACCCTGCACCCTACTTAATGTGGCCATGAAGCCGGAGACTGTGGGGAAGCGCAATGCTTGCTGCCGCAGAGCAGTAGGCACAGTAGATGCTGTTGGTTGAGCGAAACCATGCTCCACATCTGCATTTCCACGTCCCCGTCCTCATCCCTGTCCTCATCCCCTTGCGCTAGCCTTACGCATTTTTTGATTATACTAAATCCCTTTTTATGGTCTGTACACCGAGAAAAGCTGGTTTGCATGTATATAGCAAGAACTTACTGCTGTGTATTCCTGCTGTTTTTTGGAGGGACACCCCTGAGAAAAGCTGGTTTGCACCTATATAGCAAGAACTAACTACTGTGTATTCCTGCTGTTTTTTGGGGGGACACCCCTGAGAAAAGCTGGTTTGCAACCAGTGGCGTAACTAGGAATGGCGGGGCCCCGTGGCGAACTTTTGACATGGCCCCCCCCCGACTTCGACCGACGACTTCGACCGACCCCCTCCTATGCATTTCTGCACATTCTATTATGCCCCATAGTGGCTTCTGCACACAGTATTATACCCCATAGTGGCCCCTTAACACAGTATTATCCCCCATAGTGGCCCCTGCACACAGTATTATCCCCCATAGGGGCCACTGCACACAGTATTATGCCCCATAGTGGCCCCTGCACGCAGTATTATCCCCAATAGTGGCCCCTTAACACAGTATTATTCCCCATAGTGGCCCCTGCACACAGTATTATCCCCCATAGGGGCCCCTGCACACAGTATTATGCCCCATAGTGGACACCCATAAACAATTATTATACTCTGGGGTCTTTTCAGAATGCCAGAGTACAATAATCGGAGACCCAGGGGGGAGAAAAACATAAAAAACTACTGTTACTTACCTGTCTCCGGCTCCTACACAGTCTTATCCGCTGCCTTCTCGTCTGCCGTCCTTGTTTAATGACGTCTAACATCACATGACCCGGGACGCAGGCCAGGTTCATGTGACGTCAGAGACGTCAGAAAGGATGTCAGGCAGGATCGTGGAGAGGTAAGTAACAGTGTTTTTTATGTTTCTTACCTCTCCCGGTCCGCCAATCATTATACTCGGGGGGTCTGCAAAGACCCCCGAGTATAATGATAGCAGCGGTAGCGGCTGTCACTGGGCCCCCAATGTCCCGGGCCCTGTGGCAGCTGCCTCCGCTGCTATGGCGGTAGTTACGCCACTGTTTGCAACTATATAGCAAAAATTCTCACCATTCCTTAACCCCCCCAAGAACATGTCAAATAAAACACATTATAAAATCACATCAGTTGTTTTTTTTCTTCAGATATTATGTGTGTTTTTTGGTCCGGATTTTGACTTCAATGGGAGCCGTTCACTTCTTTGTTCTGCTAGCGTTTTTCTTCCCGCTCACGGAAAAAAGAAAGCAAGCTGCCCTATCTTGCTGAATCACCCACGGGCGTCCACAGCACGACACTCCCTCCCAACTAGGCTCATTCATTTGCACCGACATCCAGTCGCAGCTAGCTGCGGGATCTGTTTTTTGGAGCTGGATTCTGATGCGGATACTGCATCAAAATCCGGACCAAAAACTATGAGTGACCTCAGCTTTACGTTGTACAACTATAAGATTAACCCTTTTTTTCTACAAGAGGAAAACTTGGACTGATAAAAAAACATCTAAATGAATATGCTGCACTTTCAATTGTACAAGCACTTTAATCCTGGAAGATGTAAAACACATTACTAAGATTGTATCATTCATTGTGTAGTTAGAAATATGCACTCACACTCACGAATAGGAGCTATGCACACAGTACTGGACTGGGATTTTCAGTATGCAACTATGGGAAGAATATGCCATTATTGGGTTATTTCACTGGAATCCTGTCTTAAGACAGGCTTGCACATTCCAGTGAGCGCCCTCTATTGGTTTGCAACAATGAGGCAGCAACTGTCTTCCTAATTACATCATGGAAGGCGGATTTGCATATTCTTCCCATAGTTCCTTGCAAAGTGGAGTGCTAAAGGCTTAACAAGTCTCCACACACCTATATGGTGGTCTCTCCCTAAGGAGTGACAATATCCCCCGAAGTATGCAACTAGAGTGAGGTAGACTCGCACTAGTCATAATCTACAATGCCCTGTTACCTCATGTAGTGGAGACTTGTTGTATGGACCCGATGTTTACAGTGCACAGTGTTACTCAGTGATAATTCATAGCAATAAATCATTATTACAACAGAAGAAACGAATATCATAGCCCTCAACGACCGTGCTTTATTGTGTATTTTCATGCTGGTAACATAGAATTGACAAGATGGTAGGCGATGCCCACTCCATAAAATGAAGATATAACACAGTCATTGAGTGCTGTGATTCTCCTTTCTTATATTACAGTGATGGATTGTGTTTTCAACTTCTTTTCTGGTGAACACAAAGCAACTTTCTACAACAAAACAAAAAGGCAACGTATATAAGGCAGTGAATTATACACAGCGAAGAATGAAATCCTATTTACATCAAAGTTGATCAATTATCATTATAAGGTTTGTAGTAACCTGCTTACCCTACATTATAATATCAAGCATTGTAAGACATGTTGTAATCTTACCTGTATCAGATGGCAATGCAGCATAACAGCATAAAGTAAGGGATATCACACCAACGATGTCGTCCAGTCTTGGCATCCTGGCAAGATTATTAAGATTTCCAGCTACATGTAAGATCACGGACTCCTTCTGCCTTTTAATATCTGCTAGAAGTTCTCTTTTTTTCTTGATTTTGCAATCCTAGCTTTGTTAGCTTATTTTAGCTCTATCTCTTAGCTTTGCTTGTCTGCGGAGTGTTCCTGTTTCTAGGATCCAAAAGCTTTAGGTAGTTTTATTTTGTGGGATCTACGTATGTGACTAGACAGTAACCCTTTGTATGTGTGTGTATTGAGAAGTATGGTTTCCTGTTTTCTAGATTATCCTGTATTCATAGTTATCTTTAGATTAACACTGCGGTTGCAAGTCTGTCCTTCCTATGGTGAACTGGCCAGTTGCGTCATAAAATTTATTCCAGAAATATATTATTTATCATTCACTGTAATGTACAACAATAATATATAATGCTTTACAGAAATATATATAACTTGTGTGTACAACACTGGGGATGAGCTCTCAGAATTCACTTGCTCATAAATCATAAAAGAAGTAGTGTTCTGTTACTTCTCATTTTTCTTAACGTTTTTTCCAGGACTGTATTATTACTGATAATCTGTCTTTATGATAAATCATCAATATCTGATTAATAGGGGTCTCACATCCGTGCTCCCCATTGAACAGTTCCTTGAAGAGACTGCAGCATTCAGTTGAGCACTTCGGCCATTTTACTGTCTACCAAGCACAGCACTGTATATTACATAGCAGCAGGGTTTGGTATTGCCACTCAGCGCTAACTTGAATGGGGCTGATTTGTACCTTGTGAGGAATGAATATGACATGAGCTCTGCAACCTCTTCAAACAGCTGATCTGTGGGTGCTTCGGGTGTCGAACCTGTACCACTGAGAAATTCATGGCCAAATGTAACAATAAATCGTCAATAGTTCAGCCCCAAAAACTCCTGTGATGTTATAATGCTTAGTAAATTTGGTATACTTGAATACTGGATCTGAAATTTTACTGAACATGATTGTCCCTTATTCCACATATTTCTACAAAGTTTAGCACACAAAATGTCACAGCGCATCAAAACACCAACTTCAGAAGAGATTACATGAGGCAAAAGACATGACTTGTGTCTTCACAGGCGATGTTCACATCCACATTCACAGACTCAGACCTCTGCTATTAAGTAATGTAGCAGGCTGACTTCTAGTACAACACGTGGCCGGAACAACAAACTCTCTGAAAAGGTGTGAGAATTGCTCCATGGGAAATGCCAAAATAATTTTCTCTGCGCTACAACATTTAGGCACAACCAGAGTTCTGACTCTTTACTGCAAAGTAAAACAGAAACCGCCACATTACAGTATAAAGCAATAACACAATACAACAGAGCATCGATAAAACAATCCTACATGGTCAATAAGATTAGCTTAGCTCTGAATGTACATTGTTAAATGGGCTGCTAATGTTTCTAGATAGGAACACAGTAAATCAACGGTAGTCCACCTGAGGGAGCCTTCATACGATGTAACGCTGCGCTCATTCTGATCATAAAAACACGTTCAGAATGAGCGCGTAAAAAGCAGCTCCCATTGACTTGAATGGGAGCCGGCATACGTGCACTCCCCATTGAAATGAGTGGGAGGCTTTTTTCCCTATGCTTTCAATGTGATACGCCTCCCATTCATTTCAATGGGGAACGCACGTATGCCGGCTCCCATTCAAGTCAATGGGAGCTGCTTTTTACGCGCTCATTCTGAACGTGTTTTTACGATCAGAATGAGCGCAGCGTTACATCATGTGAAGGCTCCCTTAGGTTGCTATCTCCACTATTCAAGCTCACAACACTTGTCTTTACACCTCTATATCACCACAACACTTATATATACATACTGTATATGTACAGATGTAGCATTGGCAGCACGGTGGCTCAGTGGTTAACACTGGAGTCCTGGGATTGAATCCTGCCAAGTGCTACAGCTGCAAGGGGTTTGTATGTTCTCCCTGTGTTTGCATTGATTTCCTCCAGGCACTCCGGTCTCCTCCACACTCCAAAGACACACTGATAAGACTGTAGATTGTGAGCCGTATATGGGACAGCAGCAATGTCTGTAAAGCGCTGTGGAATATGACAGTGCTATACAAATAAGCTAAATATATAATAATTAATAAATGTAGCAAAGTTTAACCTCTTCCTGCCTTTGACAAGGTGCCAGAAGGGTTAATGCCTGCAATTGGTGTGGGGAACCGATCACGGACATTAGCGTTGGGTGTCTGCTGTATAAAACATAGTTAAACACCTGGCATCCTCTGTACTAGTACGGCGGATGTCGGGAAGGGGTTAACTTGAAACTGATACAATGAATTTCTGATGTTTATTGTCTGTTCACAAATGCAGAAACTTTCTATGGTTTGGGACTTGTCAGAAACCCAGCTATGATTTTCTTATTGCATCTGGGTTATCAGGCAAAGACACTACATGTATGAGAAGATATCCCGGCCACAGTAAGGAAATGATGGCTGATTTTCTGACCTTACAAAGGTCTTGCATTCCTAGTCGTATCCACTGGCAACCAATCAAGACAACAAGACTGTGACCACAAGATATTTAGAGAAAATCTTTACAACTCGGCAAAATGTTAAATTACTTAAATTTGCAAAAATGTTTAACTTTTAATTATCTACAAATTTAAAAATAGTTATGTTTTGTGGGAATTACTCCACATCAGAATTACTCCACATCAAATATTGAAATGCAGTTGGATGAGATAGCTTTTACGATGCCAGCCATCAGGGTCAGACTGGCCCGCCGGGGAACCGGGGAATCCCCCAGTAGGCCCCGAGCAGCTTCCCCTATCACTATCAGCCAACTCTCTGTGCAGCCCGGAATTCCCCCCCTCCCAGCAGTGAGTCATCGCTTATTCCTTACATCGTACAGTGTGGGGACAGGAGCAGTCTATAGCCGTGCTGCAGCGTTCTTCTTCATATATGTAAGTATATTCTTTTTTTTCTTCTTTTTTTTTTGGTAAATGTAATAATTAATATGCATATGTTTATATATTTTTTTAACCCTTAAGTACTATCATGGTGTCTAGCATACACCACTACCATGCACATATCATTATGATAGACACCATGATAGTACTTAAGGGTTAAAGTATGTGACTTGTATACTGTGTGAGTACTGTATGATTGTATACAGGTATGTATCTAATACTTGTATGTGTGAGTGAATTTATATAAATGTATATATGTTATTATATATATATGTGTGAGTATAGATGAATGTATATCTATCAGTGTGTAGGTATAATGTTGTGTGCAGTCCTATCCACACACTGCAGAAAAATACACACAGTGGACACACTGCAATTTCCAAAACTGTTGCGGTTTTGGAAATCGCAGCATGTCACTTATACCTACAGAATCACCTATAGTATCCCTATAGGTATAAAGGAAGCAGAAAGTCCTCAGAGGAAAGCTCTGCGGAATTTCTGCAAAAAGCGCTGGGGGAAAACTGATGCGTTGCCGCCGAGGATTTTCCTGCAGCGCTTTTTTGCTGCGGGACGCTGTGTTAAGTTCACACAGAGTTTTTTGGTCAGGATTTTGAGGCCGTATTTGCCTCAAAATCCTGACCAAAAAGACGGTGCAATGGGAGCCGCTCAGGAGCTTTTTCTGGGAACTGGCTTGTGCCTCGCGATTTGGCCTGAAGACACTCCCTCCTCCGGACTAGGCCCATTCATTTGGGCCTAATCCGGAGCAGAGAGCGTGGCTGGATACTGGTGCAGTGCACCGGCTTTCAGTCGTGACTCCCCGGTTTTTGGATTGGAACCTGAGGTGGCCTCCGCCTCAGGTTCCGATCCAAAAGAACCCTTTGTGAACTTACCCTCAAGAATTTATCCATCTTTCTAATATTGATGGCCTGTCCTTAGGATAGGCCATCAATATTACATCTGTGATGATACAACAGCCAGGACCTCTGCAGACCAGCTCTTCCAGGACAGCGTGGCTACAGGTAATGGTAAGGGCTAGTACATACAGGGGGCGATATAGCGGGTTTTGGCACTGGGAGTGACGCAGTGAGCCGCGTCACTCTTGGGTCAAAACCCGCCTGCCACAACTGTCGCGGTTGCAGCTTCCCTCCCTGGAGTTGGCTCAAATGAATGGGCCAACTCCGAAGGTTGCTGCCACCAGGCGGCTGCCGTGGCTCACTGAGCTGTGGAATCCACCTGAAGAAAGGGCAGCCTGCTTCTTTTTTCCGTGAACAGCAGCATGCCGCTCATGGAAAAAAGAAGCCTGGCAGTCTACATAGACCACCATTGTGAGGGAGCAGATTATGATGTGGATTACGCGCCCTTTCTGTGCCCGTGTGAACGGGCCCTTACATTCTAGGAGCCATGCTGCTCACATTCCATACAGTGTGTAGCAGTGGGTTTAGGTACTGTGGTGGTGCACATCATGTGGTGGGTGAGCAGCATGGCTCCCGACATGTTTTTAACTTTAGTCACCCTGTCTCGGTAATGCTGGTCTGCAGGGGTCCTGATGGTGGGCCCCTAGAAACAATTCCACTGGTGGGCCCTAGACACCCCAGACCGACACTGCCAGCCATTGTTGTTTCTGAACTACAAGTACCAGTGATCCTCGGAAGAATCACACCTGGATTCAAGGATTTGGTAATGGGAGAAAGCCAGTTCTCTATACCTATCAGAGCTGAAGTAAAGGCACACAAGAGAGGCAAGACTTTGGAGGACATTTTCCCATTGTTGTGGTTTTACAGTATGGGAGCCATCACACGGAGTAATGCTCCGCGCATTTTGCTACAAATTACAAGTGTAAAAATACACGTGTAAAATGTAGTAAGCCATTGAGTTCAATAGCTTTTTTGTTGTTCGTATAACGCGCGTAATTTTGAGCGCGTAATTTTGCAGACGAAGTGGATCGACGACGATCCTGCACAAAGATGGACGGGGCGGAAAAAAAGAGAGAGAGAGAAAACAGGGGAACCAACAGGGAAATGGTGAAACAATTTGCTTGCCCAGATTATACATGTATACATACACGGGTGGAAAGGTAAAATATATATTTTTTTTAAAAGTAAGGCAGGTGAGAGTAAGGCAGTGTTTTGGCCACTTGCATTATCTGTAGAGTGAACTATCAAATGTTCTGCTACTAAACTTTTATTTCCCCATCATGATATATGAGATAAGAGTATAATATAACCCAAGTATCACTACAGATCACATTAAACGACATTTTTATTTGTTTCTTACTTGGTCACACCAAAGATCACCAAAACATTATAGAGTATACAGCATGTCATGAATTAAATGGGAAGACCATTTGTTTTTTCTTTGCTTGTAGTTTCAGTCTTCTTTTTCCTGAATCTTGCTGATGCCTTATGTAGCACAGGAAATACGATGATACATATCATGATTCATGTGTAGACATTATGCTGTAAAAGAAAAGATGAAGTTCTCTGTATCTAATGTTATAAATACACAATACTAGAAACTTTCCTGGAGATAGAAACCATTGTCACCAGTGGCATAACTAGGAATAGCTGGGCCCCAAGGCAGACATTTGACATGGCCCCTTCCCTCCTCCCCCACACACACTATTATGCCCCATAGTGGCACCTACACACAGTATTATACGCTATAGTGACCCCTACACACAGTATTATGCACCATAGTGGCCCCTGTACACAGTATTATGCCCCATAGTGGCCCCTTCACACACTATTATGCTCAATTCTGGCCTACCCATGATCAATTATTATACTCTGGGGTCTTTTCAGAATCCACAATATAATGATTGGAGATTCAGGAGAGGATACAAATATAAAGAACAGTGTTACTTACCTCTCCCTGGCTCTCGCACACTCCCCATTACTTTCAGCCATTTTCAATGTTGGACCAGATGTCACGTGAGCCAGGCCTGTGCCACGACGCATATTGACGCCGACCTGGCCCACGTGACGTCTGGGATGTCACCAAACAATCTCGAAGACTGCCAGGGCAAAGGAGAGGTAAGTAACAGTGTTTTTTATGTTCCCTCACCTCCCCTAGGTTTCCGATCATCATACCCTAGGGTTTGGGAAAGCGCAGGCGGCCATGAGCAGGAGCAGGGATCAGGCCTATCTGTTATGATTTTCTGTTGCAAGCTACTCTGTGTAGCCTGCAATAGAAATGTGGTATTTGCGATGCATTAACATTATAATGCATTGCATTAGTGATCAGACACCCTGAGGTTCAAGACCCTTAGGAGGTCTAATAAATTCATAATTTTTTTTTTTTAAGTAAAAAATATATATATATATACATATATATATATATATAATTTAAATTAAAAATTCAACACATTTAAAAGTACTGAAATACTGTGAAACACATACACATTAGGTATGATGGCAGCGGTAGGACAGCTTGTGCATAGGCAATCTAGACCCACTTCTGCCAAGCAATGAAAAGCTGATTCTTTTTTAGTAATGACACTACGTGACCACTCATGTGCAGTCACACTCCTGATACACTGCAGATCTGAATTCTGTGTAGACATGTGACTTTTGTATGTATACTTATTAATGTGGTAAGAATTGTTGAACCTGTGGTGAAGGGCCCCAATACTTTTCTATTCATGAATATAGTAGATGTTGACATAATGGTTGAGTTATTTATTTTGTAAACTTTGTAATGATTGGTCATTTGGCATATACATATTACCGTAGTAAGGTGAACAAATACACTTGAGGATCTATACGTGGTGGGGGGTTTTATCACTGCCAATAAAAAGATAATTCCCTCTTTTATGTAGGATATTGGAGGAATCGAATAATTTTTTAATTTAGATACTTAGCTAAATAAATAAATAAATATCACAAATAGTAACAATTCAACTACTGGGAAATTCAGTTATATGACAGACAATAACTACACATCCAAATTAATACAGCCAATAGCAATGCAATGAATACCTACCAAGAGCCATAGTAAGAGCCTTCACCCTGATGTACGTTTTGCACTAAGCTTCTTTAGGGGGTGTTTAGACTGTGTCTGTGAAGGGCCTTAAGGCCGGTGCCCCACAGGACGTAAACGCCGTGATTTGCCCGCAGCGGAGACGCTGCGGGAAAAATCGCGGCGTTTTTCAGTGCAAGCAAAGCGGATGGGATTCATGCAAATCCCATGCCCACTTTGCGGAAGAAATCGCAGCGCGGACACGACAAATCGCAGCATGTCAATTATATTGGGGCATGCACAGTATTAAAGGGGATGACAATATAGGGGAAATGCTCTGTAATGCCAGATAGTCAGCTTATATGTATGATTTCAGTGAAGGAGCCTTGGTGCAAGCTATTTGCAGGAAGCCTGAGAACAAGTTCCTCTGGTAGGCCCTAGGCCCTTCAGTCCAAAACTGATCCACAGGCATGCACACACACTTTTAGGTTTATGCAGGCACACACAGATACATGTATACATTCATATACTAGTATGTCACTCAACAGCAAAGTTGTCCAGGCTGGAAGATCTTACGCAAAAGATGTGGGTGGAACATCCTGAAATGATCAATAGCAAAAAGAAACTGCTAAATAGAGCTTAAAAATGACGCCCCTCTCAGGAAGGTAGGGTCATTGTACTTTTGAGTCCATGGCTCTTATCGAGTCAACAGTACTTTGCAGGTTGATCAATAAACTTCAGATGACACTAGATGAAAAGTCAATTGCCTTGAATCAGCTGGGGCCCCCTTGGAAGATGGGGCCCTGGTTAATGCCCTGCTTTATAGATCAACCGATAAATTAATAAGCAGCAATAGTTCTTTCTGTGATGTATTTTCTGTTTTTCTTTCTGCATTTCTACTTACTGTTTAAGTTAAGCAGATATCTATCTATCTATCTATCTATCTATCTATCTATCTATCTATCTATATATCCATCTATCTATCTATCCATCTATCTATCTATCATCTATCTTAAAACACTTACTAGAACATATTTCTGGAGTAAATTGTCCATTAGGAGACATGTTCTTTCTCCATATTCTTTTCCATCTGGTGTTTGATAAGTATTATTACACCTGAACCTCACTTTTTCTCCTTCTGTGTATATACTCTGAGCATTTATAAGTTGTGTATTTTCAAGAAGAGAGTCTTGGTATAAACATTCTCCTAAAACACACAAAAGCAGTTTATATCAGTTATCTTTTCATTCTCAGGTACATTTAGGGGCATTCACACAATGTAACGCGGCGCTGATTCTTGCACGATAACTCACGTAAGAATCAGCGCTGCAAAACAGAATCCCTTTGAGTTCAATGGGTTCCGTGTAATGCACGTAACACATTGAAATCAATGGGTTAAAAAGCCTGCCATTGATTTCAGTGTGTTACGCGCATTAAATGGAACCCATTGAACTCAATGGGATTCTGTTTTACAGCGCTGAATCAGCACCGCGTTATATTGTGTGAATGCCCCCTTATATAGTGTTATTTTTAACTACATATTTATTCCATATTCTGTTTCACATGACAGATTTGATGTAGAAATTTCTGTAACTGTCCCTTTCATCTTAAAGAGGACCTTTCATGCACATGCGGTAAAATGATACGTGGTTTACAAAATTTTAATCAAATAAAAGTCTGAAAAGTGTGATGTGCAAAAGTCTTCAGCCCCCTATATCAATACTTTGTGGCGCCACCTTTCACTAGAATTACAGCGGCAAGCCTTTTGGGATCTGTCTCTACCAGCTTCGTGCATCTAGAGACTGAGATTTTTGCCCATTCTTCTTTACAAAATAGCTCAAGCTCGGCCAGATTGGATGGAGAGCGTCTGAACAGCAATTTTCATATCTTTCATATCTTGCCACAGATGCTCAATGGGATTTAAGTCTGGACATTGACTGGGCCACTCTGACACATGAATATTCTTTGGTCTAAACCATCCCACTGTAGCTTTGGCTGTATGTTTAGGGTCATTGTCTTGCTGGAAGGTGAATCTCCTTTCCAGTCTCAAGTCTTTTCCAGCCTCCAACAGGTTTTCTTCCAAGATTGCCCTGTATTTAGCTCCATCCATCTTCCCATCCACTCTGACCAGCTTCCCTGTCCCTGCTGAAGAAACGCCTCCCCACAGTATGATGCTGCCACCACCATGTGTCACAACGGGGTGGTGTGTACGGATATACTGAGACGAAACTACACACAGCTGGACTCTATTAACTAATTACGTGTCTTCTGAAGGTAATTGATCGTTATTTAGGGGTATCAGAGTACAGGGGGCTGAAGACTTTTGCACGTCAAACTTTCAGATTTGATTAACATTTTCAAGACCATGTATCATTTTAGTTCCACTTCACAATTATGTACTATATGACTGTATACAACTGTATCATTGAGGGCATGTGTAATCATAGGAGTGATCTATAGGCCCCATATATTTAACCCCTTCCCGCCAACGGCATTTTATGATTTTCGTTTTTCGTTTCTGAATCCCCCGCCTCTTCCAAACCCCATAACTTTTTTATTTTTCCGCTCTCAGAGCCATATGAGGCTTAATGTTTGTGAGACAAATTTTTCTTCATGATGCTACCATTAATTATTCTGTATAATGTACTGGGAAGCTGGAAAAAAATTCAGAATGTGGTGGATTTGAAGAAAAAGTGCATTTGTGCGATTTTCTTACGGGATTCATTTTTACGACGTTCACTGTGCAGCCAAAATGACATGTCACCTGTATTCTGTTTCAGTACAATTCAGAGGATACCAAATTTATGTGGTTTTATTTATATTTTAACCCCTTAGCAAAAATCCTAATCTGTGCCAACATTTTTTTTTTTCTAAAAGTTGCCATATTCTGACACCCGTAACTTTTTTATACTTCCATATACAGGGATGTATAGGGCGTGTTTTTTTGCGGGGCTGGGTGTACTATTCAGTTATGCTATTTTGGGGAATCATTTTTTATTCAAAATTTTATCAGAGGCAAAACAGTGAAAAAATGGTGGTTTGGCACTTTTGACTTTTTTTTCCTGCTACGACGTTTACCGTACAGGAAAAATATTTTTATAGATTTGTAGAGCGGGCATTTTCGGACACAGGGATACCTAATGTGTATGTGCTTCACAGTATTTAAGTGCTTTTATATGTGTTCTAGGGATAAGGGGGTGATTTGAATTTAGTTTTAATTATTTTTTTAATTTAATTTTTTTTTTTGCATTTATTAGACCCCCTAGGGGTTTGATCACTAATACAATGCATTGCAATGCTAATGCATTGCAATGCATTGCAAAAAATCCTCATTTCTTTTTCAGGCTGCCTAGAGCAGCCTGCAAAAGAAAGTCACTGCAGACGGACTGAGGAGTCTTTACAAGGCTACCAGCTGTCATATCAATGTGACGACGGCCCTGGAGCTTGCAAAATGGCGGCGCCCATGCGCCGCTGGGAAAATGGCGCCTCGGTCATCTTTGACCAAGGCGCCAGAAGGGTTAATGCTCACGATTGGTGTGGGCACTGACTGTGGGCATTAGTGCATGGTGTCTGCTGTATAATACCCGGGCAGCCGCCATAGTTAAACACCCAGCATCCGCCATACTAGTACGGTGGATGTCGGGAAGGGGTTAATATGTAATATTCATTGTATGGTCAATTACATAACGTTATCATGATTATCCCTTCACACACTATAGTATGGGATTTGATATTTTGATATTTGGTAACAGCATATTTTACAACATATTTTACAACATGTCTGTAGAATATTAATACCAATTGACCATGATTACATTGATATTCAAAAAAATATAGGGGTCTATGCTAGTGACACTCAGCACCAGGTTATGTTTCCCTATATCAAGGATGTCCACATATTGGCGATTACTGAGCCAAATTACCACTTCTGTATTATAGGCCCAAGTGGACATCGATGGCTCTATGAGACCTAATATATTGGTATGTAATATTCACCCTTGCCAACCAACTGATAGCACCACTTGACATACTTACCGATCATCTGCTTATCAAACTCCGCTCTCTGGTACCCGTTTACTAGTTAGACAGGGTTTCTATGGTGACTTCCCAAATACAATTGCATAATTTGACGTGATGATCGGTGATAGGCTGACCTGCCTGGTATTCCCTCCCCCCCAGACAATGCCCATCTGCACTAAAGAAGGGTGGATGATTGGCATTGTTGCTAGGTAATCATCAGCCTGTATGTCAATGATTGCCGAGTATGGGGATGTGGTCTTCCAAATAAAAGGACGCAAAATGGCAGTCTCTACGTCATACACATTAAGTACCAGCTCCCACCATCAGGGAATCCGGAATTGCAGTTGTAGCTGCAGCTATTAAGAAGGGCTGCTTTTTCTCTTCATCTAGTTGCTTCCTTCTCTTTCTTATGATCCCTTTGTCTCCTAGAAAAAGGGGAAGAAAAGCATAGAAGCTTTTTGTAGCACAGTTGCTTCTATATTATATAGCGTAAAGTTTTGGGTAGCCCAAGGTCAGTGGTTTGCACTGTTGCCTTGCAGCACTCGGGTCCTGGGTTCAAATCCGATCAAGTACATGGAGTTTGTATGTTCTCCTTTTTCGAGTCCCTATCCCTAACTAGCTATCAGCTGTTATTTACTAGGCTGATACAGAGATTAATAGGATAGCTTCATATTACTCAGCAAAATATAGCAAGCTCTTATTAGGCTTTAAAGGGATATTCCAATCTCAAGGATCCTGTCTATACTGGTAGCTTATGTAAATTGAAGACTTTTCCTAAATATATTGCTTTTGCTATGCTGCTTTATTTTCCTACTATGTGAAATTATTCCTTCCATTGTTTACACCGTGTTTCCATAGAGCTGGACCTGTGTGCTAGGAGAAGAGACATCACTCACTGCTCTCACTGTTATCTACAGCTCTTCAGGACAATCATTTCAGCTAAGTGCAGTTTGCTCATAAAGCTATGTCTGTTATCTCTCTATGTAAACAGACAGATAACACTGAGTCCATTCTCTAGCAGCAGGTGCACCAAATTGAGATCCACAACTATAATCTGGACTGTCTCATAATTATTACAGAATCCTGGTGCAACTGCGATTACTGGTGTAATTGTGTATCAAATTTATATCTGGCACCGTAATTGGGTACCTAACATTCCTAATCCATTTTATCAGGGATTTACTGTTTTTTTTTTTAATTAAAAGTTAAGTTTTAGGGAGCCTTCACACAGAGTATCGCGCATATCACATTGAAAGCAATAGGTAAAAAAGTCTATGGGTAGCGCGCGTATGCGCATGCGTATGGGATCTATTTTAACGCCGCTCATTCTGAACGTAAACTTGTTCCCCAGTGACCCCATTTTGTAGGGCCAATTTTAGAATCTCTGCAAATGTTACATGGTGCCCAAAAACCAACTAGCTAAATTAGCAGTCCAAAAGTACATAGGACTGATTCACATGTGTGCTCTACTATGTGCACAAACAGCAGTTTATGCCGACATGTATGACACAGTTGTACCTTGGATAACATAATTAACATTGTCATATGTGGGCATAAACTGTGATTTGGGCACAGAAGGAAAGGAGCACATGCATGAAGGGGTTAAAGAACAACTTGTTTACATAGGGTTACATATTAATTAATGTCAAATTCATTATAGGAACATCTGCAAGGAGTTTGTATGTTCTCCCTGTTTGCATGAATTTCCTCCCGTTCTACAAAGACATACTGTAAGGATTGGAGTCAGGGTCAGGCAGTGCAAAGTGACACAGCTGGAAAGCAACACTGTGCAGCTAATGACAAAAGGGGTCGCAGGCCCTGCAGCTATAACTATGCTGTAATATCTGAGATGAGGCAGACCAATGCACTTCCTAATTGAAGTGCGCCTACCACGGCTCCTAACCTTCTATCCGGCGGCTAGGATAAGGGAGGAGGAGGCCCTGAAAGTCCTAGGAACTGGAGTCACGGGGTCACACCTAAACAGAAAGCACAGTGTAAATGCAATGCAAAACAAAAGACTAAACAGCATGGAACCAGGGAGGACCACAAGTCCCAGCAATACACAGAAGAGAAGGCGAGGTCAGATGAGCAAGAGGTCGAGCCAGGAGATATAATAAAGGTACCAAATCAAAAGACAAGGGATAGTCAAAAAAACAAGCCGGGTAAATAAGCCAAGAAAACAGACCGAATACAAACAGACAGGGAATCAGACTGAGCAGGGGAACCAGGAACCACAAAGTGAATGGCTGGCAAGGATCCATGCCTGGGTGGGGTTTAAATAGCAGCAGAGAACACACCTGATGGCTAACGGCATGGAGACTGAAGGCAAGGAAAAGATTAACCCTTATTGACCTAAGCACACCCAATAGAACTCCTAACAGGTCTCTCAGGGAGACGCTGCACAGCAAGGAGACCGCGGCGACTCCGTATCCTGACACATACTGATAGGGAAAAATGTACATTGTGATCTCTATATGGGGCTCACAAGCTACATATAAAAAAAAGGAAAAAAATCATTATAGGAAGACACTAAGCCCATCAAGGGGACAATAGCTTTGATCCTTTTGTCCGTCTTTGTTGGTCTTCAATATTGACTGAATGTCTTGCCACTGATTGTTATAATTGGTTGATGAATGTAAATTCTATAGTTTGTGCTTGTGATTATAAGATGTTTGTATCTTTCATTTGACAGTATGTCCTTGAAATACATTTTTTAGGGTTACCTCTTTCTCAAAATCTC
Organism: Leptodactylus fuscus; assembly: GCF_031893055.1. Lineage (NCBI taxonomy): Eukaryota > Metazoa > Chordata > Amphibia > Anura > Leptodactylidae > Leptodactylus > Leptodactylus fuscus. Next base: position 57,712,875 of record NC_134273.1, on the reverse strand, counting down.
TCTGTCATATGTATAGACTGTTCTGAAATCCCATTCTTCGGAGCAGATTTTCCAGATTCTGACAAATTGCCCATATGTGTAGCCTCATTGTCCATTGAGGCTCCTCAAGTACCTGCTATTGATTGCAGGGCCGGCTCCAGGTTTTTATGGTCCCTTGGGCGACAGAGCCTCAGTGGGCCCCATTGTAAAGGAGGCGGGGGGAGTCGAGACACTGTGCATCGCAGATGAAGCAAGTGACGTCACGCAGGAGTGTGGTGTCACCAACGCCATACCTCCCAATTTTATGTTGACTCCGCCCATTCTCATTCATTTATCATGTGCTCCCACACAGTATAATCCTCCTACAGTCACCCGTAAATTATATGCCCCCCCTCAATCTCTCCCCTAGTTTCATATACACCCTTCCTCTGCCCCAGTTTCATGTCCCCCCTCCATCTCTGTCCCCAGTTTTATCACGTTCTCCCCCTTCATCTGCCCACAGTTTCATGTCCCCCGTCTCTGCCCCAGTGTCATGCTGTTCCACCCCCCATCTGCCCCAGTATCATGCCGTTCCCCCCTCCCCTTCATTCCCCCCCCCCCAGTTTCATTGGGCCCCCTCCATCTCTGTCCCCAGTTTCATGCCATTCTCTCCCCACCCCCTTCATCTGCCCCAGTGTCATGCCGTTCCCCCCCTCCCCTTCATTTGCCCCCCAGTTTCATTGGGCCCCCTCCATCTCTGTCCCCAGTTTCATGCCGTTCTCTCCCCACCCCCTTCATCTTCCCCAGTGTCATGCCGTTCCCCCCTCCCCTTCATTTGCCCCACAGTTTCATGGGCCCCCTTCATTATGTTCCACCTTAATGCCCCGGCACTTGCCCGACTATGCCGTGCGCTGACTCCGGCCCTGATTGATTGTATTTGACTTAGTCATTGAACATATTTGTTGTTGTGTTATTCCTGGTTCGTGATTTTGGTTTGCTTTCTAGTCTAATCGCTGACTGATTTGACTTTATCCATGAACTAGACTTGATCCTGGCTTGGACCCTGCTAATCGTCTGCTATCATATTGTATACTCCTGTGCTCTTTGATTTTCTAGCAGCATTTCTGTCGTTAATATTTTGTGTAGTAGAATTTATTAACAGATTTTGACTTCTTTCCGTAAAATCCTCTGCCAGAATCCACTCTGTCCTCTTTGTGTTCTTTGCCCCGTAATTGGCAACTGAAATCCTCAATGCTTATGACTGTGAGTACAAGGAAGTACCAGTGTAATACAGAGAAGCTGAAGCTGGGGGTGGGGGGAGCACGTCACTTTAAACAATTATATCTCAGGCATTATAAGAATAGAACTGAAGTTCTGGTGGTATATAAATTATATTACAAGAATTATTAAAGACACAAATGTCAGAAAATCAAAAGATGTTTGAAAGTTTAATCCACCTTATTTGTTACAGAACAAGGATTCTGTCTTATTGGGAACACAGTGAGATGTTACAGGCTCTCATACTGTTACTAAAGTAGCATGTGGTCTGGTTTACCTGCAGCACCCCTATACCTACTTATGTTGGCCCTGTCCTCTGCAAATTTTAATCCATCTATAGCATTGGCCACATTTATTTGTAGGGCCACTTTAAGTTCCCGATCTGCCCCTGCCTGTGTCATACAGATCTACCCACTCTTATCTCACAGTTTGGTTGAGGAATGCCATTTCTCAAGAAACCAATTCATGGACTTGTCTAGCCAAGAGGAAAGGTAAGGAAAAATACACATCCTGTGCATGAGTGTTTCACGTGCCTCAAGTGCATGCTGTATATTTCATATCTATTCAGTGTGTGATTTATTTGTGTGTGAGAATCATGTTTTAGTTAGTTTTAGTCAGCTATGTACAAATATATATGTATAAGGGTGTACATATATATAAATATTTGCGCCAGTTTTTTATATACTTTTATTACTAGAAGAGACAGAGAATTTACTACAACAATGCACAGTAAATGACTATTACTATATTATAGTGATTTCAGTTAGAAAAAAAGCTGTTTGTCTGTAGTTGTCATTGCAGGCGTCTTCTTCCAGGCTTGTTTGCAGGCTACAACATTACATCTTGTATATCATCCTGAAGATTAGGCTGAAAAGAAGAACAAAATAAGTGATCTGTATCTAATGTTATAAATATACATTGAAGAAAAGAAACTAACGCCTAAATAATAATTCTGTTACTAAACAACTACATATTGAAATATTAATTATGTGTTAAACTAGCAGGAGGACTCGGCTTCACACGGGTATATTACATTTTATGTTTGTGTAGTGGACCCATAAGGATTGTCCAATTTTGCACTGGTGTATTTTGTATGTGGTTTGTGTGTACGCCCATAAGCGTCATGTGATTATGTGTATCTCATTTTGGATATCAGTGAAAAACCTGTGATCAGTTGTTATGGATACCTGGAGTAAAGTTGTATCTAATCCTTCCCCGTGTAGTACTGTGTTTAGACGCAAGTGTCTAATCCTCCGGCGTGTGGTACTGTGTGCAGATGCATGTATCTAATCCTCCCCGTGTGGTACTGTGTGAAGAGGCGCGTATCTAATCCTCCGGCAAGTGAAACTGTGTGCAGATGTGCGTATCTAATCTTACAGCATGTGGTATTGTGGGCAGATGCGCGTATCTAATCCTCTGGTGTGTGATACTGTGTGCAGACGCGTGTATCTAATCTTACAGCATGTGGTACTGTGTGCAAACGCGCGTATCTAATCCTCCCCTGTGTGGTACTGTGTGCTGAGATACGTTTGTAATTCTCTGGCGTGTGGTATTGTGTGCAGAGGCATGTATCTAATCCTGCCCAATGTGGTACTGTGTGCAGACGCAGGTATCTAATCTTCACTTATGTGGTATTCTGTGCAGTTGCGCGTATCTAATCCTCCGGCATTTGGTATTGTGTGCAGAGGCACTTATCTAATCCTCCCCGTGTGGTATTGTGTGCAGTGGTGCGTATCTAATCCTCCGGCATGTGGTATTGTGTGCAGAGGCACTTATCTAATCCTCCCCGTGTGGTATTGTGTGCAGTGGTGTGTATCTAATCCTCTGGTGTGTGGTATTGTGTGAAGACGCATGTATCTAATCCTCTGGCGTGTAGAACTGTGTGCAGATGCGTGTATTTAATTCTCTGGCTTGTGGTACTGTGTGCAGAGGCATGTATCTAATCCTCCAAAGTGTGGTACTGTGTGCAGACGCACGTATCTAATCCTCCCCTGTGTGATATTGTGTGAAGAGGCATGTATCTAATCCTATAGAATGTGTAACTGTGTGTAGACGCGAGTATCTAAGCCTACAGCATGTGGTACTGTGTGCAGACGCAAAATTGGACAATTCTTATGGGGCCACTACACAAACATAACATGTATTATACCCGTGCGAAGCCGGGTTCTCCCTTAAAGTTATCTTACTAGTTTTGAATTAATTAGAAGATTAGGTTATCAATAAATAAATAAGTTATCAATAATATACCTTTTATATACCAATAATTATACCTTTAACTTATTTATTTATTGATAACCTAATCTTCTAATTAATTCAAAACTAGTAAGATAACTTTAATTCTCAGAAAGCAGTTTGCTATCAGACATACGCTCATATAATGTTCCTAGCATTAAGTTTACAAGTAAGCGTATAGTGTGCACCTGTGCGTTGTAGATGGCAGGTGGACACGCAGAAGTGAAGCAGCATACTGGTATTCACCACTACACAGGTAAGAACTATAAGAAGCTTTACTACAACACTGTTTTTTATTGTACCCCGGCCCTTTTTGCTTTAATAGTAAATACTATTTGGATTAGTAAGCAGCACCTTTTGCTACAGCGCTGTATTCTGTATTCTGTATTCTGCTCTACTCAGGATCATTTGGTTTAAGAGTAAATATTATTGTGATGAGCCAAACATCTTTTAAACTATTTGTTGGTAATATTGAAACCTTTAGTGCACGTGTCAGTATCTATATGATTTTGGATGATCACATTGGCTAACGATGGAAATTTGTATATATTGATTGATTTTAATATGTTGCTACCATATTGGACTGTTCTTTTTATAGTTTGTATCACACTTGAGAAAGGGCAGGTGCCCGAAACGCGTCGTGTTTAACCGGTTAAGGACCGCTGGCCGTAAATTTACGGCCAGCAGTCCTGGTCTCTAAGACCAGCCGATTGTAAATTTACGGCCGGTCTTCAGAGACTCACTAGGCAGGGGGCGGGGCGGGGGGAGGGCAGGAGTTAGGTGTTACTGACACCTAACCACCCCCTCAACAACGTTCAGTCGGACTCAGTTCCGACTGAACGTTTTAACCCTTTCGATCGTGCCGTGAAACATCACGGCGCGATCGAAAGGGATCCGCCGCATATTGAAGCTGATCGGCACCCCCCGCGGCGAGATCGGGGGGTGCCGATGTCAGTAAAAGGTAGTCTGGGGTCTGGCCAGTGACCCCAGACTACCGGATCCCCAACATACCTGGTTGATCCTGCCGACCGATGGAGGAAGTGAGCGATGTGTCTCACTTCCTCTGCTGCTTGCAGGACACGAGCAGGCTCATGTCCTGCTCGTGTCCTGCAAGCTACTATACAGAATCAGTTGGTGCTTTCATGAAAGCATCAACTGATTCAAGTGTCCTAAAGGGACACATGAAAAAGTTAAAAAAAAAAAAGTTAAAAAAAAAGTAAAGTGTATGAAAAAAGTAATAAAGTTATAAAGCCCAAAAATCCCTTTTTCTCTATACAAAATGAACTATATAAAAAAGTACTAAAAATTAATAAAAACAATACATATTTGGTATCGCCGCGTCCGTAACAACCTGTACAATAAAACTGAAATAATATTTAATGTATACGGTGTACATCTGAAAAAAAACACGGAAAAAACCCGCCAGAAGTAGTGATTTTTCACCATATCACCTTACAAAATATGCTATAAAAAGTGATCAAAAAATCATATGTACCCCACAACAGTACCAATAAAAAGCGCAGGTTGTCCTGCAAAAAATAAGCCCTCAACCAACACTGTCAACCGAAAAATAAAAATGTTACGCCTCTCATAAGATGGCGATGCAAAAATCACTGATTTATGTCCCCAAATGTGTTTTTGTTCTGCAGAATTAGTATCGCATAAAAAAATAGTATAAATGAGGTATCGCCGTAACCGTACCGACCCGCAGAATAAAGAGAACATGTTACTTTTACTGTGCGCTGCATGGCGAAAAATTTAAAGGGTACAACTCAATGCCAGGATTTTATTTTTTTTTAAATCCAGCAAGAAAGAGTTAATAAAATGTATTCAGTATGTTGTAGGCACCCAAAAATGGTGCCATTACAAAATATATCACATCCCGCAAACAACAAGCCCTTATATGGCCGCGTCACCAAAAGAATAAAGAAAATATAGCATCTACCAATGTGAAGACAAAAAAAACCAAAATCGCCAAATTATTAGAATACAACTGGCGGCGTCAGGAAGGGAATGTATAAGCTGTGTCAGTGTACTTCAGGAGACACCCCAGATTTACAGTTTACAAGGGAAAGACACCAGAAGTGACCCCCAAAATGAGCCCCAGAGTGACTCCCCCAATCATAGGAGCTACTGGGACATAGTAGGGAATTTGGTGTCTGCAATGTACTCCGCACCGCTTACACATTCCCTCTTCGCCATCCGCTGTGCAGTCATGTCCGGATACTAATACTCACTACACCCCCTGAGAAATTCTTTGAGGGGTGCAGTTTTCAAAATGGGGTCACTCCTTTGGGGAATCCACTTTTCTGGTACCTTACAGGCTCTACAAACATGGCATGGCGTCCAGATACCAAACATCTGAATCTGTACTCCAAAAGCCTCATCGCGCTCCTTCCCTTCTGCGCCCTGCTGTGCGCCCAAACTGCAGTTTATGCCACATGTATGACACATGTATGACACTGGTGTACCCGGGATAACGGACGTAATGTCATATGTGGGTATAAACTGATATTAGGGCACAGCCGGACACAGAAGGGAAGAAGGGTTATTGGGTTTTTGGAGCGCAGACGGTTTGGTTTTTGGATGCCATGACACTTTTGCAGAGGCCCTAAACTTGCCCCTACAAAATGGGGTTTACAGTTACCTCCAGGTCTCTCCAAAAGGAACATGGCCCCCAGAAAGTCCCTCTAAATCTGTACCCCAAAAGCTAAAAAGCGCAGTGCTCCTTCCCTTCTGAGCCCTCCTGTGTGCCCAAGCAGCAGTTTACACCCACATATATATATTTTTTGCCCCTCGGGATGGCCCCTTAATAGTTTTAGGAGTGCAGGTCTCTGACAACACAAAGTGGGTGCAATGTATGGGGCACCGAAATGGCATATTTCTTTCAAAATTTAAATTTTCATTTTGGACATTCATTTTTTGGAAGCATTTTAGGCACAAAATGATAATACCCCTTGATTCATTCCTTGACAGGTGTAGTTTCTAAAATGGGGTCACAATGGGGGGTTTCCATTGTATTGATACTTTAGGGGCTCAGCAAATGCGACATGGCACCTGAAAACTATTCCAGCCACATCTGCCCTCCAAAATCCAAATAGCTCTCTTTCCATTCTGAGCCCCACCATGTACCCATACAGCAGATTATGGCCACATATGGGGTATTGCCGTGTTCAGGAGAAATTTTGTAACAAACTGTGGGGGGCTTTTAATTCTTTAACTACTTGCAAAATTAAAAATATGGCGCTAAATGGACGATTCATTGGGAAAAAAAGTAATTTTTCATTTTTACATCCCAATGTTAATAAAATCTGTGAAACAGCTGTGAGGCCAAAATGCTCAGTATACCCCTAGATAAATTCTATGAGTGGTGTAGTTTCCAAAATGGGGTCACTTTTAGGGGGTTTCCACTGTATTGGTACTTTAGGGGCAAATGCGACATGGGACTTGAAAAATATTCCAGCAAAATCTGTCCTTCAAAAGCCAAATAGCTCTCTTTCCATTCTGAGCCCCACCATGTTCCCATACAGCAGATTATTACCACATATGGGGCATTTCTGTATTCAGGAGAAATTGTTTAACAAACTTTATGGAGCTTTTTCTCCTTTATCCTCTTGTGAAAATGAAAAATTTGGGGCTAAATTGACAGTTTATTGGAAAAAAAGTAATTTTTCATTTTCATGCCCCAATGTTAATAAAATCTGTGAAACAGCTGTAGGGTCAAAATGCTCACTCTACCCTTTAATATGTTCTGTGGGGGGTGTAGTTTCCAAAATGGGGTCACTTTTAGGGGGTTTCCACTGTATTGGTACTCTAGGGGCTCTGCAAATGAGACATGGCACCTAAAATTATTCCAGCAAAATCTGCCATCCAAAAGCCAAATAGCGCTCTTTCCATTCCAAGCCCCGCCATGTACCCATACAGCAGAATATGGCCACACATGGGGTATTGCCGTGTTCAGGAGAAATTGTGTAACAAACTGTGGGGGGCTTTTAGTCCTTTATCCCCTTGTGAAAATTAAAACTTTGGGGATAAAGTGACATTTTAGTAATTTTTCATTTACACATCCCAATGTTAGTAAAATCTGTGAAACAACTGTAGGGTCAAAATGCTGACTATACCCCTTGATGAATTCTGTGAGGGGTGTAGATTCTAAAATGGGGTCACTTTTGGGGGGTTTCCATTGTTTTGGTACTCTAGGGGCTCTGCAAATGAGGCATGGTGCCTGAAAATTATTCCAGCAAAATCTGCTGTTCACACACCGAGTGTCGCTCCTTCCCTTCCATGCACTGCTGTGTACCCAAAAATCAGTTTACGCCCACATGTGGGGTATTTCTGTGCACGGGAGAAATTGCATAACAAAATGTGAGATGCATTTTCTCCTTTAACCCTTTGTAAATGTGTTAATTTTAGGTCTAAATGAATGTATTAATGAAAAAAAATAAAATGTCTAAATTTCACTGCCATATAATTTTTATTCTTATGAAAAACTTAAAGGGTTAACAAACATCCCAAATGCTGTTTTGAATAATTTGAGGGGTGTAGTTTTGAAAATGGGGTGATTTATGGGGGTTTCTATTATACAGGCCTTTATAATTCCTTACAGAACTGAAGCGGTCCCTAAAAAATTGGTTTGGGGAATTTTCTTGCAAATCTAGAAAATCGCTGTTACACTTGTAAGCCTTGTAACGTCCAAAATAAATTAAAAGCCAATCAAAAGATGATGCCAATATAAAGCAGAGATATGGGAGATAATATTTATTTATGTATTTGGGTGGTATGACTATCTGCCTGAAAAGCAGAGAATTTCACATTTTGAAAATTGCAATTTTTTCCAAATTTCCATCAAATTTCCTAGTTTTTTTTATAAATAAATACACAAATATTGATTAATATTTACCACTAACATGAAGTATAATGTGTTACGAAAAAAACAGTCTCAAAACCACTTGTGTAAGTTAAACCGTCTCAAAGTTATTGCCATTTAAAGTGACACATGTCAGTTTTGAAAAAAAAGGCCTGGTCTTTAACATACTTTTGGGCCTGGTCCTTAACCGGTTAATAAACTGTTCAAGATCATACTTTGGTGTGCGCGCTTACTCCCTACCCCTCCACTACTGTCGGGCTTGCCTGAGGAATCACCTATCATTGCATCATGCTGTTTCACAGCGTAAGGGAAAGAGCTGCTTCTTTAACACCTTTTATATGCTCATATGGAGTTGTGACTATTTCACAACACCAATTGGTAAGAGACTAACTACATATCATCACCAAGAGTGTTTATAATTACTACACTATATTGGCGCTCGGTGTCTCTCCCATTTTATCTTTTTGAGACTGGGAAGGAGATTCACCTTCCAGCAAGACAATGACCCTAAACATACAGCCAGAGCTACAGTGGAATGGTTTAGGTAAAAAAATATTAGTGTTAGAATGGCCCAGTCAATGTCCAGACCTAAATCCCATTGAGCATCTGTGGCAAGACTTAAAAATTTCTGCTCACAGACGCTCTCCAACCAATCTGGCTGAGCTTGACCTATTTTACAAAGAAGAATGGGCAAAAATCTGAGTCTCTAGATGTGCAAAACTGGTAGAGACATATCCAGTGGCGTAACTAGGAATGGCGGGGCCCCATGGCAAACTTTTGACATGGCCCCCCCCAAAACCGACGCCGAAAACCTCAACTGACCCCCTCCTCCACACTCTATTATGTCCCTTAGTAAGCCCTGCACACAGTATTATGTCCCTTAGTGGCCCCTGCACACAATATTATGTCCATTCGTGGCCCCTGCACACAGTATTATGTCCCTTAGTGGCCCCTGCACACAGTATTATCCCAATAGTGGCCCCTGCACACAGTATTATCCCAATAGTGGCCCCTGCACACAGTATTATCCCCATAGTGGCCCCTGCACACAGTATTATCCCCCATAGTAGTCCCTGCACACAGTATTATCCCCAATAGTGTCCCCTGCACACAGTATTATCCCCCATAGTGGCCCCTGCACACAGTATTATGTCCCATAGTGGCCCCTGCACACAGTATTATGTCCCTTAGTGGCCCCTGCACACAGTATTATCCCAATAGTGGCCCCTGCACACAGTATTATCCCAATAGTGGCCCCTGCACACAGTATTATCCCCATAGTGGCCCCTGCACACAGTATTATCCCCCATAGTAGTCCCTGCACACAGTATTATCCCCAATAGTGTCCCCTGCACACAGTATTATCCCCAATAGTGTCCCCTGCACACACAGTATTATCCCCAATAGTGGCCACTGCACACAATATTATCCCCAATAGTGTCCCCTGCACACAGTATTATCCCCCATAGTGGCCCCTGCACACAGTATTATCCCCCATAGTGGCCCCTACACACAGTATTATCCCCCATAGTGGCCCCTGCACACAGTATTATCCCCCATAGTAGTCCCTGCACACAGTATTATCCCCCATAGTGGCCCCTGCACACACAGTATTATCCCCCATAATGTCCCCTGCATACAGTATTATCCCCAATAGTGTTTCCTGCACACAGTATTATCCCCAATAGTGTCCCCTGCACACAGTATTATCCCCCATAGTGGCCCCTGCACACAGTATTATCCCCAATAGTGTCCCCTGCACACACAGTATTATCCCCAATAGTGGCCACTGCACACAATATTATCCCCAATAGTGTCCCCTGCACACACAGTATTATCCCCAATAGTGGCCCCTGCACACAGTATTATCCCCCATAGTGGCCCCTACACACAGTATTATCCCCCATAGTGGCCCCTGCACACAGTATTATCCCCCATAGTGGCCCCTACACACAGTATTATCCCCCATAGTGGCCCCTGCACACAGTATTATCCCCCATAGTGGCCCCTGCACACAGTATTATCCCCAATAGTGTCCCCTGCACACAGTATTATCCCCAATAGTGTCCCCTGCACACACAGTATTATCCCCCATAGTGGCCCCTGCACACAGTATTATCCCCCATAGTGGCCCCTGCACACAGTATTATCCCCAATAGTGTCCCCTGCACACACAGTATTATCCCCAATAGTGTCCCCTGCACACACAGTATTATCCCCCATAGTGGCCCCTGCACACAGTATTATCCCCCATAGTGGCCCCTGCACACAGTATTATCCCCCATAGTGGCCCCTGCACACAGTATTATCCCCAATAGTGTCCCCTGCACACACAGTATTATCCCCAATAGTGTCCCCTGCACACACAGTATTATCCCCCATAGTGGCCCCTGCACACAGTATTATGTCCCACTGTGGACACCCATAAACAATTAATATACTCTGGGTTCTTTTCACACCCCAGAGTATAATAATTGGAGACTCGGGGGAATAAAAATAGAAAAAAACCAGAAACAGTTGCTTACCTGTCTCCTGGCTCCTAGGCTGTCGGCCGCCGCTCTTGTCGTGCTTTAATGACGTTGGACGTCACACGACCCGGGAAGCAGGCCCGGGTCATGTGACGTCAGACACGAATGACGGAGGCCTGGCAGAATCGAGGAGAGGTAAGTAACAGTATTTTTTAGGTTCCCTTACCTCTCCCGGTCCGCCGATCATTATACTCGGGGGTCTGCAAATACCCCCGAGTATAATGATAGTGTTTGTGGGGCCCGCGGTGTCACTTGCCGATCCCGGCCCAGCCAGTATCGGCAAGTGAATAGGGCCAGTAACGGCCTATGGTAGTTACGCCACTGGACATATCCCAAAAGACATGCAGCTGTAATTGCAGCAAAAGGTGGCTCTACAAAGTATTGATATAGGGGGGCTCAATACTTTTGCACATCACACTTTTTATATTCTTATTTAATTCAAATTTTGAAAACCATGTATCATTTTCCTTCCACTTCACAGTTATCTGCTACTTTGTGTTGGTCTATCAGTTAAAATCTCAATAATGTGCATTTAAATTTGTGGTGGTATAAGGTGGCAAAATGTGAAAAAGTTCAAGGGGTAGAAATACTTTTTTAAGCCACTGTAGCATCCACTACAGCTGCTATGGTGTTAGTTATGCCACTGCTGAGACCATATGGTAAGGTAACTTTTTGAGATCTGTTCACATGGTGTGGTGCTGCATGGTGGCTACCTTTTGCTGTGGTGCTATGCCTGTGGGGTTATATAGCTCAGAGACTGGGATCCTAGCCTGGCAGTAGGGGGGGTTATCGGATGCATTTTTAACACATTATTAATCTTGGTACTGTCAGATGATCCACTTTTATTTAAGCTGAAATTATTTTATTTACCTCTACACTTCGGATACTCCAGACCTTGATCTGAACATCTTCCAATGTGTTGACCAGAAAAGGGAAATCCAGCTTTACATTTAAATTTTATTTCTTCACCTTCTGCATAGTATACTTCATTATTATGCGATTCATCCAATTCTAATTGATTTTTATCAACTTCATCTTGATCTATGCGGCAGGTCTCTATGAAATCAAATAGTAAATATGATAGTCATGTTCATATGATAGAACATGGAGAGAACATACTAACTCTATTTAGTTTTCAACAAAATGCTTATATTCTTTTTCGGTCTGTGGAAATACTGGAAACAGCAGAAATGTATTTTCATTGTACTCAAAATTTTCCATTCTTCTAGGAAAAGGAAGGTAACAGCATAAGAATGGATGTGTAATGCTACTTCACCCTGCTTCCAGGCCAAGTTTTCAAGCAGAGAATCGCTCTGAGGAATAACCAGCCTTAAAGGGGTTGTCCAGGATAACCTAAAACCCCTACACTAATCTAAACAACAAATTGAAGTAGTCTCAGCACGCCGGATGATACGTTTTCTTAAAAAAAAAATTTCCAAATTTTATTGTGGCGACATGCTCCAAGTTAAAAATATATATATATTGTTCTTGGAAAAGCAGTCGATGGATATGTCCTTGTGCAGACGGGACAGAAGGACGAATAAGCCTACGCGTTTCGGGGATATGTCTCTTTATACATGAACTATACTGATATTAATAGATTTATAATATAATGATATATAAAAACTCCAAAGAAAACAAGATGTTTTTTGCAATAATATATATTTTTCATTGATTGTATCCACATACTTACTTTAACATTGACTATGTACAACTTTTGTTTTTGTTTCTACATTATGCTAAGTTGCTGGTGTATATTTGCCTTGGTTGTATAGCTCTATCACCTGTTGTATAATCTTGTCTTGATTTAAACTTCCGTCCAAGTGCAGACGGGAGGGGTCCTGTTTTTAACTTTACCTTTTAGTATATATATATGATAAGCACATACTTGCAGACTAAGCCATGACTAAGGGGTCATATCCCCGAAACGCGTAGGCTTATTCGTCCTTCTGTCCCGTCTGCACAAGGACATATCCATCGACTGCTTTTCCAAGAACAATATATATATATATATATATATTTTTAACTTGGAGCATGTCTCCACAATAAAATTTGGAAATTTTTTTTTTAAGAAAACGTATCATCCGGCGTGCTGAGACTACTTCAATTTGTTGCTTCTATTGTGTCTGTGCCGGACATGACGTCCCGGGCATCCGGATGACTACAAGCACCTACTACTCCTGCATTAACAGTAAGAGACATTTATCATTTTTGTAATACGGGCTGAGACAAATTTTTCTTCTTTGCACTAATCTAAACACCCTTACTTCTCCTACTTTCTAAATAACATTGATTATCAAAAATGTATAGTTACCCATATGCCTGAGACAGTCATGTGACTGCCCCAGCGACATATTCTAATTATCTAGTGGTGATCCATTTCCGGAAAGGGATCGTCACTAGAGATGAGCGAGTACTGTTCGGATCAGCCGATCCGAACAGCACACTCCATAAAAAAGAATGGATGCACCTGGTACTTCCGCTTTGATGGCGGCCGGCCGCTTACCCCCCGCGGGCTCACTACGTCCATTCATTTCTATGCGAGCGTGCTCTTCGGATCGGCTGATCCGAACAGTACTCGCTCATCTCTAATCGTCACTACTACTCCCCCTCCCATCCACATTATCATACTGACCCATCTTCTTACTGCCTGGGCTTCCCTCCCCGGGCGAATGGCCCCTCCTTCCCTGAGGACATTGACGCGCGCATGCGCAATAGAAGCTCTGAAGCTGGGAGAATGCGCAATAGAGAAGTATTGAGGTCTACAGACACAGTGCTGCACGTTCCCGACAGAAGGAAGAAGACAGGTAAAGTATAATAGAGTGGGAAGTAGGAAGGTGGAGGGGGGTGGGCTGAGTGACTAAGGAAAGGCTAACAGTGGGAGAAATAGCTAGGAAGAAAGGGAGGGTGTGTTGGGGGGGGGGGCGAGAATGAGCTGGAGATAGTGTGAGAGCCTACAACTATCAGAATTACACCATGTAAACAAATACGAAAGATGCTAGGCCTTCCCAGGAAAACCCAGAAATCACTCAAAACACTGCTAAAGTTATATGGATGCACTTATTAACCCATTAATAACACTAACATCTTTTTGAAAAAGAAATATATTTTTGCCTGGAAAACCCCTTTAAGACCAGCCCTACTGAGGCTCTAGAATGGCACTTGGAGATATTTGGCATCATATAACATTAGTCACAGCCACATATAGGCTCTTTTGAATCTCCTTGGGCAGTTCAGAATTATTAATAGATTAATGGAGTGTTTGGAGAAGGCTACAAGATAGACTGGAGACTGGAAATTAAGATTTACAGTATGAGAGGAATAAAGTAGAAGTAATAATGTTACTGCGGCTGAGTGGCTAACCCTGCAGGAAAGTATTGCACTAATAACTATTGGAATTATAGAATAATAGAATAGTTGGAAATTTCACTTATTACCTATTTAATAATGAGCTAAAAAAGGGGTTAAAGTATGTGTCACTGACCAATGAATTTCTATAGATCATATGATAATATAGTAATATTTTCTAATTATATGATCAGCAGCATTGATAGACTATGTCCATCTCTGTCCATTTAGAATAGCTTGGAATGATTCTTCTGCTTTCAAATATGAATAGTTTTATGAATGTGGACATTTATAGCCAGTAACTTACTACCAAGTTGTCTACAGCTAAGTGTAATTAATAGAGATGAACGAACACTAAAATGTCCGAGGTTCGAAATCCGATTCGAACAGCCGCACACTGTTCGACTGTTCGAACGGATTTCGAACCCCATTATAGTTTATGGGGGGAAATGCTCGTTTCAGGGGTACGCAAAATTCGATAAAATTATACTTACCAAGTCCACGAGTGAGGGTCGGGCTGGATTCTCCTTGAAGTCTTCTCCGTGCAGCGTCCCCGCGTCTTCTTCTGGCTGGAATTCACTCTGCCTAGGCACTACTGCCTAGGCATGTGCAATCGGCTCTGCCTAGGCTGGATGCCTAGGCAGAGTGAATTCCAGCCGGAAGACGCCGCGGGGACGCTGCACGGAGAAGACTTCGGAAAGGTAAGAGAAGAACCAGCGTTGATGGGCAGAATGTATAGCATTCTGCCAATCAACGCTGATTCTGCATCGAACCTTAAACTTCGAACAGCTAGTAGTGTTCGATCGAGTACGAATATTTCGAATACCGTAGTATTCGATCGAACACTACTCGCTCATCTCTAGTAATTTTTTGGCCAAGTGGAAGAATCACAGAAAGAACTTGGATTTATGTAAATTTCTAGGTTATTTGTCCCCTTATGCTACTGTCTGTCTTTAAACTGGGGTATAAAAGTATGGTTAAGCAAACAGATACGAAAAAGGGAAACCCCAGAATTCCAGCCTCACCCCAAATGGAAAAGATCAGAGATGCTGTAACTAGATTGGAGAAACACACATTATTCCTAGGTGTCCATTAATTCAAGGACTGAATTGTAGCAGGGAAACAGGTAGGAGAGAAATAGACGAGTTAGAAGAGTGGACCCACCTCTTAGGGCTCGTTCACATCTGCGCCCATTCTCCGTTTATACAGGTTTCCGTTTCCTGCCCGAAACTAGGTAGGAAACGGAAACCTGCAGGCATTCTTCAAACCCATTCATTTGAATGGGTTTGAAAAGTGTCCAGCCGTGAGTGCCGGTGGGCGTTTTATGCTCTCCGCGGTGAAACCGTTTATTTTTAACCGGAAACAAAGTCAGACATGCAGGACTTTGTGTCCGGTTTAAAAAAAAATGGTTTCGCATAAAACGCTCACCGGTGCTCCTGGCCGGACCCGGTCTGACAGGTTTTCGTCTTCTGCCTGCAGAAGACGGAAACCTGAGTACAGAGACCGAACGCTGGTGTGAACCCAGTGTCAGTCTGACTGATATGTTTCAAGTTGTGAAACAAAGTGTTCCATTGCTGACTTATCCCTTCAGATGGGCAATTTGAAAGAGAAAGAGAAGGTGAATTTAATGCATGCAGATGTGAATAAACATCTGTAGAGACTTGATGTGGCTGATAATAGAATTTCAAATCTTGACAATACGGTTAAAAAAATTACAAGGTTAAATTTGGGTCGTAGTTACTAAAAAAGACTAGCGTTAAAGGCAAACTTCTTGATTTTGTAAACAATTCCAAAGGTGAAATTTAGGCCATCTGGGAATCTCTGAAGGGTAAGAAAGGGGGTAATTCACTTACCTTTGCTCAAGGTCTGTTAGCAAACAAAATTGGGCAATATTCTTTTTTTCTCAAAAATTTCAGTTTCAGTTAAGTTTATTCTTTAGATCAGTACAATTATTAATATTAGACATTAGTACTCAGTAGACTAAGAAGACAGAGTTACGCCACTGCTGTCTTGGCATCATCTTGGACCAATGGGGCAATCAGTCTGTAAACCTCTTAGATTCTGTGGTTGAGACTGACTGCAACATCTAAGGGTTTTTTTCTGCTGGGAATGGTGTTATATTTGAACATGGCAATGACAGACTGATGTTAACTATATAATACAGCTGGTACCTGGCAGTGAAGGTGCAGGCACAGCTCTTTGTAAGACAACCATTTGAAGGCAATGAGATAAAATACAGAAACATTATTAATTAATAAGAAATGATGAGTTTAAAAAGCACAAAACGGATAAATATCACAAGGTGCCAAGAAACAATAAATGTTACTTACTTCCAGAGAAGCATCTGGTATAACTAAATTTCCCATCCTCACATACAATCCACAAACCCCCTTGATTCGGTCGTCTAAATCCACTCTTGCAGGTAACAGTTAATTCTGTGTCATGTTTAAAATTTCTATCAAGATTAAAGTCTTCCAAGGAAGCCAGCTGAATGTTACGTTTAGTAAGTTCCTCTAAAGAAAGTTTACATGGACCTGAAAAACATGTAAAAAGGAAAGTTTTTTGGTTTTAATCTTATTACAAGTGTAAGCCGATGGCTGGTCAGGTAATGGAGGGGGTGTACATCTCACCCAGACTACTCGGGTGGGTGAGATGAGGAAACTCCAGAAGGAATGTTTGTTCTCAGCAGACAACTTTCGTCTGCTGAGAATTTTGGTAACTGCTCAGTACTGGGCTGGATTTTTAGGAATGACAGGTAGGTTGGCAGTGGGACCTGTCATTCCACCCCTCTCCAGTCCACACTTTGGGGATATTCCGGCAGCAACTCATCTGCAGAGAGTCTCCTCGTCAAGGAAGTTTAAGAAGTCAGCTCCAGCAGCATACTCTTGGCAGAGTTTGGCTGGAGAGCTGACAGAGAGGTCATATTTTTGGAGCTGTGTCCTGTTGGATTTCTGTTATTCTAGGTGAGGTAACCTATTCTATGTTTAGTTAGAGCCTACCTGGGCAGGGATTTATTTTTTGTATTTTGTTGCTGCACTACCTTTTTGAGTGAAAATAAACTCTATCTTTGTTTCGGACTAAAAGAAATGGGACTTGTGTATCTATGCCACCCAGCCACCCAGCCTAGCAACCCCAGACCCTGACACAAGGTATTCAGTATGTCTAAGCATCTCGATTATGCTGTACTTACTCTGACATATTGGTAGATCGCTCCATTTACCATTCTCACATTTAACATTTATACTTCCTTTTATTACATAATCTTCATTACAATCAAATTCGACATTTGAGCCTGAGTCATAACTGGCCTGTTGTTCAGATCTGATGAATCCATTTAGGATTTTTGGAGTTTCGCAGCTTTCTAAAAGGTAAGAATTAAACAAATTTTAGAACAAGTTCATAGAACGAGCACTGCCCTTGTGATACATATGTAATCCTAGTCATCAGACAGGCGACAATCTCAGTCAAATGCTGAACACAGGGCTGGTTCCAGGTTTGTGTGGGCCCTTGAGCGACAGAGCCCCAGTGGCCCCTTTTGGAGTAACTCATACAAACCATCAAAATTGGGTGTTTTGGAATGTAAATACAACCTGTTTGGACAATGGAAAGTAAAGAGGAATTTGAGGCGGACATCTACCTCGGATTCTTCTTTATTTTCTTCCGCCAGCTCCTGGTGTTGGGGTATCAGCATTCCGTTACATTTTCCCACCACTGGTTAAGTCCAAAAGAATGAGTCTAACTAGTGGGGAGACTCAAGTCGTGGCCTCCAAATCAGCTGCAGACTCAGGTAACCAATATGCTAAAATCAGCTTGATAAATGGAAAAGGGAACATATTCCTTAAATAAGATATATTACAAAGTTACTTATATTTATAGTTTCTTATATTCTGACGTAATTTACATTTATGAAGTCTTGGAGAATTGGAGAATGCTTTTCTTTAAATTTCTTATCGTTTACAGTTACTGTAAAAATGACAAATTACAATTTTGTCATTTTCATTTTTGCCTCCGGCCTTCCAGAAGCCATATATTTTTTTATATTTCCTTCATACTTTGTACTGGAACAATTAATGTTCTGTATAATGTACTGGGAAGCTGGCAAAAATATAAAATAGGGTGGAATTGGAGAAAAACTACATTTGTATGACTTTCTTACATACTGCTGTGCTCAATGTGCAGCCAAGGTTATAGGTCACCTGTATTCGATAGGTCGGTGCAATTCCAGCAATTTAAAGTTTATACAGTTTTTTTGTTTTAACCCCTTTAAAGAAATCCAAAACTTTGAAAAAATATATCAGGATTCGGGGACGCCACGACCTTCCTGCTATGCGGCGCATGCCCTGGAGGCGTGTCAGAGACTCCTCTGGCTGTTTTTAGTACATTAAGTTGTCTCCTTGGTTTTGGTTTGACTGGCAGCCTGTCTGGCCAGTCATTCCTATCTTTAAAGGGTGGGGTTGTATCTCTGTTCCTATTTAGGTGCCCTCCCCCATGTTCATATGCCTGCTATAGCATTCAGTTTCTGTTTGCAAACTTCCAGGTTCTATATACTTTATCTGTACACTTGCTATAGCCCTTAAGTTTTGTTTTCCCTTACCCTTCCTGTTCCTTGCCTGTTTAGTTTCCTTGTTAATGTTTGTATTCTATTGCTCACCAATATCTACCACTGGTCTTGCCTGACTACGCTTAACAGCTATTGTTCTCTGTTATCTGCCACTAGTAGTAATACTTGGTTTGTTTCTTTTATTACATCTCAGCCCACTGTTAAGGTAACTGTAGGGAATCTATTTTAGGTTCCAGTAAGGGGTGTCCTTGTAAGGACGTTACTCTGAGGTTAGGCAGGTTCAGTCAAGGAATCTGTTAGAGAAAGTTTACTAATCTGTTTCTTCCCGCGTTCCTGGATTTTCAACCAGCCGTAACCGATCTAGGTCAGAGGTTGCAGGGACATCGGGGACGGATTTCCGGGAGCACAAAAAAGCACAAGAAAATGACTTTTCGGCTCTTTTGTTTTTTTTCCCCACTACGTTGTTCAGCATATGTAAAAAAATATTTTTAGACCCGAGTATGTGTTTTATATTTTATGTATTTCATTTTTAGACCACCTAGGTTTCTTGAACCCCAGATAGTCTAATCAGTATACATTGTAAAATACTGGCATTTAAATTACAGGCTGCATAGAGAAGCCTGCAATAGAAAACACTTTTGCAATCAAGATCATAATATCATCAAGGACATGAAAATTTTGGTTTTAAGGGAAAACTTAAAATCCAAGAGAGAGAAGGATTTATGAATACAAGTTGATGACCCTGTTCAACACACTCCAGGAGGGATTGAATCTGTCACCTGGGTTTATGGCTTTGTACAGGAAAAAGTCATCTCATCACTGATAAAAAGCAGCCATAAAGACCACTCATTGAACTGATAAGGACCTTGTGAACTGATGAATTCTTTACTTGTATGTACCAATTACTGTCCACCCTCCCACCTAACATTCTATTCCTATGTGTCACTTTTTGCATTAATATGCACAATATGTTGCACACAGCTTGCATCAGAGATTAATTCCCCACAAGCTGTTGTGCCCATGATACTCGATTAGCAGTTTTTGGAGTGTGTGTCTCTATTGATACACGCTGTGTACAACATATCGGGCACTGAAATGACGTATCTCTGAAAAACTTGCAATTTTCACTTTTCATTATCAGTTGCATATTTATTTCTGGAAATGAAATTGATGCAACTCCCAAGGGTTGAAAATGCTTGCTACGCCACTTTATAAATCCCTTGAGGAGTGTAGTTTTCAAACTGGGATCACAGGTCTGTGGATTCCACTTTAGTGGCAATTCAGTGGTTCTGCAAAAGTGGCAAGACATCCAAAAACCAAACTGTGCTCCAGAAACCAAAATAGCGCTCCATCCCTTTTGTGCCCAAAGGCTCAACAGTGTCATACATGTGAGCATAAACTGCTGTTTGGGCGCAGAGCATGGTGCAAATGTGAAAGAGTACTATTTGCTTTTGGACCACAGATTTAGATTGTAGGTTGTTGGATGTTATATCATGTTTGCAGAGACCCTAAAATTGCCCCCAACAAAATGGAATCGCTTCTTGGGGAATTCCAGTTTACTGGCACCTCCAGGGCTCTGCAAAGACAACATGGCGTCCAGAAATCCCCTAAAAGAAAAATCTATATTCCAAAAGTTTAAAAGCGCAGTGCTGTTTCCCTTTTGAGCCCTACTGAGTGCTCAAGCAGCCGTTTACACCCACATATATCATTTTTGTACTCAAGATAGCTCACTTAATAATTTTAGGACTGTATGCCTCTGATGACAAAAAGGGAGTACAACCTATTGGGCATTGAAATGGTATATTTCTATAAAAAATTAAAATTTTCACTTTTTACATTAATTTTTTGGAAGCACTCTTGGGCTCAAAATGATAATATTTCTTGAGGAGTGAAGTTTCTAAAATGGGGTCCGGTTTGGTGGGTTTCCATTGTATCAGTACTTTAGGGGCTCTACAAATGTGACATGGCACCAGTAAATTATTCCAGCAAAAAATGCCCTCCAAAAGCCATATAGCACTCTTTTCATTCTGAGCTTCACCATGTACTCATACAGCAGTTTACAACCACATATTGTCAAAATGGGGTCACTTCTTGGGGAATTCTAATTTACTAGTCTCTCCAGGGGTCTGTGAAAACAACATGACATCCAGCAACCCTGCTGTGTGTCCAAAAAGCAGTTTATGCTCACATATACAACTTTTTTGTACCTGGGATAGCCCACTTACTGTAATAGTTTTAGTAGTGAATGTCTCTGATGACACAAAGTGGGCTCAACGTATTGGCAATGAAATTGCATATTTCAATTTTCACTTTTAATTGCTTGAGGGATGTGGTTTATAAAATGGGGTCACTTTTTAGGGTTTCCATTGTTCTGGTACTTTAGAGATTCTGCAAATGTGATCTGGCAGCCAAAAAATATTCGAGCAAAATCTGCCCTCCAAAAGCCAAGTAGAGCACTTTCCATTCTGAGCGCCAACATGTACCCATATAGTAGTTTACAACCACATATGGGGTATTGCCGTGTTTAGGAGAAATTGTGTAACAAACTGGTCAGAAAAAAGAAAATTTCAAAATTTATAATGTTACGAAAATTTCTGTAAAATGTCCTGCTTTTAACAAGCAATTGCAAACTAGAATTAGTAGATTTTTCTTTTTGGCTGAATACAGGGTATCTGCAGTGCTCCTATTAACCCCTCCCGATGGAACAGGAGCCCCGCAGATACCCTATATTCATTAGACAGGGCACTGTCAGACACAGGGATACCTAATGTGTATGTGTTTCACAGTCATTTTCTACTTTTGTATGTATTCTAGGGAAAGGAGGGATTAAGAACATTTATTTTTTTAATTTTTTTTTTATTTTTTGCACTATTTTATGGGAGATTCTATAAATTGATATTGTGGCTGATCATAAACCCCCCCCCCCCTCCAAAAAAAAAAAAAAAAAATTTTTTTTTTTTTCTTTTGCTGACTCGAATATAAGCCGAGGGAAGCTTTTTCAGCTCAAAAACTGGGCTGAAAAATTCGGCTTATACTCGAGTATATACGGTACATTGTAAATTCCATTTTTCTTTCCGTTACATCACAGGAAAAGAAAAACAGGATTTCAACTGTGAAAGACATCCCAGATCCCATTGTCCTAGAATTAGGTCTAGCGGTTTCCATTATGGTATCTGTCATTGTATTGGAAAAAACAGTGCTGCATACTGCACTGTTTCATTCCATCAAATGTGATGGAATCTGACATAGATGCATGTAGAGCCTTATAAACAGTCTGGTTGCTGTTATGAGTTAGCACATGCATGTGTTGGACTTACTTGTAGCACTACATCTTGGATAGTTTAGATTTCCACTTTGACATCTGGCTTCAAGCTTATTTTCTGGCTCCATTCCTTCAATACACTGAAATGTGATTACTTCTCCATGGTCCACTATAGAGCTTATATTATAATGAATATTATTGATTATCATTTTGAATTGCTGTAATACACAAAAACCTGGAAGAGAAACCATTACATAGTGTTATATATACTGTAGCACATGAGGTTGATAAAAGATATCTGTCTATCAAGTCCAACCTGTAATCCTACAGAGTTGTTCTAGAAGAAAGTAAAACCTTGTATATGCAAATTCATATTGTACCATCTGCTCAGGTCCCTTATGCAAGTTGCAGTGATGATGAGGAATTATGTCCTCTTTTTTGGAGGTGTAATCGTGTAAAAAGATTGTGGCTGAAATTGAATAGTGTGTCTAAGGAGCCTACAGGTCTGGAGTGTTTGTCATTTGATTTTGTTATGTATAATGCTTGGTGCATTTGAGAAGTGTGAAAGCAAGAGTTGTGGGATGCAAGAAATATGGATGTGTATAGGAGAGAAAACTCGAGTGTTGATAATTGTGCACATGTCCTGGACAAACTTTATTTCTATTACACAGGTCTGCAAAAAAAATAAATAAAAATTCAAAGCTATTTTGGTTATTCCACGTAATCTTTATGTTTTTTGGTGCACTGTATCCGAAAATGACCTCCATTTTGTCATAGGACATCACTTTATCTGACAATTTAGGTAACTATGTTAAATAAGGCAATACCTCAAAATAAGTGGAAATAGACTTAGAAAATTAATGTTTTATTAAAAGTTTTTCATGAAAATCCTTTTTGAATCCTTGCCTTCTGGACCCTATGGTGTGCCCAAATAGCAGTTTACATCCACATCTTTTTGAGCCACAGTGGCCACCGAAATAGCTCATTTCTTTAAAAGAATCACTTCACATTTCTTTTTGCAAAGCATCTCTCTGATCTAAATGATCTCTGTATCCCTTAATTTTTTTGAGGAGAGCAGTTTCCAAGATTAGATAACTTTTTGGTGCATTATACTACACTGGCACCTGAGGGGCTTTGCAAATGCATCATGGCACCTGAAAGTGAGTCTGCCCTCCAAAAACCTAAAGGCGCCCAGTATTATACTGTGGTGGCTGCTCTGGAGTAGTATACTGTGTGGGGCCACTGTGGAACATTTTTTAGAATAATAATAATAATAATAATAATAATAATAATAATAATTAGCGATGAGTGAGTAGTACTCGATCGAGTAGGTATTCGATCGAATACTACGGTATTCTAAATACTCGATTGAGTACCACTCGCTATTCAAATGTAAAAGTTCGATGCAGAACCAGCATTGATTGGCCAAATGCTATACAGTCGGCCAATCAACGCTGGTTCTTCTCCTACCTTTAGAAGTCTTCTCCGTGCAGCTTCCCCGCGGTGTCTTCCGGCTCTGAATTCACTCTGCCAGGCATCGGGCCTGGGCAGAGCTGACTGCGCATGTCTGCTTGTAGTTCGGGCATGCGCAGTTGGCTCTGCCCAGGCCCAATGCCTGGCAGAGTGAATTCACAGCCGGAAGATGCCGCGGGGACGCTGCACGGAGAAGACTTCTCGGAGGATCCAGCCCGACCCTCACTCGTGGACTTGGTGAGTATAATTTGATCGAATGTTGCCTACCCCTGAAATGAGCATTTCCCCCCATAGACTATAATAGGGTTCGATATTCTATTTGAGTAATCGAATATTGAGGGGCTACTCGAAACGAATATCGAACCTCGAACATTTTACTGTTCGCTCATCTCTAATAATAATAATTTTATTTATAATGGTAGTAAGAATTATAATAGGAAATTAGCATTATGAACAAGTATAATAACAGCATAAAAATTGCAATAAGTGTATCGATACTCTGAGTAGTTGAATTGGCGAATCACTGGGCATGACCACCAGATGTGTGATAAAGATCCACTTTGGGACTTACATCTCCACCATAAATCTGAGTCTGACAAATTCATCTTTGTAACCAGCGCTGCACCTCCCATGAGGCGACCTGAAGCGACCGCTTCAGGCGGCGCTATGCCAGGGCCCCGGGGGAGGGCGGCATTTTTGCTGACCTAAGCCAGTCCAGGACAAGCTGTCCTGGACTAGCTTAGCGTCACCATCTCGGCAGCCCGGCACAGGAAGCGAACGGTGAATTGGGGCGGCCCTGTGGACGCAGCGCTGCTCCAGCGGCCGCCCCTCACGCTTAGCAGAGAGTAGGTCCTCTCCCTGCCTGCTATTGACGCTCGCTCAGCCCGGCCCCGCCCCCTCCACTCGGCCCCACCCCCTCTGAGTGGGGAGGGGTGGCTGCTTTCTGACATCCGCATCAGGCGGCACAAACCCTAGGTGAACCCCTGTTTGTAACCATTGGAGTGTGCGATACCCTCTGGTTAGCAACTTATAGTGAGTCTCCTGGAGACCTACACAGGAGGAAAAGCCATGGAAATTAGCAAGAATTTGACTGACCTGGGAATCTGAAAGGGCGATAGCTAGCTCAGCCTCCCAAGGAGGAAAGGAAAGCTGTTTTTGATACCTAGATCAGATTGACAAAAGTGGCTAAGACATAAGATTTCTTGGACAATAGTTTGTTTTGGGCTAAGAGCGGACATTCAAAGACGGTAAGATCAAAGCGAGGTTTGTTTGCTGCAATCCAGTCCTGAACATCTGGACCTGATCTGGACAGATGATGTTTATGGAGAAAGGACAAAGGTTTGTCTGATATCAGCTTTAGTTTTGGAGGGTCTACTACTTCAGTCTTATCCAGGACTTCCAACAATCTGTGAGAAAGTAAATGATGCCAAATGTTTAGACAAGCTATACCTGACCTCCCAAGCAGATTTGGGATAATGCCTACAGGGAGCATGGGGTGGGAGCCAGCTTTTCCTTCAGATCTCACAGGCACGTAACAGAAACAAGTCTAGTGACTTAGAGTGGTGAACAGGAGATCCATATAACCACAGATCTGCTTGAGAGGATGGTTCAAAAGTGCAATTTGATAAGTAGGCAATTAGGAAGCATGGACCCAGGAAAGTGAGTTCCATCCAATGTTTCAGTTGAACCGCTTTATAATAATCCGATATACTGGAGGACCTATACCTCCAGCTACTTTATTTTTCATTAAAAGATTAATGGACAAATGCGCACATTTTCTGCGCCAAAGAAAAGTGGAAAAAAGACTCTTGACTTATTTAAAGAATAGAGGAGGAGGGAGACGAACAGGCAGCATGTGGAGCCGATATAAGATTTCAGGAAGCGTATAAGTCTGCATAAGATTCCTTCCACCAAACCAAGAGAACGGCATACATTGATATGATGATAGCATGGTACGGATTTCTGTCAGTAAGGGTTGAAAATTGTCTGCATGGAGACAAGATGGATCTGCCATCAGTTGGACATCTAGGAATTTAGTTGATTTTGATGTCCACTTAAAAGGTGTGGAAGTGGGAAGTTGCAAGGCCAGAGTGTGTTGTCCTATCTTATAACCTAGGATATTGGGGTGGGAGCGCCTGTAGTAGAGATTCTAGAACAAGAATAAATAGTGAGGGTGCCAATACTTTTGTCCGGCCCATTTTTGGAGTTTTGTGTAAAATGATCAATGATTTGACTTTTTTTTTCAATTCTCTTTTGTGTTTTTTCATTGCAAGTAAAATAAATGAAGATATTAATACCAAAGAGTTTGTGCTTGCAATCATTTTCTGGAAGAAACTGAGTATTATCTGATAGAATTGCAGGGGTGCCAATACTTTTGGCCAACACTGTACAACCATTATTTCTCTATAAAAGCTAAGTAATATGTAATAAACTTTGGAACATTCTGATTACGATACTTGAGTGTCAGTCTGTCTGTTCTCCGAGCGCTCGTGATTACGTCATCAATTTGGACTACGACAACATATCCAGGGGCAGTTGCCCCCTAACAGAAGCAAGAGAACTAAAGATTCTCCTAATCAGCTGATAAATTTGAATCTCAGATTCTTCATAAGAGAGTAGTCGTTTATCCCTAGCTGCAGTAGTGTCCACTGAGGTCAGCAGTCCACAAATGATATCCCTAGGAGGGTCAATTGGAGAGGGTTTTGGGCGAATCACCCTATGAACTCTTTCAATGCCTATCTCAGCTGCTCTATCAGGGCCTACTAACGTGGTAAAGATGGCTGCCATCACTTCCTTCAATGCATCAGGAGGATAGGATTCCGAAAAGCCCTTGATGTGTAAGTGTTCCTGCGGTTGCAGTTTTCAGGTCTTCCAGCATATCAGAGGTGCAGTTCAGGTGAGTATGTTGACTCGTTATATGTTGCACCGCTGCAAAGGAGTCAGTGCTGAGCAGACCGACTCCAGGGAATCTAAGCACCTGCCAATAGTTTTCAGGTCCATGGGGATGTCAGAAAGCTCCAATAGGACTGCAGCGTTGGCCTATGCCAGCGCCTTCCATAGAAAGGATTTAGTGATGGCACTGAAGATAGAATCAGTGGGCTCTAGGGCAGAGGCACTATCCAAGTTGGAATTTTCTGCTGTGTCCCTGGAGGAAAGATCTTCAGGCATCGTCTTGCATGCCATTGCCAGGGAATACAACGCCTTCTTGTGAAAGAATTTATGGAAATCTGTGGACTATCTTGCCCATTCTGCTCACTTGCAAACATGGTAAGGACAGTGTTTTTGCTGGTTAGCTAACAGAGCTGCAGGCTCAGCTGTCCATTAGCTTTGATGGTTTGGCGTCGCCCCCCCCCAAACATGTTATACTGTGTGGGGAGCTGCAGGGAAGATTATATACACTGTGTGGCGGCCACAGGACAGGTAACTTGAAGATACATCAGGGAGGAGGGGGCACACAAATTTTGGCAGTAAAGGGCCCCAAACTTTCTCATGGCAGAATAGAATGAAAAGCAGATTACGGCAGAATAAGAGGCAGATTATAAGTAGGGACATTTATTTTTCAAATGCGACTAAGTTTGGTAGAAGAGAGGCCCCAGCAAAATTCTTGTGGGTGGATTCCACTTTGGGAACCATTGCATTAGCAGATTCAAGCTTCCTGCAACATACATACAATAGAAGAACCAAGTTTGTAGCAACTAGCAATTATTGCACCACTGGCCTCTGCAACCCTGGCCACAACCCTGGCTCACTGACAGTATTTAGTATTACTGAGCAGGATGACTGTGCACATGTTCATACTTTGATATTTACCTGATCTGAAACATTTTGGATATTGCAACTTTCCTTGATCACAAGGAACTCTCATCTTTGTGCCAGATGGAGCTTCATATCCCGATTTACACTTAAATTCCACTTCATGTCCATGTTCACTGTAAAGTTTTTTCCTTACTGTCCACCGTAACTCTATATTATTTAGTATCATATCTTTTTCCGATGCAGTACACGGCTCTGAAACATAAAATGGGCATTTTCACCATATTATTTCCATCACTGTTTATATATAACAAGAAACAACCAGTCAGATCCTTATCACTTGTGTCATTTAACATATATGCAAAGCTATAAATACAATTTCACTAAATATGCAATAATAAATATAATTAATGGATCACAATTACAAGCTATCTATTCTATACCAGTTAGCTCACTGAAATTATATTAGTGCTCAACGGTGTTGGAGTCTATCAATAATAGACCAGAAACTTGTCTCTACTATTATTTTTTATATATTTATTATATTTATTATATTGCTATCCATTTATTGTGTGCAGACAAAACGCCTCCAAATTCTAGTCACTTATTTTAAGAAGAACAGTTAAACCCAACCACTGTGCCACAAAACCTGCCAGGGGTGCTTCAATACTCTGATGGGAAGATAGGATCATTCAACATCTTGCAAATTTTTATATGTGTTGAGTTGGGGTGGTTGTGCAGAAAGCAAAGGATAGTGACATTTTGAAGATACATTCAGACAGTGCAGTTAAAACTGCATCAAGATATTTTTAGGCTGGAGCCCCATGTCGCGTAAACCACAGTGTTTTATAGTCATAGCAAAGTGGATGAGATTCTAGCAAATCCCTTTTCCACGTTGCAGTAAAATATGTGTAGTGGACACGCTGCAATCTCCAAAACTGGCGGATTCTCTATAATTGAAACAGAAAATCAGCAAAGGAAACCTCTGTGAACTTTCTGTGCAAAGCACTGCGGGAAGAGCCACAATGCGTTGCCGCTGCGTTTTTTTTTCCCGCATTACTTTTTCTGCTGTAGGACGCCATATGAGGCGTTTGCCTTATAGAAGAAAACACATAGCACATACCTTTTTTTCATTACCCTATAAGTCTATGGGGGGAAAAGGCTGTATATTCAACGTGAAAATGATCATGCTGCATTTTTTTTAAAGATGTATGCGTTTATGAAAATGCAGCTTTTCCTGCAGCTCTCTTTTCTGCATTGTGTGGATGAGATGAAATGAAATCTCACTCACTTTGTTGGAACTTTAAATGCAGCTTACTTGTGTCTCAAAAATACACACCCAAATACACAAAGTTAAGTAAAGAGAAGAGAGTACATGAAGCGAATTAGAAAGAAAGTGAACTAAGCTACAGTCACATGGCAGCTTTAGCTTAAAAAGATCACCTTGTCCTGTGACCTATAGGCTTGTTTTGAGCGCTCACATCCTAACACATGTATACGTGCCAAAATGCGCTTCCGTTAACTCCACGTGAACTGGCCCTTAGGCAGTAATAGTACTAGGCTAACTGTTTATCAACTGCCCATTAACTATAAACGTCCAGGACAGGGGCGTAACTATAGAGGCAGCGGAGGCGGCTGCCACAGGGCCCGGGCCATTAGGGGGCCCGGTGACAGCTGCTACCGCTGCGTTTAAAAAAAAAATAAAAATAGGCAAGTGACACAGTGGGCCCCACAAATACTATCATTATACTCGGGGGTCTTTGCAGACCCCCGAGTATAATGATCGGCGGATCGGGAGAGGTAAGGGAACATAAACAGTGTTACTTACTAGAGATGAGCGAACAGTGTTCTATCGAACTCATGTTCGATCGGATATTAGGCTGTTCGGCATGTTCGAATCGAATCGAACACCGCGTGGTAAAGTGCGCCATTACTCGATTCCCCTCCCACCTTCCCTGGCGCCTTTTTTGCTCCAATAACAGCGCAGGGTAGGTGGGACAGGAACTACGACACCGGTGACGTTGAGAAAAGTAGGCAAAACCCATTGGCTGCCGAAAACATGTGACCTCTAATTTAAAAGAACAGCGCCGCCCAGGTTCGCGTCATTCTGAGCTTGCAATTCACCGAGGACGGAGGTTTCCGTCCAGCTAGCTAGGGCTTAGATTCTGGGTAGGCAGGGACAGGCTAGGATAGGAAGGAGAAGACAACCAACAGCTCTTATAAGAGCTAAATTCCAGGGAGAAGCTTGTCAGTGTAACGTGGCACTGACGGGCTCAATCGCCGCAACCCAGCTTTCCCAGGATCCTGAATGGAATACACTGTCAGTGTATTCCCGTATACCCGATATATACCCCGATACCCGTTCCAACGGTGTGCCCCCCCACCTTCACCCCAGAAATACCCTGCAAGTCCCCTAGCAATAGAATTGGGGCTATATACACCCACAATTTTTACTACTGGTATACAGTGCCATTGTCTGACTGGGAATTCAAAGAATATATTGGGGTTATAAATACCCTCATTTCTTGCTACTGCCATATAGTGCCAGTTTCTGACTGGTAATTCAAAGAATATATTGGGGTTACGTGCACCCACAATTTTTACTACTGGTATACAGTGCCATTGTCTGACTGGGAATTCAAAGAATATATTGGGAATACAAATACCCTCATTTCTTGCTACTGCCATATAGTGCCAGTGTCTGACTGGGAATTCAAAGAATATATTGGGATTACGTGCACCCACAATTTTTACTACTGGTATACAGTGCCATTGTCTGACTGGGAATTCAAAGAATATATTGGGAATACAAATACCCTCATTTCTTGCTACTGCCATATAGTGCCAGTTTCTGACTGGTAATTCAAAGAATATATTGTGGTTACGTGCACCCACAATTTTTACTACTGGTATACAGTGCCATTGTCTGACTGGGAATTCAAAGAATATATTGGGAATACAAATACCCTCATTTCTTGCTACTGCCATATAGTGCCAGTTTCTGACTGGTAATTCAAAGAATATATTGTGGTTACGTGCACCCACAATTTTTACTACTGGTATACAGTGCCATTGTCTGACTGGGAATTCAAAGAATATATTGGGAATACAAATACCCTCATTTCTTGCTACTGCCATATAGTGCCAGTTTCTGACTGGTAATTCAAAGAATATATTGTGGTTACGTGCACCCACAATTTTTACTACTGGTATACAGTGCCATTGTCTGACTGGGAATTCAAAGAATATATTGGGAATACAAATACCCTCATTTCTTGCTACTGCCATATAGTGCCAGTTTCTGACTGGTAATTCAAAGAATATATTGGGGTTACGTGCACCCACAATTTTTACTACTAGTATACAGTGCCATTGTCTGACTGGGAATTCAAAGAATATATTGGGAATACAAATACCCTCATTTCTTGCTACTGCCATATAGTGCCAGTGTCTGACTGGGAATTCAAAGAATATATTGGGGTTACGTGCACCCACAATTTTTACTACTGGTATACAGTGCCATTGTCTGACTGGGAATTCAAAGAATATATTGGGAATACAAATACCCTCATTTCTTGCTACTGCCATATAGTGCCAGTGTCTGACTGGGAATTCAAAGAATATATTGGGGTTACGTGCACCCACAATTTTTACTACTGGTATACAGTGCCAATTTCTAACTAGGAATTCAAAATGCGCAAGGCTCCCGGAAAGGGACATGGACGAGGCCGTGGGCGAGGTCGGGGGAATGGTTCTGGGGAGCAAGGTAGCAGTGAAGCCACAGGGCGTCCTGTGCCTACTCCTGTGGGGCAGCAAGCATTGCGCCACTCCACAGTGCCAGGGTTGCTTGCCACATTAACTAAACTGCAGGGTACAAACCTTAGTAGGCCCGAGAACCAGGAACAGGTCTTGCAATGGCTGTCAGAGAACGCTTACAGCACATTGTCCAGCAGCCAGTCAGACTCTGCCTCCTCTCCTCCTATTACCCAACAGTCTTGTCTTCCTTCCTCCCAAAATTCCGAAGCTTTACAGAACAATAACCCAAACTGTCCCTGCTCCCCAGAGCTGTTCTCCGCTCCTTTCATTGTCCCTCAACCTGCCTCTCCACGTCACGATTCCACGAACCTAACAGAGGAGCATCTGTGTCCAGATGCTCAAACACTAGAGTCTCCTCCATCTCCGTTCGATTTGGTGGTGGATGACCAGCAACCCACCCTCATCGACGATGATGTGACGCAGTTGCCGTCAGGGCATCCAGTTGACCGGCGCATTGTGCGGGAGGAGGAGATGAGACAGGAGTTGGAAGAGGAAGTGGTGGATGATGAGGACACTGACCCGACCTGGACAGGGGGGATGTCAAGCGGGGAAAGTAGTGTGGATGTTGAGGCAGGTGCAGCACCAAAAAGGGTAGCTAGAGGCAGAGGCAGAGGTCAGCAGCTTAGGCGAAGCCAGGCCACACCCGGAATCTCCCAAGATGTTCCAGTTCGTACCCAGCCCCGAAAAACTCCCACCTCGAGGGCACGTTTCTCGAAGGTGTGGAGTTTTTTCAAGGAATGCGCCGAGGACAGATATAGTGTTGTCTGCACAATTTGCCTCTCGAAATTGATTAGGGGCTCTGAGAAGAGCAACCTGTCCACCACTTCAGTGCGCCGTCATTTGGAATCCAAGCACTGGAATCAGTGGCAGGCAGCAACGGCAGGACAAAGGCCGCCTGCCGTTCACGCCACTGCCACTGCCTCTGCCACTGCCTCTGCCTCTGCCACTGCCACTGCTGACTGTGCTGGCGATGCACTCCAGAGGACGAGCCAGGACACCACTTCATCTGCCTCCGCCACTTTGTTGACTTCTACCTCATCCTCCCCTGGTCCTGTCTTATCTCCTTCTCCTGCACCATCAAAGGCACCATCAGGCGTTTCTTTACAACAACCCACCATCTCTCAGACATTGGAGCGGCGGCAGAAATACACTGCTAACCACCCACACGCGCAAGCCTTGAACGCCAACATCGCTAAACTGCTGGCCCAGGAGATGTTGGCGTTCCGGCTTGTTGAAACTCCCGCCTTCCTGGACCTGATGGCAACTGCGGCACCTCGCTATGCCGTCCCTAGCCGTCACTACTTCTCCCGGTGTGCCGTCCCCGCCTTGCACCAGCACGTGTCACTCAACATCAGGCGGGCCCTTAGTTCCGCGCTTTGCACAAAGGTCCACTTGACCACCGACGCGTGGACAAGTGCATGCGGACAGGGACGCTACATTTCACTGACGGCACACTGGGTGAATGTAGTTGAGGCTGGGACTGCTTCCCAAACTGGCCCGGTGTACCTCGTCTCCCCGCCTAACATTCCTGGCAGGGACACGAGAAGAACACCCCCCTCCTCCTCCTCCTCTACCGCCTCCTCCTCCGCCACCGCCTCCTCCTCCGCCACCGCCTCCTCCTCCGCTGTTAGATTGACCCCAGCTACGAGTTGGAAACGTTGCAGCACTGGCGTTGGTAGACGTCAGCAGGCTGTGCTGAAGCTGATCAGCTTGGGGGACAGACAGCACACTGCCTCCGAGGTGAGGGATGCCCTCCTCGATGAGACGGCAATATGGTTTGAGCCGCTGCACCTGGGCCCAGGCATGGTCGTTTGTGATAACGGCCGGAACCTGGTAGCAGCTCTGGAGCTTGCCGGACTCCAACATGTTCCATGCCTGGCCCACGTCTTCAACCTAGTGGTGCAACGTTTCCTAAAGAGCTACCCCAATGTTCCAGAGCTACTGGTGAAAGTGCGGTGCATGTGCGCCCACTTTCGCAAGTCGACAGTAGCCGCTGCTAGCTTAAAATCTCTCCAGCAACGCCTGCATGTGCCACAACACCGGCTTTTGTGCGACGTCCCCACACGCTGGAACTCAACGTTTCAGATGTTGAATAGAGTGGTTGAGCAGCAGAGACCTTTGATGGAATACCAGCTACAAAACCCTAGGGTGCCACAAAGTCAGCTGCCTCAGTTTCACATCCATGAGTGGCCATGGATGAGAGACCTTTGTGACATCCTACGGGTCTTTGAGGAGTCCACAAGGAGGGTGAGCTCTGAGGATGCGATGGTGAGCCTTACAATCCCGCTCTTGTGTGTTCTGAGAGAATCCCTGATTGACATCAGGGATAACTCAGATCACACAGAGGAGTTAGGGATAGCATCCGATCCGTCACAGCTGGAGAGTAGGTCCACACATCTGTCCGCTTCACTGCGTTTAATGGAGGAGGAGGAGGAGGAAGAAGAGTTGTCCGATGATGTGATGGTGATACAGGAGGCTTCCGGGCAACTTCGAATCGTCCCATTGTTGCAGCGCGGATGGGTAGACATGGAGGATGAGGAGGAAATGGAGATTGAACTTTCCGGTGGGGCCAGAGGAGTCATGCCAACTAACACTGTGGCAGACATGGCTGAGTTCATGTTGGGGTGCTTTACAACCGACAAGCGTATTGTCAAAATCATGGAGGACAACCAGTACTGGATCTTTGCTATCCTTGACCCCCGGTATAAAAACAACATCTCGTCTTTTATTCCGGTAGAGGGGAGGGCCAATCGCATCAATGCTTGCCACAGGCAATTGGTGCAGAATATGATGGAGATGTTTCCAGCATGTGACGTTGGCGGCAGGGAGGGCAGTTCCTCCAGTAGGCAACCAAGTTCTCACCGGTCCACACAAACGAGGGGCACACTGTCTAAGGTCTGGGACACCTTGATGGCACCCCCTCGCCAAAGTGCCGCCACGGAGGGTCCTAGTGTCACCAGGCGTGAGAAGTATAGGCGCATGTTGCGGGAATACCTTTCCGACCACAGCCCTGTCCTCTCCGACCCCTCTGCGCCCTACACGTATTGGGTGTCGAAGTTGGACCTGTGGCTTGAACTTGCCCTATATGCCTTGGAGGTGCTGTCCTGTCCTGCCGCCAGCGTCCTATCTGAGAGGGTGTTCAGTGCAGCCGGTGGCATCATCACTGACAAGCGCACCCGTCTGTCAGCTGAGAGTGCCGACCGGCTCACTTTGATAAAAATGAACCACCACTGGGTAGAGCCGTCATTTTTGTGCCCACCTGTGTAAAGCACCCCAACATGAAACTCCATGTCTGTACTCAACCTCTCCAATTCCTCCGCATCCTCATACTCATCCACCATAAGCGTTGCACAATTCTGCTAATACTAGGCTCCCTCCACCCTGATTTCCCCCAACTCTGCTGGTTAGAGGCTCCCTCCACCCTGATTTCCACCAACTCTGCTGGTTAGAGGCTCCCTCCACCATGAATTTGCCCAAACTGGGCTGTTTAGAGGCTCCCTCCACCATGAATTGGTCCAAACTGGGGTTTTTAGAGGCTCCCTCCACCATGAATTGGTCCAAACTGGGCTGTTTAGCGGCTCCCTCCACCATTAATTGGTCCAAACTTGGCTGTTTAGAGGCTCCCTCCACCATTAATTGGTCCAAACTGGGCTGGTTAGAGGCTCCCTCCACCATGAATTGGTCCAAACTGGGCTGTTTAGCGGCTCCCTCCACCATTAATTGGTCCAAACTGGGCTGTTTAGAGGCTCCCTCCACCATTAATTGGTCCAAACTGGGCTGGTTAGAGGCTCCCTCCACCATGAATTGGTCCAAACTGGGTTTTTTAGAGGCTCCCTCCACCATGAATTGGTCCAAACTGGGGTTTTTAGAGGCTCCCTCCACCATGAATTGGTCCAAACTGGGCTGTTTAGCGGCTCCCTCCACCATTAATTGGTCCAAACTTGGCTGTTTAGAGGCTCCCTCCACCATTAATTGGTCCAAACTGGGCTGGTTAGCGGCTCCCTCCACCATTAATTGGTCCAAACTGGGCTGGTTAGAGGCTCCCTCCACCATGAATTTGCCCAAACTGGGCTGTTTAGAGGCTCCCTCCACCATGAATTTGCCCAAACTGGGCTGGTTAGAGGCTCCCTCCACCATGAATTGGTCCAAACTGGGGTTTTTAGAGGCTCCCTCCACCATGAATTGGTCCAAACTTGGCTGTTTAGAGGCTCCCTCCACCATTAATTGGTCCAAACTGGGCTGGTTAGAGGCTCCCTCCACCATGAATTGGTCCAAACTGGGTTTTTTAGAGGCTCCCTCCACCATGAATTGGTCCAAACTGGGGTTTTTAGAGGCTCCCTCCACCATGAATTGGTCCAAACTGGGCTGTTTAGCGGCTCCCTCCACCATTAATTGGTCCAAACTGGGCTGGTTAGAGGCTCCCTCCACCATGAATGTGCCCAAACTGGGCTGTTTAGAGGCTCCCTCCACCATGAATTTGCCCAAACTGGGCTGGTTAGAGGCTCCCTCCACCATGAATTGGTCCAAACTGGGGTTTTTAGAGGCTCCCTCCACCATGAATTGGTCCAAACTTGGCTGTTTAGAGGCTCCCTCCACCATTAATTGGTCCAAACTGGGCTGGTTAGAGGCTCCCTCCACCATGAATCGGTCCAAACTGGGTTTTTTAGAGGCTCCCTCCACCATGAATTGGTCCAAACTGGGGTTTTTAGAGGCTCCCTCCACCATGAATTGGTCCAAACTGGGCTGTTTAGCGGCTCCCTCCACCATTAATTGGTCCAAACTGGGCTGGTTAGAGGCTCCCTCCACCATGAATGTGCCCAAACTGGGCTGTTTAGAGGCTCCCTCCATCATGAATTTGCCCAAACTGGGCTGGTTAGAGGCTCCCTCCACCATGAATTGGTCCAAACTGGGGTTTTTAGAGGCTCCCTCCACCATGAATTGGTCCAAACTTGGCTGTTTAGAGGCTCCCTCCACCATTAATTGGTCCAAACTGGGCTGGTTAGAGGCTCCCTCCACCATGAATTTGCCCAAACTGGGCTGGTTAGAGGCTCCCTCCACCATGAATTGGTCCAAACTGGGGTTTTTAGAGGCTCCCTCCACCATGAATTGGTCCAAACTTGGCTGTTTAGAGGCTCCCTCCACCATTAATTGGTCCAAACTGGGCTGGTTAGAGGCTCCCTCCACCATGAATTGGTCCAAACTGGGTTTTTTAGAGGCTCCCTCCACCATGAATTTGCCCAAACTGGGCTGTTTAGAGGCTCCCTCCACCATGAATTGGTCCAAACTGGGCTGGTTAGAGGCTCCCTCCACCATGAATTTCCCAAAACTTGGCTGTTTAGAGGCTCCCTCCACCATGAATTGGTCCAAACTGGGCTGGTTAGAGGCTCCCTCCACCATGAATTTGCCCAAACTGGGCTGTTTAGAGGCTCCCTCCACCATGAATTGGTCCAAACTGGGTTTTTTAGAGGCTCCCTCCACCATGAATTGGTCCAAACTGGGCTGTTTAGAGGCTCCCTCCACCATGAATTTGCCCAAACTGGGCTGGTTAGAGGCTCCCTCCACCATGAATTGGTCCAAACTGGGCTGGTTAGAGGCTCCCTCCACCATGAATTTGCCCAAACTGGGCTGTTTAGAGGCTCCCTCCACCATGAATTGGTCCAAACTGGGTTTTTTAGAGGCTCCCTCCACCATGAATTGGTCCAAACTGGGCTGTTTAGAGGCTCCCTCCACCATGAATTTGCCCAAACTGGGCTGGTTAGAGGCTCCCTCCACCATTAATTGGTCCAAACTGGGCTGGTTAGAGGCTCCCTCCACCATGAATTTGCCCAAACTGGGCTGTTTAGAGGCTCCCTCCACCATGAATTTGCCCAAACTGGGCTGTTTAGAGGCTCCCTCCACCATGAATTTGCCCAAACTGGGCTGGTTAGAGGCTCCCTCCACCATGAATTGGTCCAAACTGGGTTTTTTAGAGGCTCCCTCCACCATGAATTTGCCCAAACTGGGCTGGTTAGAGGCTCCCTCCACCATGAATTGGTCCAAACTGGGTTTTTTAGAGGCTCCCTCCACCATGAATTTGCCCAAACCGGGCTGGTTAGAGGCTCCCTCCACCATGAATTGGTCCAAACTGGGTTTTTTAGAGGCTCCCTCCACCATGAATTTGCCCACACTGGGCTGGTTAGAGGCTCCCTCCACCATGAATTTGCCCAAACTGGGGTGTTTAGAGGCTCCCTCCACCATGAATTTGCCCAAACTCTGCTGGTTAGAGGCTCAATCCACCCTGATTTTCAAAACAAATGTTGGTGCCAACCTCAACTTACTACAAGGGCCAAATTCACTGCTGGTGACAAGCTCTCCTCACTGCAAGTGCCAAATACACATGTTTCAAGGTGTTTTCCTACTGTCAGAGAGGTGGTATTGAGTGTGTAAAGTGTGTAGTTGTTAGGCTGTGATGTTGGGGTAATAGAGGGTCTTTGGTGTGTTAGATGCCCCCAGACATGCTTCCCCTGCTGTCCCAGTGTCATTCCAGAGGTGTTGGCATCATTTCCTGGGGTGTCATAGTGGACTTGGTGACCCTCCAGACACGGATTTGGGTTTCCCCCTTAACGAGTATCTGTTCCCCATAGACTATAATGGGGTTCGAAACCCGTTCGAACACACGAACATTGAGCGGCTGTTCGAATCGAATTTCGAACCTCGAACATTTTAGTGTTCGCTCATCTCTATTACTTACCTCTCCACGATCCTGCCAGGGCTCCTTTCTGACGTCTCTGACGTCACATGAATCCGGCCTGCATCCCGGGTCATGCGACGTCTGACGTCATTTCATAAGGACGCCAGTGGAGAAGACAGCGCAGGAGCTGGAGACAGGTAAGAAACAGTATTTTTTTATGTTTTTATTCCCCTGGGTCTCCGATTATTATACTCTGGGGTCTGAAAAGACCCCAGAGTATAATAATTGTTTATGGGTGTCCACAGTGGGACATAATACTGTGTGCAGGGGCCACTATGGGGATAATACTGTGTGCAGGGGCCACTAAGGGACATAATACTGTGTGCAGGGGCCACTAAGGGACATAATACTGTGTGCAGGGGCCACTAAGGGACATAATACTGTGTGCAGGGGCCACTAAGGGACATAATACTGTGTGCAGGGGCCACTAAGGGACATAATACTGTGTGCAGGGGCCACTAAGGGACATAATACTGTGTTCAGGGGCCACTAAGGGACATAACAGAGTGCACAGGAATGCGGAATAGGGTGTCGGTCGAGGTCTTCGGCGTCGGTGTCGGACGGGGGGGGGGGGATCCCATGTCAAAAGTTTGCCACGGGGCCCCACCATTCCTAGTTACGCCACTGGTTGCCACTGTGGTCTTTCCCACAGCACTTTTTTGTTATGATACACCACGTGGGGCCTCAGCTTCAGGGAGGATTCTAAATGCTACTACACAGATTTTTGGAATATTAGGCAATTATTATGTATGATATTGCAAAGCAAAAATATCTCTATTCAAAAACTAACAAATTATAGACTACTAGAACAATGGATTACTGTGTTCAGTGAACCAAGACTAGAATTCGCTCACGTGTGGCTAATGTAATTCACAACCCATATATTTATAATAAGTCAGGTACCTGTGAAATGAGCTCAGAAAAAAATAACACTCGATGCAGAGGCTTCAGATACATATACTGTATGTCACTAGCCACAAACTTACTATTCAGTCACATCGAAACATAAGTTGGTGTGAACAGCGGCCACATATGACTTAATAAACTCCTCACACCTAGTATATTGTTAAGGGAGGAGAAAAATACTTATCCAAGCTTCAGGACTCAGTATATACACAATCCAGTCACATTAATGTGACCACCGCCTACTTTTGTTGTCAACGTTAAATAACCAATCGCAGAAGGCACGTGTCATCAGCCATCTGGGTGTACTCATCATTGTGGAAGGCACGATGGATCAACAAAAGTGTGCATCTATCCTTGTGGACCATGTTCACCCCTACATGCGAATTGTTTTTCCTCAGGATGATGGCATCTACCAGCAGGACAATGCGACGTGTCATAAAGCTCGCAGTGTACATGCGTGGCTAGAGGAGCACCAGGATGAGTTTACCGTACTCCCTTGGCCAGCAAATTCTGACTTGAACCCAATCGAGAATCTGTGGCACCACCTCGATCAGGTTGTTTGTGCCATGGATGCTCAACCGCGTAACCTAGCGCAGCTGGCCACGGCACTGGAGTCAGCATGGTTCAACATCTCAATGAACATCATCACAACATCCCCTCTCTTCCTGCACGTCTCACAGCGGTCCGCTCTGCGAAAGGTGGTTAGTCTGGGTTTTGACAGGTGGTCACATTAATGTGACTGGATTGTGTATAATATGGTCACTAATCTAGGCCATGGTCCAAACCAAATAACTTCAAAACATATGTGGAGTAATTAAAGCAGCCACCACATGCTTATAGGGTCAGACAATACAAGGAGGTACCCAAAAATTTCCAGAAAAGTTGTTTTTGAAGAGTGTATTTATTTTTTTGTACAAAATTCCTTCAATCTCCTTCAAATTACTCTCCTTTAGCGGCAATACACTTGTCAAATCTTGTCTGCCATTATTCAAAACATTTTTGAAACTCATTTACTTTTATGTGTGCAAGTGCCTCCGTCGTTTTCCTCTTCACCTCCTCCACGTCAGCGAAATGCTTCCCCTTGAGGTTCCTCTTCATTCGTGGGAATAAAAAAAAGTCACTGGGAGCCATATCGGGTGAATAGGGTGGGGCAAGACAGCCATGCTGTTTCTTGCCATGAAAGTGGTCACCGAGATGGCGGTGTGGGCTGGGGCAGTGTCGTGGTGGAAAAACCAATCACCAGACTGCCACATTTCGGGCCTTTTTCGCTGCACACTGTTGTGCAACCTCTTGAGAACCCTCAAGTAGAAAACCTGGTTGACGGTCTGACCTGTTGGAACGAATTCCGAGTGCATCGAAAAAACAAATGATCATTGTCTTCACATTGGATTTGACTTAACGAGCCTTTTTGGCGAAGGGCGAGGATGGCGTCTTCTAGTGGCTTGATTGTTGTTTGGTTTCCGGGTCGTAAGCATAGCACCAAGACTCATCTCCCATAATAATTTTAGAAAAAAATTCTGGGTCGGTTTTGGCATGTACTTTCATGGCATGGCATATTTCGATGCGACGCTCTTTTTGTTGATCAGTCAAGATCCGCGCACAAACTTTGCAGCGACCCATGACCTGCCCAAATCCTCCGATAAAATTTGCTGAATCGAGCTCCAACTCACTCCAGACAACTCTTCGAGTTCCTCAATGGTTCGTCGTTGATCTTCGAGCACGAGCTCCTTGATTTTTTGGACACTTTCGTCCGTTCGGGAAGTCAATGGACGTTCAGAACGCAGTTGATCATCAATTGACATTTCACCATTTTTAAAGCGGGTGAACCACGAGTAAACTTGAGCTTGACACATAGCGTCATCCTTGTAAGCGGTCTTCAACATTTGAACGGTTTCCGATGCTTTTTTCCCAAGCAGAAAGCAAAACTTCACAGCCGCGCTCTGCTCATAAAACTTCTCCATGAAGAAAAACGACAGCTGGACAAAACAGCTCTTGCAAGAAAATTCACTGCGGGTAGCCGAAACCTTCCACATCAACGCCGCTTGGCACACTGACTGAGAAGGCGTGGTTGAACAAATAACTAGCTGCAGAATCGCATACTACGAAAACTGTGCGCGCAGCAGTCTCATTCAAGAAACTTTTGAGTCCCCCTTCATACTTCTGCTCTGCAACTCTGCAACCAGCAGCGGACTGCTCCATCGTCCAAACCCACTGTAAAACAGTCATATATGGCTATATTTACATTTGCGTCCGAGTGCATCACTATTTATGCCTGAAATCTGCAGATGAAAAAGTCTGTCCCGAACAACCATTACAGTCAATGGGGTCCGTTGGGATCGATATGTAATGGTTATTTCAGCAGTCCACATTTCTGTTGTTCTGGTCCTCTGACAGGACAATGGAGAGATGATGTGAACTTAGCATTAGTGTCAGTGCACTTGATATGGACAAGAAGAAGAACCAGTGATAACATTGTGGTAATCGTACATGGCATCACCATGTTTCATCAGTAGTAACACAATGGCCCTAGAAGTAACCAGTTGCCTATTCTGTGTACTGTCTATGTCAGGTTACTGCGGCTCAGCTCACATTCACTACAAGTAATGGTTTTATTTTCTTTATCTTGTTTTTGTGATGAAGTATAATGAACATACCTAGACACTCTGGTGCTTCACTCCAGACGCCATTCGTACACCTTACAGTCCTTTCTCCTTTAAGTACATAATAACTTGGGCATCTATAGGTCACAAATTCGCCAGATTTATAGTAGGGTTTTCTATTCTGCTCAATGTCTCCAGATGGTACATGTGGTGGTGGACCGCACTGCTCACCAGTTCCTGAAAAAGAAACAGTTACACAAATGTAGTAAATGGCTATAACACCTGTGTAACAAAATAAAGTATTTTATACATTTTATATTTTTTTCCTGCCCCATAATTTAACTGAAAGACTTCTAAAGCAAAACCAAATCCAGTACTTGACTTAAGGGTACTCCCATATCAGACTGCTATGGCATACAAATCCCAGAGTTAGATCAGTCATCCATTGCCAGAAGAGGCCCCTCCTGAAACCCTTCCTGTCTTTGTAAGTCCTATTCATTTGCTTGGAATGAGTGTCAGGAGGGAAAGAAGAGCCATTTACTATTCACCTTTGCCGAAATCCACCCATAGGCTAAGTTCACACAAAGTTTTTTGTCAAGTATTTTGATCAGGAAAAATTGGCTCGTGAGGCGTTTTTTGACGTGTTTTTTTACCACCACCGGAAAAAAGTAGTGACATGACCTTTCTTCAGGCAGATTCCGCCTGAAAAATCCAACGGGAGTCAATGGAAGGCGGAAAAACTGCTAGAGGTTTTTGACAATTCCACGTTAAAATTGGCTCTCGGTTTTTCAAGCGGAATCCGCCTGGAGAAAGGTCATGTCGCTTCTTTTTTTCCATTAGTGGAAACATATTACAAGCGGATTACATAGGACTGTATTGTGCGGTGTTTTTGGAGGCGGATTTTGAGGCGGAATCACGTAAAAAAAACTCTGTGTGAACCTAGCCTTAGGGTCCATTTATACAGAGTTTTTTGGCACTGATTTTGACGCTGAATCCGCATCAGAATCCACTTGGAAAAAAGCCTCTCATTGACTTTAATAGGTTCCTTTTTCTGCTGGAACCCATTGAAGTCAATGGGAGACGTTCTTTCCACGTGGATTCTGATGCGGATTCAGCGTCAAAATCAGCACCAAAAAACTGTGTGTGAATGAACCCTAAGGGTAAGGCCCCGCGGGATGTACTGCAGCAATAAAGTGCTGCGAGAAAGCATTGCGGTTCTTCCCACAGCGCTTTAAACACAAAGTTTGCAGAGGTTTCCTCCGCAGACTGTTACAATTATATCTATGGGGAAACCGCCAGCATTTCCGTAAATATGACCTTTCATGTGTTATGTGGATTTGGCTGAGAAAAGGGAGAGCAGCATTTTTTTCTATAAAATATTTCTTTAACCACAATTTTCCATTTCACAAGGGGCTAAAAAAATGCATCCCACAATTTAAGCATTTTCTCCCAACTACAGAAATACCCCACATGTGGATGTAAAATGATATATGGGCACACTGTAAGGTCCAAA
The DNA here is from genome assembly GCF_031893055.1 of Leptodactylus fuscus. NCBI lineage: Eukaryota > Metazoa > Chordata > Amphibia > Anura > Leptodactylidae > Leptodactylus > Leptodactylus fuscus. Next base: position 57,670,050 of record NC_134273.1, on the reverse strand, counting down.
ATGGAGAGAGTGCCATTGAGATCTTAGAGGGCAAATTTTGCTGGAATCAGGCACCCTGTTCCATTTACAGAACCCCTGAAGTGACAGAACAGTAGAACACCCACCCACCCACGACCCCATTTTGGAAACTAGACCCTTTAAGGAATTTATCAAGGGGTATAGTGAGCACTTTGACCCTACACGTGTTTCACTTTGACACTGCACTATCATGTGACCGCCGGGCGTGATGTGACAGTGCAGTTCGTGGTAAAACTATTGTTTCTTGTCAAGCGATTGATAGACCATCATCATCATCATCTAAGCTTTTTTTGCACTTGAGAAAGGGCTGGTGTAAGACCCGAAACGCATTGTGCTGTGCTGAACATATTTCAATAAACATTTTGAACTTTGGATCTTTGCCTTGCCATGCTCTTCTGTACACCAGGGAGCGCGGTTCTCCTATGATGGACCTCTGGTCCCGACTATCCTTTTTTCTTTGATTTCTGCACACTGTGCCATAAGCTGCAGTTCCTCTGGAACTGAGGCACCTAAAGAGTGGGATGCTGGTGTAAAAGTTAACCACATGTAAGTGATAACTGGTCCAGCAGTGGATGCAGAAAATCCCACACTATTTTCCCACTAACTCCTAAGACTGGGGGGCATTCTGCGAGCTCAGTCATTATGTCCCCTCCTTCATAAAACAAACTTAAAGGTGTACCCTGAGCTGCTTTTGCACAGTTTATACATCTTAATGCTGCACTGTGGCCTCTTATTGGGCAGGTATTGGTGGAATTTTAGCCTCCCTTTTGAAACTAATTGACCATTGAACTTTGGGTCTCATATATTGCAATGTTCTGATCAGGCATAGGGGGCTTTCTCCAAGGGGAAACCATTTTTTTTTTTTTTTTGCAGGGACAAAGATTCGGACATGCAGGACTTTGTGTCTGCCCAAAAAAAATGGTTTCCCCGTGGAGAGGCTGCATACGGACACTGGCGGTTTGCTTTAAAAACCCATTCAAATAAATGAGTTTTAAAATTGACTGCCGGGAAGCCGTCCCCTGTGCAGTTTCTCTGGGGATTAGGACGGAAACCCGACACACGGACATGGGAGCAAGTGTGAATGTCCCCTTTGACGTTAAAGTGGTCAATCACTGGCCTGACTTTGTATAGGCGGTCAAAGTTTGGGGCATCTCGGGGCGGGCACTGTGCATTACCATTGTAGTGTATGAATTTCAGTATAATTTCAAAGCATGTCCTTGTCATGGCCATTCAATAGACTGGCGTGTTATACAAGATGTCTCCAATACTACAATTAAAGGTTAATTATTCTTTTGAAATATAAACAATTTTGTAGAGTTTAAGAATGTTCTCTAACCATCACCATTAGTGGGGACAATCTCTTGTCTTGATTGGTTGCCAATAATCACAACCATGAATGCAGGAACTTTCTATCCTCTTCCATTGGTCAGAAATCCAGCTTTGCTTTCCTTATTGTGGCCAGGTTATTTTCTCTTGCAGAAAGCCAGACAAGTGGCAGACAGTAAAGTATTCCTGTATTCATGGTCATTTCATTGACAACCTATCAAGAATAATGATCATCACAACCAAGCTGGTTAGAGAAATTCTTCAAATGTTGCAATTTTTTAATTGATGCGGAAACTGGTTAATGAGGGAAGGGAGGATTTTTATCAACAGAGGAAACTGTTCTTTACAGTATGGGTCCATTCACACAATTTTGGTGAGGAAAAAATGCGCTTCAGGAATTAGGAAATGTTTTTTTGAAGCAGTTTTTGGAGCATTTTTTTGAGGCTTTTTTAGTTTTCCTTTTTTTTCCCTCCAGCACAGTGTATAGAACTTGAAAAAAACTATAGCGGTTTTCACCAATTTCGCGACCAAATCCAAGAGTTGGATATACCGCCTCCCATTGACTACGTTGGTTTTTGAAGGCAGAATCCTGGGAAGCTTTTTTTTTCCCGCTAGTGGAAAAATTCCATTAGTGGAAAAGTAAAGCGAGTGGAACCCATAGAACTCTATGGGGAGGCGTTTTTCCCACATGGATTATGACGCGGATTCAGCATCAAAATCAGCGCCAAAAATCTCTGTGTGAATGGACCCTTAGACTTGCCAATCTATGGGAGGCACTGCCATAAGACGTAGTAATAGCAGTTATCATTCATGATCATATTCTGATGTGCAGCATGAAGTTCTTAATTCCCAATGTAAATCATGAACCATATATACCATGTGCCATGTGGTGTCTCCTTATATTGTAGAGAGGTCTTGGGGCCAGGATTCTATACCAATTGCTGCCTCTACACCCACTACAGCTACACCCCTTACCATATTCATATCCTATATCAATTGGAGGACGTTTTATCGCTTACATGATTGTGTTTTATAATTTAGTTTATTTGGAGCTAGATAAAACTTTTACTGATGTATCCTTCCTTTACTGTGCTCTTGACAGTGTGCCAAATCATGAACAGTCTTTTTCCAATTTTTTGCAGAGCAATTGAAGAGTTTCACTGGAGCAACTTTACCCACACCACATCCATAACATGGAACCCCCACCTCTTAAAAAAACTGTGGATTCCTGATAATACTATTTGCTGCAGAATATGTCACAACACACACATTTGCTTTCTCTTTTAAAGAGGACCTTTCACCACCTCCACCAGTTCTTATCCTCTGTGAATACGTGTTGCTCCACTGATCCTAGCACAGTTGGAATTTTTTGAGATTTCTCCAGCCCCAACTATTCCCAAGCAACAAGTGCAGGTAGATTTGATGCATGATATACTATTTACTATAATACTATGATATACTATATAGGATGATATGTGATCTCTGTAATGTCAGGAGGGCAGTGGCAGGCAGGGGTTGTGAGATTCAGGGCTCCAATAAGAAGTAACCAGTGTCAGAGGTCAGAATACCCCCCCCCCCTTGTCTGCTCCTGCCTGACTCCATCCTCCTGACAGAACTTAAATGATATATCATGCAGCAAGACTAACAGCATTGATTGCTCGAGAACAGTGTGTGTGTGTGTGTGTGTGTGTGTGTGTGTGTGTGTGTATGTGTGTGTGTATGTGTGTGGTCTAGACAAAAAAAAATTCCATTTGTTCTAGATTGAGTGGAGCAGCAGCTATTAATGGACTTTAAGAGCTATGTTTGTTGGAGGTGGTGAAGGGACTAAGTCAAAGAGAGTCATATGATTGGTTGTCTCTAACAGGTTTCAAAAGAGAGGGTCACACACAAGCATCTTCTTCATCAAAAAAAATTAAGCATTAAATGTCTTCCCCAAAAGCTTAAAGCAACCATTATCTGATCCAGAGAACAATCCATAAGATAAAAGGGTGGTGTTCCATCAAACTAATGGAGCTGCTGACAATATGGCTGCCCCCATAAAGTAAGTTTAAACCCCCCCCAATAATATTGAAAACAAAAAGAGAAATCCCAGTAAATGATATTTTATTGGAATTGTACTTACTTCTGCACATTGGTAGATTGATCCATTGTTTGTTCTTACACAGAGCATCTCCTGATCCTTCCAGAGAATAACCATTATCACACACATAAGTAAATGTTTCACCAGATGTATAAGTGATTTTGGGTTGTTGCTTAAACTTGGCATTGCGGACATTAGGTGGGAGTCCACAAGATGTTACTAAAATACAGATATATATAATTAATCAGGTGAATCGATATATACTTGTGTCAAAAAGTTTGATTATTTACAAGTGGGTAAAACTACTCAGACATCTGTAACTTTTTATATCTCCTTATACGGGGCTGCATAAGGCATCTTTTTGCGAGTCAGATGTGCTTAGTAGAGATGAGCGAACACTAAAATGTCAGAGGTTCCAAATCCGATTCGAACAGCCGCTCACTGTTCGACTGTTCGAACGGATTTCGAACCCCATTATAGTCTATGGGGGAAATGCTCGTTTCAGGGGTACGCAAAATTCGATAAAATTATACTTACCAAGTCGACGAGTGACGGTCGGGCTGGATTCTCCTTGAAGTCTTCTCCCGGCGCAGTGTCCCCGCATCTTCTTGAACAATTTATCTGTTTTTTTGTTTTTTTTTTTAGTATTAATGACGTATCACTAGAATAGGTCATCAATGTTAGATCTGGGAGTTCTGACACCATGGACCCCCACTAATCACCAGTACTAAGAAACCGTTGCCGTCAGTATTGTTTATATTGGTACCGCACCTTTGCCTTCTTGAAGTCAATGTGGAAGTAACCACATACGCGGCTACAATTTATACTGTAAGTGAGCAGCACAGCTTGTGGGATGTAAATAATACAGAAATCTTTGCTGTCTGTGTACCAGTGAGCTATGGGGGTCCCAGGAGTCAGATTCTAGGCCATCAATATTAGAAACCGGAAAACCCCTTTAATTCATTCTGCTATATTATTGTCCAATTCATAAAACTGGATTACTTTGTTGAATGGTGCCAGCAGAAGCCCCTCAGGATTAATGCTGGGAAGACCAAGGAGATGGTGGTGGACTTTAGAAAACGGAGAAGTGCTCTGACCCCAGTGGAGATCCAAGCGACATGCACTGAGATATTCAGGACCTATATGTATCTGGGTGTGCTCCACAATAATAAACTAGACTGGGCTGATCACCTGGAGGCGCTGCACAGAAAGGTCCACAGCAGACTCTACCTGCTCAGGAGGCTGAGGGCCTTCGAAGTCCAGGGGCCACTTCTTAGGGCCTTTTTCAACTCTCTGGTTGCTTCAGCCATCTTTTTCGGTGTGGCCTGCTGGGGGAGCACTATATCAACCAGGGACAGAAATAGACTTGATAGGCTGATCAGAAGGGCCAGCTCCATCCTGGGGAGCCACCTGGACACAGTACAGGCGGTGGATGACAGAAGGATACTGTCCATGGTGACCTCCATGTGGGAGAACAAATCCCACCCCATGTATGAGACCTTGATGGCACTTGGCAGCACTGTAAGTGACCGACTGCTTCACCCCAAGTGTGAGAAGGAGCACTATCGCAAGTCCTTCCTTCCAACCGCAATCAGACTGTATAATCTACATCAGACCAAGCGAAGATCACTCCGTACAGAAAAATAACGATGATTATGAAGTCTTCCTTCTTTCTTCTTCCGTCTCCTTAGCTGCTATGGACTCCTACTATATCTTCTCTTCTCAGCTTATATGTGTCTACTTCCGTAATATATTACTGTGTATTATCCTGTATCTGTATTACTATGCTGCTGTAACATACTGAAATTTCCCCACTGTGGGACTATTAAAGGGTTATCTTATCTTATCGTACTTACCAATACAAGTTGGAACGTTAAACCACTCTCCTTTAATACAACTTGCTGAATCATCTCCAGAAAACTCATAACCATTGTTACATATATATTTTGCTCTTTCACCATGGCTGAATGTGTTCTTTGTTGCTGCAACAGCTGCATTTTGAACTTTCGGAGGTTCACCGCATGAAGTTTCTTAAAAACAAACAAACAAACAAAAAAACCAAATCAAATAAGTTTTTTAAGCGTTTTCCCTGGTAACATATTTCAATTATCATTTTTGACTCCCTGCCTTCCAGACTCCATAACTTATTTCTCCATTCTCACAGCTATATGAGGGCTTAATGTTTGTGGGACATTTTCCTCATAATGGTTCCATTTATTATGTTGGACAATGTAATGCGAAGCTGAAAAAAATTCAGAATGTTGTGGAAATGGAGAAAAGGTGCTTTTGTGTGACTTTCTTACAAACTTTGTTTTATGGCATTCACTGTGCAGCCAAAAAGACATGTCACCCATATTCTGTGTTTCAATAGGGGTTACACATTTAGGTAGTTTTTTTTTACATTTTAACAAAAACCCAAATCTATGAGCAAATTTTTTTTTCTTAAAGTCGCCATATTTCTGACACCCATAACTTTGAAAAATGAGGCAGTTGTTGAAAATGGTTCATAAGGCACTTTTAGGCTGTGCCCTTAAGGGGTTAAACAGCAAGTAACTTAAACTGCTCTACACTGGAGTCTTTAAAATAAGACAAAGATTATGTCTGGTAGCTCACACTTGAGATTTTGAGATATCACTGGTAAAATTGGAGATGCATATACTGACATGTTCACCAGCGTGCAAGAGAGCACATACAGCTGATAGTGCAGGGAAAAGAGAAAATGTTATTATTCTCCTGTCCACGACACTTCAGATACAAGTTCATGGTACCCCTGAAGTTGTTCACAATACCTCCCTCCCGTTATCAGTCAGAAGCATACTTGCCATTTAACTATTTATATGCTTCGATCGAATATCAGGCCGTTCGTGGTATTCGATTCCAATCGAATATCACAAGGCAAACGCACTAAAAATTTGTATCCCCTCCCACCTTCCCTGGCACTTTTTTTGCACCAATAACAGTGCAGGGGAGGTGGGACAGGAACTACGACAATGGAGGCATCGAAAAAATATCGGAAAAAGTAATTGACTGGCTAAATCAGGTGACCTCCAATTTATACGAAGAGTGGATTTAAGATCCGGGTCATATGAGACTGTGAACTATGTGACTGTGAGACAGGGATAGATGTACAGGCAGGGTTAGCTAGGGATTACCTTTATTTAGGTGGGAATGTTACTCACCAAGCTCTGGTCGGGATCCCTGTCAGCTTGCGATATGCGGGAGCTGACTTTTTCCCATAGGAATGCATTGACCAGCTTTGATTGGCTGAATGCCATACAGAGCACAGCATTCGGCCAATCAATGCTGGTTCTGCCGGAGGAGGCAGAGTCTAAGATCGGTCCACAGCAGTCTCCATTGTGGTCCGATCTCAGATGTAGCAGTGTTGAGTGCACAGCTCTGCTAACCTGCTACCAGAGATGTAGCAGAGCTGAGTGCCGGAGGAGGTGGAGTCTAAGATCGGTAATCTCAAGTGTAGCAGAGCTCATCGCACGGCCAGCTCTGCTACATCAAGGTGTAGCAGAGCTGTGCGCTCAACACTGCTACATCTAAGATCGGACTACAATGGAGACTGCTGTGAACTTTCAAGTTTTTTTTTTTTTTTACATCTGTTTTTAGTGATGGAAGTCAACATGGCGTCATTCATAATATTATATAATATCAATCATATGGAGAGCTGCCTTGTGGTGAGCCGCCTCTGTCAACAGGATGATCTGGCATGTCTTTGATGTGTGTCCTGTAAGAGCCATAAAAATAACCTGTTTCGTTGGAGATGACTATGGACATCTTTATGGGTGAGACAATGGACATTGTCTCTGTTCTTGGAATGGATAATTGTTTGAAGTAAATGTTAATTAATAGAGATGAGCGAACACTAAAATGTTCGAGGTTCGAAATTCGATTCGAACAGCCGCTCAATGTTCGTGTGTTCGAACGGGTTTCGAACCCCATTATAGTCTATGGGGAACAGATACTCGTTAAGGGGGAAACCCAAATCCGTGTCTGGAGGGTCACCAAGTCCACTATGACACCCCAGGAAATGATGCCAACACCTCTGGAATGACACTGGGACAGCAGGGGAAGCATGTCTGGGGGCATCTAACACACCAAAGACCCTCTATTACCCCAACATCACAGCCTAACAACTACACACTTTACACACTCAATACCACCTCTCTGACAGTAGGAAAACACCTTGAAACATGTGTATTTGGCACTTGCAGTGAGGAGAGCTTGTCACCAGCAGTGAATTTGGCCCTTGTAGTAAGTTGAGGTTGGCACCAACATTTGTTTTGAAAATCAGGGTGGATTGAGCCTCTAACCAGCAGAGTTTGGGCAAATTCATGGTGGAGGGAGCCTCTAAACACCCCAGTTTGGGCAAATTCATGGTGGAGGGAGCCTCTAAAAACCCCAGTTTGGACCAATTCATGGTGGAGGGAGCCTCTAACCAGCCCAGTTTGGGCAAATTCATGGTGGAGGGAGCCTCTAAAAAACCCAGTTTGGACCAATTCATGGTGGAGGGAGCCTCTAACCAGCCCAGTTTGGGCAAATTCATGGTGGAGGGAGCCTCTAACCAGCCCAGTTTGGACCAATTAATGGTGGAGGGAGCCTCTAACCAGCCCAGTTTGGACCAATTAATGGTGGAGGGAGCCTCTAACCAGCCCAGTTTGAACCAATTCATGGTGGAGGGAGCCTCTAAACAGCCCAGTTTGGGCAAATTCATGGTGGAGGGAGCCTCTAAAAAACCCAGTTTGGACCAATTCATGGTGGAGGGAGCCTCTAACCAGCCCAGTTTGGACCAATTAATGGTGGAGGGAGCCTCTAACCAGCCCAGTTTGGACCAATTCATGGTGGAGGGAGCCTCTAAACAGCCAAGTTTTGGGAAATTCATGGTGGAGGGAGCCTCTAACCAGCCCAGTTTGGACCAATTCATGGTGGAGGGAGCCTCTAAACAGCCAAGTTTTGGGAAATTCATGGTGGAGGGAGCCTCTAACCAGCCCAGTTTGGACCAATTCATGGTGGAGGGAGCCTCTAAAAAACCCAGTTTGGACCAATTCATGGTGGAGGGAGCCTCTAAACAGCCCAGTTTGGGCAAATTCATGGTGGAGGGAGCCTCTAACCAGCCCAGTTTGGACCAATTAATGGTGGAGGGAGCCTCTAAACAGCCCAGTTTGGGCAAATTCATGGTGGAGGGAGCCTCTAACCAGCCCAGTTTGGACCAATTCATGGTGGAGGGAGCCTCTAACCAGCCCAGTTTGGGCAAATTCATGGTGGAGGGAGCCTCTAAAAAACCCAGTTTGGACCAATTCATGGTGGAGGGAGCCTCTAACCAGCCCAGTTTGGGCAAATTCATGGTGGAGGGAGCCTCTAACCAGCCCAGTTTGGACCAATTAATGGTGGAGGGAGCCTCTAACCAGCCCAGTTTGGACCAATTCATGGTGGAGGGAGCCTCTAACCAGCCCAGTTTGGACCAATTAATGGTGGAGGGAGCCTCTAAACAGCCAAGTTTTGGGAAATTCATGGTGGAGGGAGCCTCTAACCAGCCCAGTTTGGACCAATTCATGGTGGAGGGAGCCTCTAAACAGCCCAGTTTGGGCAAATTCATGGTGGAGGGAGCCTCTAAAAAACCCAGTTTGGACCAATTCATGGTGGAGGGAGCCTCTAATTAGCCCAGTTTGGACCAATTAATTGTGGAGGGAGCCTCTAACCAGCCCAGTTTGGACCAATTAATGGTGGAGGGAGCCTCTAAACAGCCCAGTTTGGGCAAATTCATGGTGGAGGGAGCCTCTAACCAGCCCAGTTTGGACCAATTAATGGTGGAGGGAGCCTCTAACCAGCCCAGTTTGGACCAATTAATGGTGGAGGGAGCCTCTAACCACCCCAGTTTGGACCAATTCATGGTGGAGGGAGCCTCTAACCAGCCCAGTTTGGACCAATTCATGGTGGAGGGAGCCTCTAAAAAACCCAGTTTGGACCAATTCATGGTGGAGGGAGCCTCTAAACAGCCCAGTTTGGGCAAATTCATGGTGGAGGGAGCCTCTAAAAAACCCAGTTTGGACCAATTCATGGTGGAGGGAGCCTCTAACCAGCCCAGTTTGGACCAATTAATGGTGGAGGGAGCCTCTAAACAGCCAAGTTTGGACCAATTCATGGTGGAGGGAGCCTCTAAAAACCCCAGTTTGGACCAATTCATGGTGGAGGGAGCCTCTAACCAGCCCAGTTTGGACCAATTAATGGTGGAGGGAGCCTCTAACCAGCCCAGTTTGGACCAATTAATGGTGGAGGGAGCCTCTAACCACCCCAGTTTGGACCAATTCATGGTGGAGGGAGCCTCTAAACAGCCAAGTTTGGACCAATTCATGGTGAAGGGAGCCTCTAAAAACCCGTTTGGACCAATTCATGGTGGAGGGAGCCTCTAACCAGCCCAGTTTGGGCAAATTCATGGTGGAGGGAGCCTCTAAACAGCCCAGTTTGGGCAAATTCATGGTGGAGGGAGCCTCTAACCAGCCCAGTTTGGACCAATTAATGGTGGAGGGAGCCTCTAACCAGCCCAGTTTGGACCAATTAATGGTGGAGGGAGCCTCTAACCACCCCAGTTTGGACCAATTCATGGTGGAGGGAGCCTCTAAACAGCCAAGTTTGGACCAATTCATGGTGGAGGGAGCCTCTAAAAACCCCAGTTTGGACCAATTCATGGTGGAGGGAGCCTCTAACCAGCCCAGTTTGGACCAATTAATGGTGGAGGGAGCCTCTAAACAGCCAAGTTTTGGGAAATTCATGGTGGAGGGAGCCTCTAACCAGCCCAGTTTGGACCAATTCATGGTGGAGGGAGCCTCTAAAAAACCCAGTTTGGACCAATTCATGGTGGAGGGAGCCTCTAAACAGCCCAGTTTGGGCAAATTCATGGTGGAGGGAGCCTCTAACCAGCCCAGTTTGGACCAATTAATGGTGGAGGGAGCCTCTAAACAGCCCAGTTTGGGCAAATTCATGGTGGAGGGAGCCTCTAACCAGCCCAGTTTGGACCAATTCATGGTGGAGGGAGCCTCTAACCAGCCCAGTTTGGGCAAATTCATGGTGGAGGGAGCCTCTAAAAAACCCAGTTTGGACCAATTCATGGTGGAGGGAGCCTCTAACCAGCCCAGTTTGGGCAAATTCATGGTGGAGGGAGCCTCTAACCAGCCCAGTTTGGACCAATTAATGGTGGAGGGAGCCTCTAACCAGCCCAGTTTGGACCAATTCATGGTGGAGGGAGCCTCTAACCAGCCCAGTTTGGACCAATTAATGGTGGAGGGAGCCTCTAAACAGCCAAGTTTTGGGAAATTCATGGTGGAGGGAGCCTCTAACCAGCCCAGTTTGGACCAATTCATGGTGGAGGGAGCCTCTAAACAGCCCAGTTTGGGCAAATTCATGGTGGAGGGAGCCTCTAAAAAACCCAGTTTGGACCAATTCATGGTGGAGGGAGCCTCTAATTAGCCCAGTTTGGACCAATTAATTGTGGAGGGAGCCTCTAACCAGCCCAGTTTGGACCAATTAATGGTGGAGGGAGCCTCTAAACAGCCCAGTTTGGGCAAATTCATGGTGGAGGGAGCCTCTAACCAGCCCAGTTTGGACCAATTAATGGTGGAGGGAGCCTCTAACCAGCCCAGTTTGGACCAATTAATGGTGGAGGGAGCCTCTAACCACCCCAGTTTGGACCAATTCATGGTGGAGGGAGCCTCTAACCAGCCCAGTTTGGACCAATTCATGGTGGAGGGAGCCTCTAAAAAACCCAGTTTGGACCAATTCATGGTGGAGGGAGCCTCTAAACAGCCCAGTTTGGGCAAATTCATGGTGGAGGGAGCCTCTAAAAAACCCAGTTTGGACCAATTCATGGTGGAGGGAGCCTCTAACCAGCCCAGTTTGGACCAATTAATGGTGGAGGGAGCCTCTAAACAGCCAAGTTTGGACCAATTCATGGTGGAGGGAGCCTCTAAAAACCCCAGTTTGGACCAATTCATGGTGGAGGGAGCCTCTAACCAGCCCAGTTTGGACCAATTAATGGTGGAGGGAGCCTCTAACCAGCCCAGTTTGGACCAATTAATGGTGGAGGGAGCCTCTAACCACCCCAGTTTGGACCAATTCATGGTGGAGGGAGCCTCTAAACAGCCAAGTTTGGACCAATTCATGGTGAAGGGAGCCTCTAAAAACCCGTTTGGACCAATTCATGGTGGAGGGAGCCTCTAACCAGCCCAGTTTGGGCAAATTCATGGTGGAGGGAGCCTCTAAACAGCCCAGTTTGGGCAAATTCATGGTGGAGGGAGCCTCTAACCAGCCCAGTTTGGACCAATTAATGGTGGAGGGAGCCTCTAACCAGCCCAGTTTGGACCAATTAATGGTGGAGGGAGCCTCTAACCACCCCAGTTTGGACCAATTCATGGTGGAGGGAGCCTCTAAACAGCCAAGTTTGGACCAATTCATGGTGGAGGGAGCCTCTAAAAACCCCAGTTTGGACCAATTCATGGTGGAGGGAGCCTCTAACCAGCCCAGTTTGGACCAATTAATGGTGGAGGGAGCCTCTAAACAGCCAAGTTTTGGGAAATTCATGGTGGAGGGAGCCTCTAACCAGCCCAGTTTGGACCAATTCATGGTGGAGGGAGCCTCTAAACAGCCCAGTTTGGGCAAATTCATGGTGGAGGGAGCCTCTAAAAAACCCAGTTTGGACCAATTCATGGTGGAGGGAGCCTCTAATTAGCCCAGTTTGGACCAATTAATTGTGGAGGGAGCCTCTAACCAGCCCAGTTTGGACCAATTAATGGTGGAGGGAGCCTCTAAACAGCCCAGTTTGGGCAAATTCATGGTGGAGGGAGCCTCTAACCAGCCCAGTTTGGACCAATTAATGGTGGAGGGAGCCTCTAACCAGCCCAGTTTGGACCAATTAATGGTGGAGGGAGCCTCTAACCACCCCAGTTTGGACCAATTCATGGTGGAGGGAGCCTCTAACCAGCCCAGTTTGGACCAATTCATGGTGGAGGGAGCCTCTAACCAGCCCAGTTTGGACCAATTAATGGTGGAGGGAGCCTCTAACCACCCCAGTTTGGACCAATTCATGGTGGAGGGAGCCTCTAAAAAACCCAGTTTGGACCAATTCATGGTGGAGGGAGCCTCTAAACAGCCCAGTTTGGGCAAATTCATGGTGGAGGGAGCCTCTAAACAGCCCAGTTTGGGCAAATTCATGGTGGAGGGAGCCTCTAACCAGCCCAGTTTGGACCAATTAATGGTGGAGGGAGCCTCTAACCAGCCCAGTTTGGACCAATTCATGGTGGAGGGAGCCTCTAAACAGCCCAGTTTGGGCAAATTCATGGTGGAAGGAGCCTCTAACCAGCAGAGTTGTGGGAAAGCAGGGTGGAGGGAGCCTCTAACCAGCAGAGTTGGTGGAAATCAGGGTGGAGGGAGCCTCTAACCAGCAGAGTTGGGGGAAATCATGTTGGAGGGAGCCTAGTATTAGCAGAATTGTGCAACGATTATGGTGGATGAGTATGAGGATGCGGAGGAATTGGAGAGGTTGAGTACAGACATGGAGTTTCATGTTGGGGTGCTTTACACAGGTGGGCACAAAAATGAAGGCTCTATCCAGTGGTGGTTCATTTTTATCAAAGTGAGCCGGTCGGCACTCTCAGCTGACAGACGGGTGCGCTTGTCAGTGATGATGCCACCGGCTGCACTGAACACCCTCTCAGATAGGACGCTGGCGGCAGGACAGGACAGCACCTCCAAGGCATATAGGGCAAGTTCAAGCCACAGGTCCAACTTCGACACCCAATACGTGTAGGGCGCAGAGGGGTCGGAGAGGACAGGGCTGTGGTCGGAAAGGTATTCCCGCAACATGCGCCTATACTTCTCACGCCTGGTGACACTAGGACCCTCCGTGGCGGCACTTTGGCGAGGGGGTGCCATCAAGGTGTCCCAGACCTTAGACAGTGTGCCCCTCGTTTGTGTGGACCGGTGAGAACTTGGTTGCCTACTGGAGGAACTGCCCTCCCTGCCGCCACTGTCACATGCTGGAAACATCTCCATCATATTCTGCACCAATTGCCTGTGGCAAGCATTGATGCGATTGGCCCTCCCCTCTACCGGAATAAAAGACGAGATGTTGTTTTTATACCGGGGGTCAAGGATAGCAAAGATCCAGTACTGGTTGTCCTCCATGATTTTGACAATACGCTTGTCGGTTGTAAAGCACCCCAACATGAACTCAGCCATGTCTGCCACAGTGTTAGTTGGCATGACTCCTCTGGCCCCACCGGAAAGTTCAATCTCCATTTCCTCCTCATCCTCCATGTCTACCCATCCGCGCTGCAACAATGGGACGATTCGAAGTTGCCCGGAAGCCTCCTGTATCACCATCACATCATCGGACAACTCTTCTTCCTCCTCCTCCTCCTCCTCCTCCTCCTCCATTAAACGCAGTGAAGCGGACAGATGTGTGGACCTACTCTCCAGCTGTGACGGATCGGATGCTATCCCTAACTCCTCTGTGTGATCTGAGTTATCCCTGATGTCAATCAGGGATTCTCTCAGAACACACAAGAGCGGGATTGTAAGGCTCACCATCGCATCCTCAGAGCTCACCCTCCTTGTGGACTCCTCAAAGACCCGTAGGATGTCACAAAGGTCTCTCATCCATGGCCACTCATGGATGTGAAACTGAGGCAGCTGACTTTGTGGCACCCTAGGGTTTTGTAGCTGGTATTCCATCAAAGGTCTCTGCTGCTCAACCACTCTATTCAACATCTGAAACGTTGAGTTCCAGCGTGTGGGGACGTCGCACAAAAGCCGGTGTTGTGGCACATGCAGGCGTTGCTGGAGAGATTTTAAGCTAGCAGCGGCTACTGTCGACTTGCGAAAGTGGGCGCACATGCGCCGCACTTTCACCAGTAGCTCTGGAACATTGGGGTAGCTCTTTAGGAAACGTTGCACCACTAGGTTGAAGACGTGGGCCAGGCATGGAACATGTTGGAGTCCGGCAAGCTCCAGAGCTGCTACCAGGTTCCGGCCGTTATCACAAACGACCATGCCTGGGCCCAGGTGCAGCGGCTCAAACCATATTGCCGTCTCATCGAGGAGGGCATCCCTCACCTCGGAGGCAGTGTGCTGTCTGTCCCCCAAGCTGATCAGCTTCAGCACAGCCTGCTGACGTCTACCAACGCCAGTGCTGCAACGTTTCCAACTCGTAGCTGGGGTCAATCTAACAGCGGAGGAGGAGGCGGTGGCGGAGGAGGAGGCGGAGGAGGAGGCGGTAGAGGAGGAGGAGGAGGGGGGTGTTCTTCTCGTGTCCCTGCCAGGAATGTTAGGCGGGGAGACGAGGTACACCGGGCCAGTTTGGGAAGCAGTCCCAGCCTCAACTACATTTACCCAGTGTGCCGTCAGTGAAATGTAGCGTCCCTGTCCGCATGCACTTGTCCACGCGTCGGTGGTCAAGTGGACCTTTGTGCAAAGCGCGGAACTAAGGGCCCGCCTGATGTTGAGTGACACGTGCTGGTGCAAGGCGGGGACGGCACACCGGGAGAAGTAGTGACGGCTAGGGACGGCATAGCGAGGTGCCGCAGTTGCCATCAGGTCCAGGAAGGCGGGAGTTTCAACAAGCCGGAACGCCAACATCTCCTGGGCCAGCAGTTTAGCGATGTTGGCGTTCAAGGCTTGCGCGTGTGGGTGGTTAGCAGTGTATTTCTGCCGCCGCTCCAATGTCTGAGAGATGGTGGGTTGTTGTAAAGAAACGCCTGATGGTGCCTTTGATGGTGCAGGAGAAGGAGATAAGACAGGACCAGGGGAGGATGAGGTAGAAGTCAACAAAGTGGCGGAGGCAGATGAAGTGGTGTCCTGGCTCGTCCTCTGGAGTGCATCGCCAGCACAGTCAGCAGTGGCAGTGGCAGAGGCAGAGGCAGAGGCAGTGGCAGTGGCGTGAACGGCAGGCGGCCTTTGTCCTGCCGTTGCTGCCTGCCACTGATTCCAGTGCTTGGATTCCAAATGACGGCGCATTGAAGTGGTGGACAGGTTGCTCTTCTCAGAGCCCCTAATCAATTTCGAGAGGCAAATTGTGCAGACAACACTATATCTGTCCTCGGCGCATTCCTTGAAAAAACTCCACACCTTCGAGAAACGTGCCCTCGAGGTGGGAGTTTTTCGGGGCTGGGTACGAACTGGAACATCTTGGGAGATTCCGGGTGTGGCCTGGCTTCGCCTAAGCTGCTGACCTCTGCCTCTGCCTCTAGCTACCCTTTTTGGTGCTGCACCTGCCTCAACATCCACACTACTTTCCCCGCTTGACATCCCCCCTGTCCAGGTCGGGTCAGTGTCCTCATCATCCACCACTTCCTCTTCCAACTCCTGTCTCATCTCCTCCTCCCGCACAATGCGCCAGTCAACTGGATGCCCTGACGGCAACTGCGTCACATCATCGTCGATGAGGGTGGGTTGCTGGTCATCCACCACCAAATCGAACGGAGATGGAGGAGACTCTAGTGTTTGAGCATCTGGACACAGATGCTCCTCTGTTAGGTTCGTGGAATCGTGACGTGGAGAGGCAGGTTGAGGGACAATGAAAGGAGCGGAGAACAGCTCTGGGGAGCAGGGACAGTTTGGGTTATTGTTCTGTAAAGCTTCGGAATTTTGGGAGGAAGGAAGACAAGACTGTTGGGTAATAGGAGGAGAGGAGGCAGAGTCTGACTGGCTGCTGGACAATGTGCTGTAAGCGTTCTCTGACAGCCATTGCAAGACCTGTTCCTGGTTCTCGGGCCTACTAAGGTTTGTACCCTGCAGTTTAGTTAATGTGGCAAGCAACCCTGGCACTGTGGAGTGGCGCAATGCTTGCTGCCCCACAGGAGTAGGCACGGGACGCCCTGTGGCTTCACTGCTACCTTGCTCCCCAGAACCATTCCCCCGACCTCGCCCACGGCCTCGTCCACGTCCCTTTCCGGGAGCCTTGCGCATTTTGAATTCCTAGTTAGAAATTGGCACTGTATACCAGTAGTAAAAATTGTGGGTGCACGTAACCCCAATATATTCTTTGAATTCCCAGTCAGACACTGGCACTATATGGCAGTAGCAAGAAATGAGGGTATTTGTATTCCCAATATACTCTTTGAATTCCCAGTCAGACAATGGCACTGTATACCAGTAGTAAAAATTGTGGGTGCACGTAACCCCAATATATTCTTTGAATTCCCAGTCAGACACTGGCACTATATGGCAGTAGCAAGAAATGAGGGTATTTGTATTCCCAATATATTCTTTGAATTCCCAGTCAGACAATGGCACTGTATACCAGTAGTAAAAATTGTGGGTGCACGTAACCCCAATATATTCTTTGAATTACCAGTCAGAAACTGGCACTATATGGCAGTAGCAAGAAATGAGGGTATTTATAACCCCAATATATTCTTTGAATTCCCAGTCAGACAATGGCACTGTATACCAGTAGTAAAAATTGTGGGTGCACGTAACCCCAATATATTCTTTGAATTCCCAGTCAGAAACTGGCACTATATGGCAGTAGCAAGAAATGAGGGTATTTGTATTCCCAATATACTCTTTGAATTCCCAGTCAGACAATGGCACTGTATACCAGTAGTAAAAATTGTGGGTGCACGTAACCCCAATATATTCTTTGAATTACCAGTCAGAAACTGGCACTATATGGCAGTAGCAAGAAATGAGGGTATTTGTATTCCCAATATATTCTTTGAATTCCCAGTCAGACAATGGCACTGTATACCAGTAGTAAAAATTGTGGGTGTATATAGCCCCAATTCTATTGCTAGGGGACTTGCAGGGTATTTCTGGGGTGAAGGTGGGGGGGCACACCGTTGGAACGGGTATCGGGGTATATATCGGGTATACGGGAATACACTGACAGTGTATTCCATTCAGGATCCTGGGAAAGCTGGGTTGCGGCGATTGAGCCCGTCAGTGCCACGTTACACTGACAAGCTTCTCCCTGGAATTTAGCTCTTACAAGAGCTGTTGGTTGTCTTCTCCTTCCTATCCTAGCCTGTCCCTGCCTACCCAGAATCTAAGCCCTAGCTAGCTGGACGGAAACCTCCGTCCTCGGTGAATTGCAAGCTCAGAATGACGCGAAGCTGGGCGGCGCTGTTCTTTTAAATTAGAGGTCACATGTTTTCGGCAGCCAATGGGTTTTGCCTACTTTTTTCAACGTCACCGGTGTCGTAGTTCCTGTCCCACCTACCCTGCGCTGTTATTGGAGCAAAAAAGGCGCCAGGGAAGGTGGGAGGGGAATCGAGTAATGGCGCACTTTACCACGCGGTGTTCGATTCGATTCGAACATGCCGAACAGCCTAATATCCGATCGAACATGAGTTCGATAGAACACTGTTCGCTCATCTCTATTAATTAACAAGCACTTCTTTATCAAGGATATCAACATAGCTCACCATTGTGCTTGGAAGGAATGGCTATTGTTTTATCAAGGTCCCAAACCAATCTACACCACATTAAGATATAGTAGGTCATGAGTAGAGATGAGCGAACACTAAAATGTTCGAGGTTCGAAATTCGATTCGAACAGCCGCTCAATGTTCGTGTGTTCGAACGGGTTTCGAACCCCATTATAGTCTATGGGGAACAGATACTCGTTAAGGGGGAAACCCAAATCCGTGTCTGGAGGGTCACCAAGTCCACTATGACACCCCAGGAAATGATGCCAACACCTCTGGAATGACACTGGGACAGCAGGGGAAGCATGCCTGGGGGCATCTAACACACCAAAGACCCTCTATTACCCCAACATCACTGCCTAACAACTACACACTTTCCACATTCAAAAAAACCTCTATCAAAGTGGAAAAATACCTGGAAACCTTCTTTACTCCCCAAATGGATGGACACAAACCCCAATTTAAGCTCAACAAACAGTAACAACCACCCCTTTAAATCACGTTCCCCATGACAACCACAAATGGAATAGGCAATGGGAATTCCAAAAGCCCTCACCCTTAACTGTCATTTTGAGTGTGTGTGTGTGTGTGTGTGTGTGTGTGTGTGTGTGTGTGTGTGATGTGGTAAGACCTTCCAAAATTCACTTTTCTAGCCCTTAACATGAGCCCTTCCAAACAAAGTTACATGACCTTAAGCTGAGCTACCAGCAGAGATTGAGGCCCTTGGCATGAGTAGAGCCTTGCACCAGCAGTGTTTTTGGCACTTAGGGTGAGTTGAGCCTTGTACCAGCGTGTGTCCCTTAACATCAGGCGGGCCCTAAGTTCTGCGCTTTGCACAAAAGTTCCACATTAACTAGGCTGAATGGTACAAAGATTAGTAGGCCCGAGAACCAGGAACAGGTCTTGCAATGGCTGTCGGATAACGCTTAAAGCACATTGTCCACCAGCCAGTCAGCCTCTACCTCCTCTTACCCAACAGTCTTGTCCTCCTTCCACCCAAAATTCCCAATCTTCTCAGAACAATAACCCCAACTGTCCCTGCTCCCCAGAGCTGTTCTCCCTTCCTTTGACTGTACCGCAACCTGCCCCTCCATTTCGCGATTCCACGGACCTAACAGACGAGTATCTGTGTCCAGATGCTCAAACACTAGAGTCTCCTCCATTCCATCTCCGGTCGATTTGGTGGCGGATGACCAGCAACCCACCCTCATCGACGACGATGAGACGCAGTTGCTGTCAGGGCAGCCAGTTGACATGCGCATTGTGCAGGAGGAGGAGGCGAGACAGGAGTTGGAAGAGGAGGTGGTGGACGACGAGGACACCGACCCCACCTGGACAAGGCAGATGTCAAGCTGGGAAAGTAGTGTGGATGTTGAGGCAGGTGCAGCACCAAAAAGGGTAGCTAGAGGCAGAGACATGTCCAGAGGCAGAGGTCAGCTGCTTTGCCGAAGCCAGGCCAGACCCGGAATGTCCGAAGATGTTCCCTTTTGTACCCAGCCCAGAAAAACTCCCCCATCGAGGGCACGTTTCTTGAAGGTGTAGAGTTTTTTCAAGGAATGCGCCGAGGACAGATATAGTGTCGTCTACACAATTTGCCTCTCGAAATCGAGTAGGGGCCCTGAGAAGAGCAACCTGTCCACCACTTCAATGCACCGTCATTTGGAATCCAAGCAATGGAATCAGTGGCAGGCAGCAACGGCAGGACAAACGTCGCCCGCCGTTCATGCCACTGCCTCTGCTCACAGTGCTGGCGATGCACTCCAGAGGACGAGCCAGGACATCACTTCATCTGCCTCCGCCACTTTGTTGACTTCTCCCTCATCCTCCCCTGTTTCTGTCTTATCTCCTTCTCCTGCACCATCAAAGGCACCATCAGGCGCTTCTTTACAACAACCCACCATCTCTCATACATTGGAGCGCCGGCAGAAATACACCGCTAACCACCCACCCACGCAAGCCTAGAACGCCAACATCGCTAAACTGCTGGCCCAGGAGAGGTTGGCGTTCCGGCTTGTTGAAACTCCCGCCTTCCCGGACCTGATGGCAACTGTGGCACCTCACTATGCCGTCCCTAGCCGTCTCAACTTCTCCCGGTGTGGCGTCCCCGCCTTGCACCAGCACGTGTCACTCAACATCAGGTGGGCCCTTAGTTCCGCGCTTTGCTGCAAGGTCCACTTGACCACCGACACTTGGACAAGCGCCTGTGGTCAGGGATGCTGCAGTGCTTATCTTTAATGACAGGCAGGGTGAATGTGGTGGAGTCTGTTCCCCGGGTGCAAACTGGGGTGGCCTATCTCCTCTCCCAGGCCAAAATTCATGGCAGGAGTAGACTGAAACCCTACGACGCTGCAACCTCCACCACAGCTACTAGCGGCAAACGCTAAAACACTGGTGTGGGGAGACGTCAGCAGGCGGTGCTGAAGCTCATCAGCTTGGGGGACAGACAGCACAGTGCCTCCGAGGTCAGGGATGCCATCCTGGCTGAGATGGCATTTTTTTTTCCCTGCTACACCTGGGGCCTGGCATTTTTACGCCTGTGATAATGGCTGGAACCTGGTAGCGGCTCTGGAGCTTGCCAGCCTCCAACACGTTCCATGTTTGGCCCACGTCTAACCTAGTGGTGCAAAGTTTTTTAAAAACATACCCAAATGTACCGAAGCTACTGTTGAAAATGCGGCGCTTGTGCGCCCACTTTTGCAAGTGCACAGGAGTCGCTGCTAGCCTAAAAACACTCTAGCAAGGCCTACATCTGTCCAAACACAGGCTGTTGTCCGTCATTCACACACGCTGAAACCCTACAATACCATATCTTGAGCAGGGTGTGTGAGCTGCACAGACCTTTGATGGAGTTCCATCTACAAAACCCAAGGGTTCCTCAAAGTCAGCAACCAAAGTTTCTGCACCATGAGTTTCCAGGGGTGGCAGAGTTATGGCTAGGGGAAGAGGCATGGATAGGGATGATGTCTAGGGGCAAAAGCAGTGTGGATGTGGAGGCAAGCTAAGCAGGAAAAACTGGGGGTACAAGCTAAGGCATGGACTGGGGTGATGTCTAGGGGCAAAAGCAGTGTGGATGTGGAGGCAAGCTAAGCAGGAAAAACTGGGGATACAAGCTAAGGCATGGACTGGGGTGATGTCTAGGGGCAAAAGCAGTGTGGATGTGGAGGCAAGCTAAGCAGGAAAAACTGGGGGTACAAGCTAAGGCATGGACTGGGGTGATGTCTAGGGGCAAAAGCAGTGTGGATTTGGAGGCAAGCAAAGCAGGGAAAATGGTGGCTAGAGGCAAAGGGATGTCCATAGGCAGCAAGGGCAAAGATGCAAAACTCTCCCGTTTCAAGAATTTTCCTGACTTGTTTCCCCACAAAACATTCCTGGGAGGAGGGCTGAAACACCACCCTCCTCCTCCTCCGCTGTTAGATTTACCCCAGCTACGAGCTGAAAACGCTGCAACACTGGTGTGGGGAGACGTCAGCAGGCTGGGCTGAAGCTCATCAGCTTGGGAGACGGACAGCACACTGCCTCTGAGGTCAGGGATGCCATCCTGGATGAGATGGCAATTTGTTTATCCCCGCTGCCCCTGGGGCCAGGTTTTTTAGCTTGTTGGAGGGCTCTGGAGCTTGCCAGCCTCCAACACGTTCCATGCCTGGCCCACATGTTCAATGTAGTGGTGCAATGATCTTTAAAAACATACCCCAAATTAGCTGAGCTAAGGGTGAAAGTGCGGCACTTGGACACCCACTTTCCCAAGTCTACAGTACCTGGAGCTAGCCGCAATACACTCCAGCAAGGCCTACATCTGCCTGAAGCACCTACTGTTGTGCGAGGTCACCACACGCTCTAACCCTAGATACCGTATGTTCAGCAGGGTGTGTGAGCAGCAGAGACCTTTGATGGAGTACCAGCTACAAAACCCAAGGGTTCCTCAGAGTCAGCTCCCTCACTTTCTGCACCATGAGTTTCCATGGGTGGCAGACTTATGGCTAGAGGCACAGGCATGGATAGGGGTGATGTGTAGGGGCAAAAGCAGTGTGGATGTGGAGGCAAGCTAAGCAGCAAAAACTGGGGGTACAAGCAGCCGGTGACATCATCACTGACAAGCACAGCTGTCTGTCAGCTGACAGGCTGACTTTCACCAAAATGAACAGACAATGGATAGACTCATCATATACATGTCAGTTACATGACAAATTTAGTGCAATTTGCAAGTCCAAGATGGTTTGGAGATCTGCGGAGAGGAATCTCACCACCTCTTGCGGGTGCCATCATTTGGAAGGCAAGCCCTGGGCTCAGTGGGTGAGAGCAAGCGCAGGATAATCGTCGTTTGGCCTGGCGGCCACTGCCTCTTCCACTGTTGACAGGGCTGGCGCTGCAGTCCAGACCAGGAGCCAGGACACCTCCACATCTGCCTCTGACACTTTGGGGAGTTCACCCTTATCCTCACCTTTTCCTGCCATTTCTCCTTTTGCCCGCGCCATCATGCGCCTCTTCCCAGCAACTCCCCATCTCCCAAGCCTTTCATTTCATGCTAAAGTACAGCGCAACCCACCCACATGCCCAAGGCTTCAACGGCCTCATCTCAAGAAATCTGGCCCAGGAGATGTTGGAATCCCGGCTGGGGGACACTCTGCCCTTTTTGGGCAGAGTGTCTACTGCGCCACCGCACTGTGCCGTCCACACCAGCACTTTCCCCCAAACATGAGGCGGTCCCTAAATTCAGCGCTTAGCCCTAAAGTTCCATGTGACCAGTTACGAATGGACAAGTGCATGCGGACAGGGACGCTACCTTTCAATTTGGGCACAGTGGTTGAATGTAGTTGAGGCGTGGACCGGGTCGCAAAATGTGGTGGCCTGACTTGTCTCCCCACACAACATTCCTGGGAGGAGGGCTGAAACACCACCCTCCTCCGCTGTTAAATTGACCCCAGCTACGAGCTGGAAACGCTGCAACACTGGTGTGGGGAGACGTCAGCGGGCCGTGCTGAAGCTCATCAGCTTGGGGGCCAGACAGCACACTGCCTACAAAGTGAGTCATGCCATCCTCGATGAGACGGCAATGTGGTTTTTGCCACTGCACCTGGGCCCAGGCATGTTGTCATGTGTGATAATGGCCGTAACCTGGGATTGGCTCTGTAGCTTGGCAGCCTGCAACATATTCCATGCCTGGGCCACGTTTTTAACTCATTGCTGCTAATCTTTTGAAAAAGGTACCCCAATGTTCCTGAGCTACTGGTGAAAGTGTGGCGCTTGTGCGGATAGTTTTTAAAGTGTATAGTTGCCGCTGCTAGCCTCTATGCACTCCTACAACGCCTGTACCTGCTGGAACAACGGCTGTTGTGCGACGTCTCCACACTGCTGGCACTAAACATATCATGTGTTGAGCAGAGTGTGTGAGCAGCACAGACCTTTGATGTAGTTCCAACTCCAAAACCCTCGGGTTCGTCAAAGTCAACTCCCTCAGTTGCTCAACCATGAGTGGCCATGGGTGGCAGACTTATGTGAAATCCCATCCCATCCATTGCACTGGACACGAAACATTAGCATGCGCTCAGCACAACTTCGGATATGGCAGATGCGTTAAGCAGGGTGCAGGGTACAACACAGACCAGGCCCGAGCACCAGGAACAGGTGTTAGAAATACTGCAGCATCTGCCATTTCCTTCCAATTTTGGGGTTTTGGACCCGCCACCGACTTGTCTGGACCTAAGTGGGGATCATGAGACACAGTTGCCATCAAGGCAAGCTGTGGTCATGTGCGGTTTGCAGTAAGGGGGCAGTGCGCAATTGGAAGAGGAGTTGGTGGATGACGAGGCCACCGACCCCACATGGACAGGGGTGATGTCTAGGGGCTAAAGCAGTGTAGATGTAGAGGGAAGCTAAATCAACAAAAAACCTGGGTAGAAGCAAAGGCATAAACTGGGGTGATGTTTAGGGGTGAAAGCAGAGTAGATGTGGAGGGAAGCTAAGCAGCAAAAACAGTGGGTAGAAGCAAAGGCATGCAAAACTCTACCCTGTTGGAAGACTTATTCCTAGGTCTGGAACACGTTAATGGCCCCCCTGGACAAATTACTGCCACTCAGGGGCCTAGTGTCACCAGGAGGGACAAGTATAGGCGCATGTTGTGGGAATACCTGGCCGACACCAGCTCTGTCCTCTCCGATCCCTCTGTGCTCTACAGCCTAAACTTATTTTCTCATCTTTTTTTCTGAACTGCACATCTCTTGCCTGCTTCCTTTGGGATCTTAGAAATGGTGGTCCACTTCCACAGATGGTAACTTCAATAGACAGTGTAACGGGAGTAGCTGAGGGATCGCTGTCTTAACCACTTTTTGGCACAAAATTAACTTCCAAAGCCAAATATGGTGCAAGTATATGATGCAAGGACACCTACACACCTATCTCTGACACATTGGGGAGTTCACCCTCATGCGCCCTTTTGGCCTGCACCATCATGCGCCTCTTCCCAGCCACTCCACATTTCCCAAGCTTTTCATTGCAGGCAGAAGTACAATACAACCCACCCCCATGCCCAAGCCTGTAACAGCCTCATCGATAAACTGCTGGCCCTGGAGATGTTGGTGTTTGTTTATGCTTCTGGAGACCCAGGCCTTCCGTCAGCAGATGGCAGCTGGGGCACCTCCCTATGCTGGGCCTAGCCGTTACTACTTCTCTTGGTGTGCTGTCTCTGCCTTGCGCCTGCATGTGTCCCATAACATCAGTCGGGCCCAGAGCTCTGCGCTTTGCTGCAAGGTCCACTTGACCACCGACACATGGACAAGCGCCTGTGGTCAGGGATGCTGCAGTGCTTATCTTTAATGACAGGCAGGGTGAATGTGGTGGAGTCTGTTCCCCGGGTGCAAACTGGGGTGGCCTATCTCCTCTCCCAGGCCAAAATTCATGGCAGGAGTAGACTGAAACCCTACGAAGCTGCAACCTCCACCCCAGCTACTAGCGGAAAACACTGTAACACTGGCATGGGGAGATGTCAGTAGGCCGTGCTGAAACTGATCAGCTTGGGGGACAGACAGCACAGTGCCTCCGAGGTCAGGGATGCCATCCTGGCTGAGATGGCATTTTTTTTTCCCTGCTACACCTGGGGCCTGGCATTTTTGCGCCTGTGATAATGGCTGGAACCTGGTAGCAGATCTGGAGCTTGCCAGACTCAAACACGGTCCACGCATGGCCCACGTTTTCCAACTTGTTGGTGCCATGTTTCTTTGAAACCTACACCATTGTGCCTGATATACAGGTCAAAGTGGGGCCATTTTCGTAAGTGAGAACTAGCCTCTGCTAGGCAGAAAACATTCAGAGCACACTCCTCTCATCTTCGCACCGTTGGCTGGCGGAGGAAGACGAGGGGGTTGGAGTGGCATCTGATGTCCCTATCCCACACGAGGCTAGAGGGTGCACTTCAGTGCATCCCATTGCTTCACCACAAATGGTGTGAAGGGGAGTGGAAAATGGAGGAAATGGAGAGTGACCCTTACAGTTGGGGCCAGCAAAGGCATGCCAAGTAACACACTGGCACACATGGCTGACTTCATCTTGGGTTGCTTTTCAACACATATTTCACATCATGAAGAACAAATAATACTGGATTTTTTCAAGCCTCGAACCCCGGTCTAGGTCTAATGTCTGTTCCTTTCTTATATTAGGGGAGAGGGAAAAAAAATTACTTCAGTGATACGTTTAGCGTACATAGACTGACTATTAATGTGTATCCCACTTAGTGTTGTTAGGGTTACACACCGTCACAACCTGGCTAAAGCTTCTATAGCTGTTAATAAAGTCAACATAACTTTACGGTATCCAAAAAGACAGCTGGTACCGACAGAGAGCAAGACAAATGTCACCCAAAGCTGTGAGCTCTGAACACCCACAGTGACTTTGGCGTCATCATCATTATAAGGGAGTGGGTGGTAATAAATAACTTGGCAGTGCCTAAAACCCAAAAAGCTTATACAACTATATTTACATTAAGATACACAAATGAAACTTTTCAGTAGCATGTCATGAGACAAGCTGATAAGCTCTTCCTTTGTGCAGTGCTATTTGAAAGTTAAACGCTGCCTTTATTTA